>NC_133770.1:157446096-157467926 GCF_003597395.2 Chelonoidis abingdonii | reverse complement strand
CGTCTGACGAAGTGGGTATTCACCCACGAAAGCTCATGATCCAAAACGTCTGTTAGTCTATATGGTGCCACAGGATTCTCTGCTGCTTTTACAGATCCAGACTAACACGGCTACCCCTCTGATATAGAATACTATATTCTCATGGGGGCCCCTGCAGGGCCTGGGGCAAATTGCCCCACTTCCCCCTCCCCCATGGCGGCCCTGGCCCACACTGCCAGCTCCTCCTAAAAATTGCTATTTTTAGTGAACTAGAATAGTTTAGAGACAGCCTAGTATGTTTACACAAGCTGCAAATTACACTCCTTGTTGCAGTAGAGATGTAGCCTCAGATTCTTTCAAGCCATCACAATGTGCCAGCTGTAATGTCTGTCTTCATGGAGAAGTCATTCTGTGAAAAATGTGACGTTCCTTTGGAAGGGATCCACTATATGTTGAATCATGCCAATGTAACGTCACATCCTTGGGTGTGTCATCAGCAATGGAGACTGATCCTGGGATCTCTGGATCAAAACGTAGGAGCAGCTACTTCCTGAGCTGAAAGACTGAGCTCTCTTAGCCAAGCATGCAGCCAGCTCAGCAACCTCGGAATGTGGCCCAGACATCACTAGAGGAAAGAGCACCACACTGAGTGGGTGTGGGTTACATGACCAAACTGCACTCACAATGCTATTAGATAAATATCCAATTACTTCTGGTTCAGCTACAGCTTTGTGTGCTCTGGTGGCCTGCTGGAAGATAATTCCTAACCATGGAATGATTGTTGGTCCTTGGCTCTTACAGAGATCTACAGTGCATTATCAAGGAACGTCATTATCATTGCCCCTGGTTTACAGATGCGGAAAATGAGGCACAAAGAGGTTAAGTGACTTGCCCAAGGCAACACAGCAGGTCTATGGCAAAGTCAGGACACCCAATCGAGGACTCTATCCAATGGGCTATATGCCAAACCACTTTCTCCTCTTTAAAATCTTCCTAAAGACTCATTTCTTCTGCAATGCCCACATGGTGTGAGTCAATAACAAAAGCTTTCCCTTTCTCTGATGTGCCTCTTCAGTGGGACGTAAGCACCTATCCTGCTTTGGTCCTTTTATAAAGCACACTAGGCAAACCTGGTAAGTCACTTGACCAAAGTCACAAAGGAAGTCTGTGGTACAGCAGGGAACCGAACCCAGGTCTTATGAGTCCTAGTCTCTAACTGCTGGACCATCAGCCCTTCATTTAGGGGGAAGATTCAGTCGAAGATTGCTTATATGAACCTCGCTTATCACTATGCCTCCTTAATATGAAACAGGGACATGTTTCCAGCGGATTTTAGATTAATGATATTTGGTGTCTCCACTTGCGTATGCCTGTGTGTAAGGGAAGTCACCTCTTTTAAAACAAAAATGTTCATTTCCCAGACTGGAACTAGAGGTGTTTTTTGGGGACAGAGGGGCAACTGGCTTTCCAACGACTGGCTTTCAGCAGGAATTTAGCACATACATTTTTACTGAAGGACATGTTCATTCTCTCCGAAACATCTGGCATTGGCCACTGTCAGAAGACAGGATACTGGGCTAGACGGATCACTGGTTTGACCCAGTATGGCTGTTCTTATGTTTTGATGTGTATCCTCTGGCAGAACTTGCTTTGTCTGTAAAAATACATCTGTGACCACAACTGGCAAGCGACTTGAGTATATGTTGCATTCTACGCCCAAGGACAGAGATCCAGAACTTGGACTGCACGGTCAATTGAGCTCTCATGTTTGATTAGATTAGTAAAAAGAGCTGGATCAAACCTGGGACCTGTGGAGCTAAATGCATGAGCCTTTATTGCATGAGCCTTTTTATTGCCTCTTAGCTAAGGCTGTAGCAGACTCATTAATATCTAAGTGGTCTTGGTGCCACTAGAGGGGGACGTGACACCACACCCAGGAGGTGGGTGGGTTATACCATGTTTTAGCTGTCCTGATATTGTAGGGGTATAACTGAAAAATACAGTAGACACAGACTTTGCTTTACAACCTTACCCATTATTTATAAGGTCAGCAATGATATAAACTCTGAGTCTTAACTACATGGCAAGGGACAGTTATCAGGCTTCAAGGGAACTGGTGAATAATGGAAAAATTCGCCCTTTGTCTATGTACAGACTGAGAGCTGATAGATGGATAGGTAGTAGTGGCAAACCAGGACTTCATTAATCAATTAAAGTCATTTTTCATAGTGGTGTAATGAACATCCAGGGACTGTTTAATGCCAAGCATGGGAAATAAATAAAGCATAGCAACTGTATGTTTGAGAGTGAGGATCTGAAAAACCTTATGCAAACTATAGAAACACGACATTGATTTTCTTCCAACAGTCGCTCCCGGTGTAGGAATATGTTTATTTCTCTAATGCATAGGAAAGCAGAGGCATCTTGAGCTGCAATTCAAGTTTATTAGGTATTCAGACTTGCCCAAAGTTTGAAGCTGTTATGTTCAGCACTGGGTTTGGGTCTGTTCCTATGAGATTTCTAAACTAAAGCCAAGCTTTCTAACAGTCACCAGAGCAATTGAGGGGAGGGAAAAGAGTGGGATGCCATTTTTTTTTGGTGCCCCAACTTGACACGTTAGAGGAGCCTGATTTTCAGACAGAACTGAGCACCCACCCACTGAAAATCAAGCCCCTTTGAGGTTTCAAGTGACGTCCTCAAAAAACAAACACAAAAACCTAAAGCTCCTCCTCCAAAAAAATCACTAGTCACTTCTGAAATTCTTGGCCTAACTGCACATGGAAGACTTTTGGATAGTTTGAATGAACTTCAGCTAAATATACATGCTGAACTTTTTAAACCTGTCAACAGGAAATTGATGGTAAATGGGCATGCAGATCACCAAGGAAGGGGGAAACATCTCTGCCTGATTCGCCACTGCATTGCACTTGTATTTTATAATGGTGTAGGGTTCCAACTCTATTGGAATCACACCCTGTCATTCCACTGGAGTGATGCAATGATGAATCAGGCCATTAGACTGTTCCATCCTCATGCAAGGCAGGCTTCTGAACTTTGAAGGTCTGCTTATCCCCCAAAATGTGTCCCTGTATAATAATAGCAGAACAGAGGCTCATATTGTGATGCACGTCCAGGGAATGTATACACTCTGCTTAATATCTGTCTTCTGTTCGTGTGAATATTTATATTGTCAGTGAGATAACTTTCCAATTCCATTTACTTGCTTCAAAGAAACTAATCAATACCATAGTAAATGCTACAATATTTGCTCACTTATGGGTTCAAAATAAAATCACACTAGAGAGGAGGATATGTTACCGTAGGAATAATCATTCCTGCTAAGACACAGAATATGACACACATTTTGGAAGACATGAAGTATATTTTTAAAAAAAAAACCTTCACAAAATGGGACTAAGCTCCCCTGGGTTCCCACCTCACACAAGTTTTTGAAAGAGAGAATCCCATTATTTATGTAGGATCAGATTCTGTTGTCAGTGACACCAGTATAAATCATCAGTAACTCCACTGAAGTCATAAGTAGCCATCTGGCAGAGTCAATCCAACACCACTGTCAACTTGTCTATTAAGCTGTACAAATCATTGCCGTAGAGTCTGGTGAGTGGAACTGAAGAAAAACAGTCAGGTTTCAGGAGGGACCTAAATTGCTGAGGGTCCACAGGCCTGCTGTATGTTTGTACAGGACCTAGCACAATGGAGACCAGACTTGAAACTGAAGAACTCAAGCAATAATGAATATGTTCAATAACAGGAGATACCTATAATGTACACATGTACACCCCTCTCACCCTGCTGACAATTTTACAGAGCTATTTTTCAGACAAACTTTAAAGCACCATGATGGAAAAGATTAAAAACACCCTTAGGTAAATTCTTATTGGGAACCCAATAAGTACTTCCTAAGATGTGCCCATGGGCTAAATCCTGATGTTAAGATAGCGAAGATTCCAGTGTTGCAGACCAGATCCTCAGCAGGTGTAAATTGCCACAGCTGCATTGATCTCAGTGGAACCACCTGGATTTATACAAGCTGAGACTCTGACCCTAAATATTTAGTTCACCTATTTGATATTTGCTGAGTTCCAAGATAAGCATCACCTACTATAGAAAATAATCATCTAGTCATGTACCTAACCATACAACTCAGGCATTTTGTCCCTCTTATTTAGAGAGCAGGCCACAAATGTTGTAACTGTGCTGAAGTACAATACTAGCTTGTTCTCCAAGGAATCACAATAAATTTATCAAAAGGACACACCGTACCCAAGCTCTTATGTCTTGATTTATGGGAGATATTACATCAGCAAAATTGAACTAGGAAACAGAGCAGCAGCACACCTCAGATAAAGCCAGCAGCCTGCAAGCTCTCATATTAACCCACCCAGTGCTGAAATATACTAGATAACGAAAACGTTATACCAATCTGGCTTGGAAAAGCAATAGGCACTGTACCCTATATCTCATTCGGACCATGAGTAACTTCAAACAAATGATCATACATTAGTGTACATGCCAAGGTCTTGCTCCAATTTAGAATATTTAATTTTAAAAAACCATTAAGGCTGGAATTTTCAAATGTGTCTAAGGAGTTAGGTACTCAAATACAATGGGAGTTGGGTGTTTAACTCTGTTAGGCTCCTTTGAAAATCCCAGCCTAAACTGAAGGTTTAAGAAATGCATAGAATCTTGTGAGAGCTCTCCACATTGGAAAGACTTCTACTGTAAGTCAGTTTTCTGTTAATGAATGTTGATGGTGGAAATGGGTGAATAATTCAAAGGAAAAAAATTACTCAGCAGATGTAGTTGCATTTTCTATGAGCCATTTACAATTTTCTAGAAATTACTCGCTGTTAAAAATGATTCACTGAATACTTCGTGAATAATTCTTTGTAGATCACCAGTGTGAGAGTGGTTCATTGTAAATATTTAATAGGTGAACCACATTGGTTGGTTTAGAAGGGACGCTTGGATTGAGAGGATATATGGCCTTGTGGTTTAGGCAGTAGGCTGGGGCTCATGGGATATGACGTCAGCTCTTGTCTCTGGTGCAGACTACCTACGTAACCTTGGGCAGATTGCAATCTCTCTATGCCTATCGCATTACCTATACTAATGGGTAATCCTCTGCCCTGAGAGGAGATAGCTAGGTCGACTGTCCTAGTTACTGACTCTTGAGGAATTGGATTACCATCGGCATACATAGTGTCTACGCTGAAGTGCTATAGTGGTGCAAGTGTCGACACAGCCAGCTGCAGGGCAAGTGTTCCCATTATGCCTCCAACTTGGCCTGAAAATACAACTTTTAGGGATGAAAGAGAAGAGTCATGTCTCCACCCCAGAATAAGACCTGATCCAACTTCCATGAAAGTGTATGCAAAGCGACTCCTCTAGGAGCTGGATCAGGACCTTAGTTTCCAACAGCTGTAAAGATATAGATACCTGACCATTGGGAACTGTACTGAAAACACTGACTCACTTCCCACAGAACACAAAATAGCCCTCACACTGGAAGAAATTTACCACCAGTTCAAATCCAACCCAGGTTGGCAGTGATTGAATCTAGCATTGAAAGGTTCTGTGTCTTATGATTCCCTGATCCTTATTTATATCATTAATATTTGATAATGTTGAGCTATTGGACATGTATATGGTGGAACATACAGAGATGTATCCACAATCATGGCTAACTCTGTCCCTATTTCAGAGAGACACAATTACAAGCCCCTTTTGTATTTTTGAGCATAGCAATTTTCGTTTCTCTTGGGAAACGTGAATTAGGGAAATGCAGCATTTGTGAGCCTAACAAAACACTTGTTTAATGTTTGAGCAACTGAAAAGATGCTTCTCTTGAGAGGCACAGACCCCACTGACTATATTTAAAACAAAACAAAAAAAACAAACCTAATGATGGATAATCCTGTCATCATACAGGATACCGGATAGGACAATTAGTAGGCAACACAGATGCTAATGATATTTGGATGTGTTGACATAGCTCTGAGAAAATCATTACTAAAATGACTATGAAATAGAAACTAGAAGCATATGTTTTATGGCTCTCTTGTGCCCTATTTCTTAGGCTGGCAAAACATACCTACTTTTCTGTTTCTGAATTGATGCTGAATTCTCAGCATCCAAATCCAATGACTACAATATCACCAACCTATTCATTTGCATTTAAAACAGTAAAATCTCTCTAAAGAGCCTATTTTTCTACTCCATTATCCAGAAAAGATTGACAGTAGTGAGTACCGGAGGGCCATGGGATCAGTAATTTATCCCTAGACTACTCATTCTAATTCTAATATGGATCAGGTCAGCCAAAGTGACCTAAAATTATTGGACCAAGAGATCCTTAGCTGATGTAAATGGGTGCAGCAACACTGGCTTCAATGGAGCTACTCTCATTTACACCAGCTGAGAATCTGGCTCATGTTAAGTGGCTTAATCAAAGAAATAGGGTGGTATCTGTCAGTGCAGACTAATGTCCCCTTTACAAATTCCAGTTAAGATGCACTGATCACATCCTTGTTAGCTGTCACAACAGAGAGGTCAAAGGTTATTTCCTAATTTTCCATTACAGGGTTTTCTTGCACCTTCCTCTGAAGCACCTGGTTCAGGATACTGGAGTAGATAAATGGATCATTGACCCGATCCAGCAGGGCTGCCCTGATATTCTCACATTTGGATTAAGGTGCTGTCTTTGTTTGTTTTTTCCTTCTCCTTCCTGGATCTCTGTCAAGATGCTATGTGTTCTCACTGACTGCCAAGAACAGAAATATTCACAGGAGTTTCTGGGCAATTTCCTCTCTCACTGCTTTATCGTGGTCACAGGCATGGAACACACAATCAGTGATTTATTGAGCGGGCAACTAAAGAAAATTAACATTTCCACTCCCTCTGAAGAGCAGACAATACTGTTCAATGTTTGGAACACTTAATTCTCACCATTAAGGGATTGATCCACACATTATTGGGCCCAAGGATTACTACTGTGAGAATTCCCTTGGGTTTGAATATGATTCATGACTTGACTTGGGCAAATAATGTTGTTGTTGGTTTTGGCTCATTGGCAATTTCAAAAAGTCAAAACCAAATTTCCAAGTGACATTTCTGGAATTTTCCAGTAAAATAAAATAATAATGATAATAATAATATTTCTGGGGCAAGTGAAATGTTTCATTTTGACAAAGTTGAAATATATTTTTGATTTTGACCATTTTTGAAATGTTTATAAATACATTTTAAGAAAGTTTTGACATGAAAAAACATTCCAAATAAACAAAACTCCACAACTTTTTCCCCCCAAAAACAGTTTAAACAAAATGTTTTGAGTTGTTTTAGAAATTTTGTTTTTGTTTTTTTTCCCAAAACCATTTGGTGAAATTGACACAAATTCATGAAACATTTCAGTGTCGCAAAATCTGCATTTTTTTCCACTGAAAAAAAGTTTTGTCCAAAATTTTTTGCCTAACTCTGCCCAGGACTTCAAGAGGACGATTCAGAGTAAGCTCTGTGCTCAGCAGCAAGGGGTTTGCAGAATCAGCCTCTAGGAGTGACTGTGGGACTGAACTGAGAGAACCAATGTAACCGGGGGTGAGCTGGAGCCCGTTCACCCTGGTTGGCAGGAATCGGTTGTTAAATTTAGAAGCGGCTTTAGAACTGCTTGTTAACTGGCTTCCCTGGGAGGGAAGCTTTGATGGGATCTGGCTGGGAAGCATGTAATTCCTCTTCCCGGTCATGGGGCGGCGCTGCGCTGCAGGAGCCATGTGGGCTGCCTCCTGGCCCTGCTGCTGCTCCTTGGACCTCTGGCCCTGGGGCTCGTGCTGCTGTCTGGTGGGTTCCCAGCTGCGTCCTGCTGTTCGGGCTGCTCCCAGCCACTCTCCCCATGTGAGTACCTGCCCCCCTCCCTGCACCCCCTGCCCACAGCCAGCCCCTGTCTTCACCCCCTGCCCACAGCCACCTCCCCACTGCAGCCACCCCCTGCCCACAGCCCGCCCCTGCCTGCACCACCTGCCCACAGCCAGCCCCTGTTGCAGCCAACTCGTGTCACACTCCCTGCCTCCAGCTAGCCCTGCCCCACACCCCTGTCTGCAGCCAGCCCCAAGTCCACTGGTGCCCTGCAGTTCTCAGGGCAGTAATCCTGCACACCTGCTTCAATGGGGGGGGGGGGAAGCAGGGAGCAGCTGGGACCCATATATGTGCACACCCAAGGGTGACCAGGACAGGGGGTGAAGGGTAATAGGAGCCTATGTAAGAAAAGACCCAAAAATTGAGATTGGCCCTATAAAATTGGAACATCTGGTCACCCTAGCACACCCCAAGGGAGTGGTGAGGACCCACACGTGAAACAGAGCTCATTTCTAGTTCAGGCCCATCTTTTAAAAAAAAAAAACTTTAGGTAGGGTTAACATACATCTGTATTTTCCCAGAGATGTCAGGCTTTTAGGTTCTTAAATCGCTGTCTGGGCAGAATTTTTAAAATTTAAAAAATCCTCCCTGGAAAATATGGACGTATGGTAACCCTATTGGTACAGAAAATACATACTGTGGCACATCCCTTAAATCAGAACTTTTTATAGGGAACCAATTGTTAAGATTGTAGCAGCTCATCACTGAATGTAACCATTTCAGACTCAGCTGCTTAAGCTTTAACTGGCTATTAAACCAGCTGAGAGGTGGTCTGTCCTAACATCTTCCCCAATCTGTAAACACAGGGCTCCATTGGATTGATGGATGTTCCCAGTGTTGATTGTCAGCTCTGAGAACCACGTGCCTCAGGGGACAAGTCTCACTTCCACCAGTTTTGGAAATAAAT
Source organism: Chelonoidis abingdonii (assembly GCF_003597395.2). Taxonomy (NCBI): domain Eukaryota; kingdom Metazoa; phylum Chordata; order Testudines; family Testudinidae; genus Chelonoidis; species Chelonoidis abingdonii. The sequence goes on along the minus strand of NC_133770.1, from coordinate 157,459,108 downwards.
GTTCTACATGTTACATTAACTCTAAAAATGTTTCCCATTCAAACATCCTGCAATAACCATGATAATCAGATAGTATTTAGCTTTTGGTGGAGACCACACACAACCTCCTTTGGTAAAATATCAAGGAGATGACTGGACATAGATGTAATATACCTGCCTAGTCCACTTCTGAGCATGTGTGTGTCACCACAAGCCAGCAGTAAATCACTAGCCTCCATGAGCAAGGTGGATGAGGAAAGGAGTTGGTTGAGGGATGTTTGAATGAGAATGCCTCCCAGGAGTACTCCTGGGGACAGGACAGTTTACATGCTATGCCAGTTAATTAACAATGTAGCCCACAGTGCTCTACAACTGTTCCAGGGTCTTTATTCAATTTAAGTGTTCTAGGGTAGTCCAGTCAGAACTCAGACTTCTTATAAATGTTGAAATTTTCTTCCTAGCCAGGGATTCATTAATATAAGGTCGGTGAACTGAAAGGGACTTAGCATCTAGCAGAAATAATCTGGAAATATGTGAAAATGGTGCAGTCATGCCACTGTTGCTGGTTCCCAATAGATTTTTCTTCATTAGGGCATTCAAAAACAATAACTCATCCTGATATGTGTTCAGCTGAAGCTCCCGTTTTATTTAAATCATTTTCCTTCCCCCTTTCCACTTCTCAGATAATAGCTCATTAATAGTTTCTTCCTGGAAATCACAGTTTAAAAAACTAAAATTGGGAACTGACACAATAAATTTCTAGATAAGTAACTTGAAAAAAATATAATCAATAAAATCCTGGGTGGCAATAACGTAACTGTATTAAATTTATGGTGTCTGGTTAAACAATAGATCCCCTCCTCCATTATTCTAAGTGTTGCTTCAGGAGATCTTTTTATAGACTGTTTTTTCTTTTTATGTTGATACTGTAAACAGGCAGTTAAACTAATATTTGGTATGTTCAGCTGGCTTCTATTTTATAGACTCCTCTGATAAAAGATGATTGTAGCTTCTAAAGCCCTGTTACAACTTGAAAGCTATGTACTGCAGAAGCATCTTTTCCATTATAGCCCAGTGCTGTGTTGAGTAAAATAGGTTACATACAGGCGAGGTTAGTTATAGTGTTGCGGGGGCAGGAGGGAGTTCCAAACAAAGAACAAACAAATTGATCCTGCTTTCCAATTGCTTCAGCCACAAGAGTCTGCAATTGCAGGATCGACACGGCCAAAATCAGGCCCATGATGTAGAGAAATGGTTAGTTTGACTTGTGGCTTGTCTGATAAATGAACATAGGGTAGAAAACTTGCATCTTATTCCTTCATTAAATTTCCCATTTTTAACTGATCATTGTACACAGCCAGAATGAGCCTGGCCCTTGTTCCAGTGCACAGATGTGTGTGGGAAGACTCAAGCAGCTTTGCATTCTGGTCAGCCAGGCATGGGCAGTGGGTAGACCCCCCCTTCGGGGAGGCTAGCCCTGTAGCCCCATCCCTTCTGCAGAAGCCCCTCTCCACCCCCGCCCCCCCGTGGCTGGAGACCTGAGCCTCTCCCCTCCTCACTACCCTGCGGCTGGAGAAGCCCTGGGCAAGCCGAAACCCTGAGCCGCCCCCGCCTCCCCAACCAGAGAAGCCCCACGCCAGCCCCAACTGGCCGACCAACCCAAGCAACCCCAGCCACGCCGTCCAGCCCAGAGCCTTCCGTGACCTCTTACACCCACTGCCCATGAAGCCAGGTACTTACATTTGAAGAACCCTGGGTTGCCCCTGCTCAGTGTCCCTCCGTATTCCTTTTGCTCAAGAACTGCTCTCTGCATACAACTTTGTGGGAGCAAACCACTCCAAATGGAGTAAGCAGGAAGCAAAGTCATAACCTCCACACCAACCATGGCTTAGAAGGGAAAGCAGAGTGCGTCATTCCATTAGATGGTTCCCCATTTCCCACTTTCCAGATGAGGACCTGAGGCACAGAGAGATTAAAGCCAAGAATCTCAAAGGCATAGGTGCTGGAAATAGGGGTGCTGCTGCATCCCTGGCTTGAAGTGCTTTCCATTATATACAAGGTTTACAGTTTGGTTTGATGGCTTTCAGCACCCCCATTATAAAAATTGTTCCAGCACCCATGCCCAAATCCTAAATTTGCGAATCCAGATCTAAGTGACTTGCTCAAGGTCACACAGGGGATTGTGTGGCAGAGTAGGGAATTGAACTCGGGTCTCTCTAGTCGTGTACCTTAGTCACGAAACCATCCTTCCTCTCCAGAAGGGAACAATAAACCCTAAGAGATGGGGGCCTTAGACCCAGCTGCAAAATAACTTTAATATCAATCATGTTGGACTGTACATGCCATGGGGCAGGGACTGTGTATTTTAATGTGATTGTACAGCACCTAGCGTAAGAGGGTCCTGCAAATAATAAACAACTTTAAGGAAAGGGCTGTCTGCTATTCAGAGGCACACGGCATAGAAGAAAAGATTATTCCTTCTGAAAGCCTGGAAACAAAATTCTGTTGCCAGGGGAAGAAATACTGTAAAAACCAAGCTGTTCTCCAATGCTTCATTTCAAAATTTCTCAGTGTTAAAGCAGGGTCTCTAAACTGTGGCACCCACAGTGACTTCATGTTGCTGTTATAGTTTTCAGTCAGGTAAAATGATTTGCTAGCCAGGCTTAAACTGTCTCCTAAAAACAAAGAGTCAGGTACTTACATTTCAAGTGCCCAGGCTTGTTGCAACTGGAAGAAAAAAATAAAAAGGAAATGGAGGATATTAACTCCCTCTCTTTCTTGCTTTTATTGTCTTTATTGATTGGGGGATTAATATTAGGAGCAGAGCTCCTCTCTCACCATGTCACTTTTGGTTTGCTCTACACGCAGGCATCACAAATCCAGTTTTTCTCTTGACCTGTTATTGTTCCATCCCAGAAGGATGCGTCCTGCAGAATTTAATAGGGATGAAGCCAACAGGGTTCTATACAACTTTAATAGGACTCTAAAGTAATGGCTTTAAAATCCTGTAGCAAAAACGAGAGACTTTCTGGAGGTGTTTGGAACCATCCTATTGAATTCTATAGCAGGGAGATGATTCTCCATTAAGTTCTATAGATTTGAAAATCATACACAAAGAATTTTGTTCTTTATTAAAGAGCACTTTTCCCTGAGGAAAATGTATGTGTTAAGGACCATATTTTTAAGATATTTAGATGCCTAACTTCTATGGTTTTAGATAGTTTAAATCCTTTAACATTCTGGCCTTAAATGGTTTGGTAAACATGGATGAGATTATCATGTGCTTTAAATAAAGCATGTGCTTAGGCACTTTGCTGAACTGAGGCCCTAGTTACCAACATCACCACATAAAACCAACTGTCTCCCCACTCATTATGTCCCATCTCACCCCAGACACTTTCTCTAGGCTGAAATCAGTCTTACTTCTCTCTTCCCGGGGCTGATACTCCTTGCAGTGATAGCAGTTTAACACAGATGTAGCTGAATTGACTTTGGCCATGTCTTCGCTTGCCATGTAAAGCAGAAAAAGTTCCTTTTTTGTGCAAAAACCATGGGAGTGTCTACCCTTGCCAATGACTTTTTGCAGTGAAATGCAGACGTTTCACTGCAAAAGGAAAACCACCTCCATGAAAGGCATGCAGCTCTTACCGGTGATGCTTTTGCAGCATTGTGCAAGTGAAGACACTTTCTTCCTGCTTACACAGCTTTTAGCCTCCAGAGGAATCCCACAGTGCCTAGGTGACCACTCTGCCCAGCAGCCCTTCCTGTTTTCTTGGCAGGTGCTCACGTATCATCTGGCCAGGTGACAATGCCTGCTCCATCGGGCAAAGGAGCTCCTGCTTGGAGCAATGCTGAGCTACTGAAGTTTATCAGTGTTTGGGAGAGAGGAGGCTGTGCAGGGACCCAGGATGCTCCATGAACAGCACTGCCCTCTTCCCACAAGACCTATCGTCAAAATGGAGAGGGCTGCACTGTGTGATAGCTGCCCTGGAGCACTGCTGCCATCCCCGATGGATGTGCTGCTAGTGTAAACACTCTCTGATGCCTGAGGAATTAAGTACACAAACCAGCGCTTTACTCTCATCGGTTCCCTATCACTGGTGAAACTTACAGTGCAAAAACTCTGCAAATATAGACAGACTCTGAAGGAGTGCTTCAGGATTTACACGTGTGAGACAGCCCTATTGCTGGTAAGAGTACAACAGACTGAGTAAAGCAGCTTGTCATGTGGCAGAGGCTCTTCTTTAAGTAAAACCAATGCAAATCAGGAATAGTGCCCATGCACTCATGGAGCTACACCAGTCTGCACCATAGTATCTCTACAACACCCCTGTGAGACAGGGCAATATTATTATCCCCATTTTACAGAGGGGTAACTGAGGCACAAAGAAAGGAGAAGTGACTTGCCAAAAGTCACACAGGAAGTTCATGGCAGAGCAAGGAATTGAACTGAGGTCTCCCACAGCTTAGATTGATGCCCTCACCACTGGACCATCTTGCCCTTCTGAGGCCACTCTGCTCTTTTCTTTAAATGGCCTTGCACACTTTGAAATAGCAATGCTAGAAAACAACGGTCTCCCGCACCTAACAAATTTTGATTGTTTCCTTTAGAAACAAGCAGCTGCTACTAACAAACACTATTTGTCAGTATTTTTGTGTGCCTAGCAGCTAATTGTTCCTCTAGGTGAAGCAAGCAGATGAGTTAGTTTTTTTTATTTTCATGGGGAACAAACTACATGCTAATTTCTCCCTAGGAGTCTGCGCCTCTTATTCTGCCCTTGTTTTACTTCTCTTATGTTTAACAAGATCAAGAATTATAACAGCAGTGAAATTTACAAGCCTGACTCACTCCAGGTACCAAAGGAAGTTAGGGCAAAAAACCTGGCAGAAGGAACCCACTAATGGAAAGCAGCCTCTCTTCCATCAGGATGTCCAAAGGTAAGCGGCCAGTGCAACCACAATTTGACTTGGGAGGGGCCATGGCTAGTACATGTAGAAGATATGTTGGTTTGCTGCATTCCCTGAGCAGCTTCTATCAGTGGAATCTCCGGCTGAAACCTGAGGGCCTGACTGATCACAGAGTCATAGAATATCAGGGTTGGAAGGGACCTCAGGAGATCATCTAGTCCAACCCCCTGCTCAAAGCAGGACCAATCCCCAACTAAATCATCCAAGCCAGGGCTTTGTCAAGCCTGACCTTAAAAATCTCTAAGGAAGGAGATTGCACCCACTTCTTAGTAACCCATTCAGTGCTTCACACTCTTCCAGTTGAAAAGTTTTTTTCCTAAATATCAACTAGCTCCCCACTGAACTTGGACATTATATTTTTGTAATTAGTACCATGGAAGCGATTGGTCTCTCCTCCTTTGGGAACCCACTTTCTGGTAGCTTGAAAGCAGTTATCAAATCCCCCTCATTCTTTTTTCAGCTTACAAGCCCGTTCCTCAGCATTCCCTCATAAGGTCTGTGCTCCGCCCCTAATCATTTTTGTTCCTTGCTGGACTCTTTCCAATTTCAATCCTGTTTGTAGTGTGGGCCCAAGTGGAACGGTACTCCGATTGAGGGCCTCACATGCTGATGAGGGGAATGATCATGTCCCTCGATTTGCTGGCAGTGCTCCTACTTATACAGCCCAAAATGCCATTAGTCTTCTTGGCAACAAGGGCACACTGTTGACTCATATCCAGCTTCTCGTCCACTGTAACCCCTAGGTCTTTTTCTGCAGAACAACTGTCTAGCCACTTGGTCCCTAGTCTGTAGCAGTGCATGGGATTCTTTCATCCTAAGTGCAGGACTCTGCACTTGTTTGCTGAACCTCATCAGGTTTCTTTTGGCCCAATCCTCTAATTTGTCTAGGTCCGTCTGTATCCTATCCCTACCCTCCAGCGTATCTACCACTCCTCTCAGTGGTAGATCATCCACTGAAGTTAAAGAGAGTTGTTCCATTGCCAGTGGTGATGGAAACAACTGCTTTCCTCTGGAGGCAAATGGTGCCTGGGCAACAGCAGACACTAGGTGCAAATTGGACCTCTCTCTTATACAGAACTTTTCATCCATGGGTCTCAAAGCACTTTACAAAGGAGGTCAGGAGTGTCATCCTCAGTTTATAAATGGAGAAAATGAGGCACAGAGAGGAGAAGCGATTTGCCCACTGTCACCGGACAGATCAGTAGCAGAACCAAGAACAAACCCAAGTTTTCCAGAGTTCTAGCCACTAGACTGCACTGCCTCCATAATATACCTTTGATGCATCTCTCTGTATCAGCATGAATAAAAACCTTAAAGGAAGGACCACCACCATGATTTTACATTCCCTGCATGCCTATTTGATAGTGATTACAACTTAAGCACAGAAAGGTTAAGTACTTTGTTCATAGTAATGCAAATTTGAGTGTACAACCCAGCCCACCTGTCTCTAAATCCAGTGATCGAACCACTGAATCACATAGTTAGTATAAATATAACAAGTGTGAAAGTAGCGTTTTGCCCAACTGGAAATAAAATTGCTGAGAAAAGAAGTAGGAAATGAGTGATCGTGCCCTGTTACCATGCAACGGAAGGATGAGATAAAAAACATGGGTTCAAATGCTAATTTTACTACAGACTTTCTAGATGACCTTGCATAAATCACTCTCCATCTCTGCATCAGTGCTCTATGTGTAATCTAAAGATATTAATTCTTCTTCTGTCATCTTCATTTATAGTAAAACTTTTCAGGGCAGGGACTGTCTCTCTCATTATGTTTCTTTACGTTGCCTAGCAAAATGGGTCTGGATCTAAACTGGGATCTTTTTAGGTGCTAATGGAATAGAAATACTGAATTAATTATAAGGATTCTTTCCTTTTGCAGATTAAGACATTGATCCTTGAGAGATGCTCAACTCCAGCTGAAATCAGTGAGTTGTGTGGATGCTCAGATTCTCACATGATTAAACCTTAAGCTTCCAGTAGAACTGTATCCTTTGATTGTTGCACTTTATTGGCATTTCAGCAGAGCTAGTACCACATAGTTTTAAAATTAGCATAAAAACAATCAGAAATGGATGAGGTAATTTTCTCCTCTCCCCCCCCGCCCGGGCACAATAGCAAGAGGAGAGCAGGGGGGAAATTGTGAGTCTCTGAGATACAGTTCTTCCCAGGGGAGGAAAAAAAAAAAAGAGAGTCCTTGTGGCACCTTAGAGACTAACAAATTTATCTGGGCATAAGCTTTCTTGGGTTAGAACCCACTTCATTGGATGTATGAAGTAAAAAATACAGGAATAGGTATAAATACATGAAAGGATGGGGGTGTTTTGCCAAGTGTTAGGTCAGTCTAATGAGATAAATAAATTAACAGCAGGATACCAAGGAAGGAAAAATAACTTCCTCTAAGGCTCATTCTAGCCTTAATTTATCTTATAATAATAATAATTAATAATGCATAAAGAGAGGACTGAAGTAGTGACTGGGCACAATGAGCCCCTGCTCCCAGAAGTACATGATGGAGCCAGAATATCAACTTTCATTTTATATACATGAATGTGTTTCTAGAAGAGCTTGAAATTATAGTGTGTTAACAAGGCAGTGACTTCTACCTGAGCAAAGGGAGGAGCAGCAGTTGCTATAAGCAGGGAAAAAGCAGCCACCTGGCCTCATAATCATCACCAGCAGAAAAGAGGTCCTAGGTGCTGCTCCATGGTGGGGAGACACACACTACAACTGAGCCCCTGGCTTGGGGTCCTGTGCATGGATGGGGTCATTACCTTGATCCAGCCCCAAATAAAGTTAGCCTGTGATTCTGTAAGGCTATTTGATATTCTCTGGGTTGTGCACCAAGATCAGAACGAGAATATCTAGCTTCCATTTCTTTCCCAACTACCAACACAAAAATTTTCATGAAAAGCAGCAAAAACAAGTTGATTTATCAGATGTCATTTCTGAGAGTCTGATGTTTTGCTTTGACCTGATTCCTAATTGCCTACAATCTGCCACAAATCATAATCAGAAAGCTCTTTTTCTTTTTAATAGTACCCCCTGCCCATCCACTCATGAAAATGTTCCCATGCTTCCTTGGGATGCAACCTTCATTTTCCTTTGTGAATATTCAGGTTAAAAACTATAACACCCTCCAGCATCAACTGCATCTGTCATTAACTCTCTACTTTTCGTTCTTCATGACCCCACAAATGCAGAGAGATTCTGAGAGCTGCAAGGTTAACAACTTCATGGTGTGAAAAGCAGCAGAAATGGAAAAACAACAAACACAATTGGGGAATATCACTGGCAAGTCCTTGTGTTGTAAAAAAAACACTCAGGTGCACAGCAAAGTAGAACAAAACACTTCCGTCTCTTAGAGGAAAGGGTGACTAGATTTCCACAAAGTTCCTTAAAAATCTTATATTAGGTGGGCCAGATTCTTTGCTGATATAACTGTGTTGACTTTGACAGACCTACACGAGCAATGAATTGGGATGGATATTTCTATGGAAAAAAATTGAAATTGGTTCTTGATAAGCAAGCGGGATCAAACTTGTTTAGATAAAATAAGTAATCACTCTTCCATTTTGAAACTTCATCCCCCCAAAAGGTGCGTAGACCACGACTGGGAGTCAGGGCCCTTGGGTTCTATTCTAATCTCTACCATTGCCCTGCTGGGTAACTTTGGGCACATCAGCTGACCACCCTGTTTGTCTTGTTGTCTATTTAATTATAGGTTCTTTAGGTTATGGAGTGTCGCTCACTATGTGACTGAATAGTGTCTGGAATAATGGGACCACCATCTTGGAATGCCCAAACACTCAAAAATCACAAGTTTGCCCCCTACAACCTATGACATTAAAAAAAACAAAAACCTCATGATTTTTAAGCCAAAGAAATAATTGGTCTTTTAATTGGCCTTCTGGGTTTTGTGACTTTAAAAATACAAAAAAAAAAGAATCAAATATCACAAGACTCACAATACATCATGCAAGTTTGGCAATTCTGCTGTTGCAATGCTAATTATAAAGTTTAAACTAAAGCTGGAAGAGTTTCAGAGATCATCATTCAGTTCATGTATCAATCCTCCAATCCAATCTTTCCTTCAGCAAAGAACGGTCTTGTTTTGTTGTTACTCTTTTAATTAAGTAAAAACTCAATGGATTTAATATTTCAGTGCAAGGACAGACTTACAGGCTAGAGGCAATATTAAGAGGGGTACTCTGTATCAGAATATTTAATATTAACATTTTGCATTGAATGACCATCTGATAGTGACTCATTGCCAAACAAACTTTAGTAGGACTCTTCATGTGTTCGAAGTTGACTATGCTGGATCAAGTCTAGATGACTGGTTGTCCATCTCCATTCTTATCCCCTGGGTTTGCGGACTCAACCAATGAGAAGACCTTTGAGTTTTGTCTTGGGGCCAGTAGAAATTTTTCCATCTACATTTTTCTCAAGAGATAACTGGGATTTTGATTAAATGGAACATTTCACAGGAAGTGTGTGCTTTCCTCTTCTCCTTCCACATTTCACCAACATTCAGAGATTTTTGACAAAAAGTCAAAATTTTCTGGGTGAGAAGGGGAAGAGAGGAATCTAACCAGCTCTTAGTAGGAATTCTCTGATATTTTTGCATGCATATGTTTTCTTCTTTTTTTAAATTGTATTTTGCAAAGAAGGAAAAAATAATTTAAAGAGACAGTAAACATATTGTTCATAATATAGTAAAAAAAATGTTACAACCCTTTGAAAGCAAAATCAATTCCCATATTGACTTTTTCTCCCCTCCATGGTGCAGATTCTCTTCTTCATTACTAGCAGTTTATTCATGTGTACTGTGGCGTCTGGCATTGATTTTTTTCTTCATTTATTTATTTATTTATTTTTAAACAATAAAAGCGAAAGCACTCTCTTCACAGAGGAAGAATAAAATACCACATAGGCTCTGTAAGCAGATATAGGAAATGAAGAGAGGTCAAATTGGGAGGACATGCATGAATTTTTCCAATGGTTTTACAGTGGAACAAGTTACATAAATGTATAGGATTAGCTGAAGTTCAAGCAAGATCATCCATATTGAAGCTGGACAAGTCTAATGAATTTTATCATGGGAATCTTGGGAGCTTGCATAGTTACATTTGCAGTGTAATGGTTCTATTGACATTGTATTGGGTGTGAAGGACCCCATAAAATGATTGATAAGAGAAGTATTATGATAGTGAGCTATTTCCATGATTCTGTCTGTACCAGCCCAAAACCTTGCTTTCCGGTACACCAGTGTCACTCTGAAAGAACAGCGGTGACATTGGCTTAGTTGGTATTTATCCTAGAATAACAAAGAACAGAATTTGGTTAATTGTATGCACTATACTTTGAGAGAAAGGATGGGGTCTTACGGTTAAGGTACTGGATGGAGATATGAAACTGAGACAAAGATTTCATTCTTACCTCTGCTACAGACTGGCCAAATTACTCAGTCTCTGTGACTCAGTTCCCTATCTGTAAAATAGGAATAACCATCCTTCCATTCTTCCACCTGTTGTATCTGTTTTATGGGATGATCCAAACAATGAAAAAAATTCCCACTGACTACAGCTTTGGAGCAAGCTCTTATACTATAAACTCTTCATGGCAGGAACTTGTCTCTTAAGAAGTACCTGGAGAGTACCTAGCTCAGTGGGACCCCAATTACAGCTCTAGAGATTGCTGTAATGCAGATATGCTGCACAAATACATAAAATCCCACTGATTTCACCATGTTTGTGGATTAATTGTGTCTAGTGTTTTTCTTTATAAATAGCTGATTGGCCTGAACAGATTTAAAAGAATCAAAGAACTATATGTAAAGCACTTCATTGCATCTAGATTATGCCATCTGATAACATCAACCATCGTCCAGAGATCAGCAAAGTAGGGTACAGTTAAGTATAGCTTCACACAGGAAGATAGGAATTCCCTGATTGGATCAGACCCCTAGTCCAGAATCCTGTGTCTGACAGTGGCCAGTAGCAGGTGCTTCAGAAGAAGGCTGTCAGAACCCCACAGTAGGCAGATGTGGGATAATTCGACAACAACATGGGTATCATCCTGATCTCTGGGAGTTTGTCTTCACTGCAACTTTTAGATCAAATAAGTACAGAAGTTACTCCATTTATTCTTGCCTGACTCCAATAAGAGTGATCAAACTGGGAAACAACACTGAAGCTATGCAAAGTGATTTCATTAGCAGCACAAAGTGGTTGCATTAGCCGTTGATTTTTTGGTAACTCAGCAGCAGCATACCCACTGTATTACCATCTCCAGCATCAGCAGCACTTGAGCTTCAAACCAGCTAGCTTGAGCTTAAAGCACCTCTTAACCTAAACGAGAGATTTTTGTCTGTGGACAGGAGTCAGGTAGCTCGAGCCAACACTGTAGTGAAGTGGTGTCTTAAGAGTTAGAGACCAGATTAAAACCTGAAAGGCCCTGAAGCCTGAGATTTAACATCCATTCCAGTTTGTTGTCATTATTTGTTGTTATTTTTAAAAACAGCTCTGGATGTTCTTGAGATACATCTAACTATGCAATCCCTTTTAAAATCTTGTTAAGTTCTTGGGCTCAACTTCCCATGGTCACGCGTTCCACAGTTTTAATCACATGTTGTGTGAGAAAGGCACATGAATAACTTATAAGTGAATCACATTGATAGTGTCAGTGTAATTACTCTAGAGGCCAAATCCTATCCTCTGTGACATTTCACTGAAGACAGAGCAACAGGGAGTGGCTGCTGTGATGACTAGAGAAGATATTTTTGCTCTGTGTGGCTGAAATTCACAACTGTGGAGGGGCAATGTAAGACCTCTGTACCACTTATTTCCCACTCAAGATGAATCCCTCCTTGAAGTGCAGTCTGTATATATACCACCCCATCAGATAGGCACAAGCTAGCAATTGGGAGTCAAACTTGTTTGTTTATCAAGATGCTTTTGCTCCACTAAGAACATTAATAAAACAGACAATATTTTTAAAGGGAGGCTAGGCATGGGAAGGGAGACAGATTACAGCACTATCCTCTGATCGCAAAATGGAATTCCTTTAATCCCATCAAAACCAGAGCTGGGAGGGGTTGCTTAGTTTGGTGTCTGACAGCCCTCCTCCTCCACCCCCCCTGCCAAAAAAACCCAAAACATTAAAAACAATGTTTTCTAAATGTTTCCCATGTAACTATTGACATGGAAAGTCTTTCTGGAAGCGAAGAGGCAAAGCTGCCTATGGAATTCGCCACCAAATCATCCAGATTTCTTAGGTGGCTTTGAAAATCTCCACCAGAGAGTATTTTGATCTGATGCTACTGGGGAGGGGAAAGGAGATATAGAACCTACAACTGAAAAGAAAATCTCACCTCCCTCTGGAGAATTGTTGTTTGCCTTCCCTCTTTGGAGGTTGCCCTATCTACTCTCAGGATCTGATTTTGCTTTCTCTTTCTCAGCTGGTTACCTATTACAGAAGATAGCTGTGCTTGGTCGCAGATCCAGCAAATCTAATCAGAGTTTGCCCTGGGTTGCTAATAAGATAGGCCCTAATCCTGCAAACACTTACACATGTGCTAAAAGTGATGCATGCACATAAGTGCTTGCAGGATCAGGGTGAAAATAGCAGTTGAGCATGGGACAGTGTCTACTACAATGTGGTCTGGGTCCATGATTAAGTCTTGGATGTGCTATGGTAGCATAAATAATCAGTAGATGCCTTTTCTCAAAAAGGTCTAGTGAATAGGCCCATCTGTCGCCCTGACATTTCATCTCGGGAGGTATGCTGCCTGCCGGAGGCTCGTATCCGAAATGTTACAGAGGCATTGTCGAGGATTATCCGGCCTTCTGACTACTACCCCATGCTACTCATCCATGTGGGCACAAATGATACTGCGAGGTGTGACGCTGAGCGGATCAAGAGTGACTACAGGGCTCTGGGAGTACAGGTGAAGGAGTTTGGAGCGCAGGTGGTATTCTCTTTGATTCTTCCTGTCAAAGGTAGGGGCCTGGGCAGAGACAGATGCCTCATGGAGGTGAATGCCTGGCTGCGAAGATGGTGT
>NC_133770.1:157432597-157443160 GCF_003597395.2 Chelonoidis abingdonii | reverse complement strand
AATCTCCACCTCTGGAGATATTTAGGAGTAGGTTAGATAAATGTCTATCAGGGATGGTCTAGACAGTATTTGGTCCTGCCATGAGGGCAAGGGACTGGACTCAATGACCTCTTGAGGTCCCTTCCAGTCCTAGAGTCTATGAATCTATGAATAAGGCATTAAACTCTATCAGGACACCTGGCAATTTTCATTCCTGGCAATTCCGGTGTTGCTATCTGCAGTCTTCTCCTACGGACTAATGAGAGCTGAGGGTGCTCAGCACCTTTCAGGACTTGGCCTTAACAGCAGAAAGCTTCTGGGAAATAAAAGCACAAAGGATATTCAAGAAAGCATTGCCTAATGCCAATTCAGGAATTCACATCCCAGAGAATCTGTTTGCACTCTTGAGCAATTTAATCATATGGCGCTTCCCCTGAGCGTGTAAATGACTATTGATAATGCTATCTGAGGCTTATAATATATACACATACACACACGGTGAAGTATTAATGGATTGTACACTATTTTCTCATGCGAGACCTAATATTATTTGACTCGGCTACTTCTAAAAATAATAGACTAAATAAATCTCATTTATGCCATATCAGCAATATCTGACAGGTGTTAATAGCCTCAACTACTCTTGATCTGATCTGAGTACATGGTAGAAAAAGCTCACAATAGCATTGGAGGCCATTGGGTCACAAAGAAGGTAGTATTTTCCCTTGCAATAAAAGGATGTCAGATAAAAACAAAGTACCTACTCTGAATCCAGAAAAGTCCAAGACACACGTAGATGGTGAAAGAATGTGTATGGATTTATTCCTAAAACATATTCCTTAACTGCACTGAACAAGAAAAAATAATCAAATTTATTATTAATAGCCATCAGTATATGGCAGGCTACAGAATCTATAGCAGTGGTTTTCAACCTGAAGTCCACGGACCCCTGGGGGTTCGCAGTCCATGCTAAGATTCCCAAAGGGATCCAGCACTTCTATTCAAAATATTTTAGGGGTCCACAAATGAAAAATAGTTTGAAAACCACTGCTCTACAGCATTGACCAAAATAGAGCCATAAGTGGAGAAGTCTATTCAAAGTCCATTAGAGCTGGGTGGTACCAGAATTTCAGTTTCAAGGGAACTTCCACAAGTATGATGTTTTCCCCCCATTCTGAAACCTAACAGAAACAAAAAACATTAACACTTTCTGCAAAATAAAACTTTGAGGAAGAGGGAAACAATATTTCAGGTTGATCAGAAGAGTTCGTTTAAACAAAAATTAATAGGTTTTGGTCTGATTTTGACTTTTTAAAAATGTATATATTATAGTGTATAATGTAAAATGTTAAAAATTGAAATGAAAAATCAGTTTAAAATGAAAAAGTGCTGTGTTCCTTTCCAAAAGGTCAAAATGGAATGTTTCAACTGTATTGGAATGCTCCATTCCATATATTTTCCCTAAACAAAATTTTGTCAAAAGCAGTCTGTTCCCATGCAACATTTAGCTTCTGGTATCAGCATTTTCTGATGGAAAAATGTTCCACTGGAAAATTTCCACTCAACTCTAGCCCCCATAGACTTTTTGGCTATATGAGGGCCCAAAGACCCAATTCAGCATTGCCCTGCATCCTGTGTAGTTGTTTACTCCAGTACAAAGTGGGTAGTAATCTACTCCCACATTTGACACTGGTGTAGGGAAAGCGAGAATCACTTCCTCTAATTCAATTCTACCAGAGAGATGGGCTTATTTACAGGTCTTCCGGTCCCTCTGTCTATTTAGATTGTCAATTCTTTGAGGCAGGGACTGTTTATACAGCACAATGGGGCGTGTAGGTGCTCCTGTAATATTAATGCAGTGTGAGCTCTTTGGGACAGGAATGGACTGTGTGTGTAGATGTGTACAGCATCTAGCACAATGGGATCCTCGTCTGTGTCTGGTGCACCTCATGATATCAGAATACAAATTAATAATAAAATGAGGGTCTATGTCAGGGATCGGCAACCTTTGGCATGCAGTTCGCCAGGGTAAGCCCCCTGGCAGACAGGTTTGTTTATCCGCCACGTCCACAGGTTAGGCCGATGGCAGCTCCCACTGGCCGCAGTTCAACGTTCCAGGCCAATGGGGGCAGCGGGAAGCGGTGGCCAGCACATCCTTCGGCCTGTGCTGCTTCCCGCTGCCTCAGGACGCGGCAGGTAAACAAACCGGCCCAGCCTCTGGGGGGGGGCTTACCCTGGCGAGCCGCATGCCAAAGGTTGCCAGTCCCTGTCTATGTTTTTCTTGGGGGCAAGTCATTCCATAATTCCCCATGTCCGTGTTTCTTGAGGCTTTCTCTGAAGCATCTGATTCTGTCCAGTAATGGAAATAGGACTGTGGACTAGACAGAGCTTTGGTCTGATCCATTCTGGCAAATCCTGAGTTCATTTGTGGTGGCAATTCTTGTCCCTGCTTGAACTCTGCGGCTCAATTTTCATTGTAGCTGAATATCAATAATAACCAGCAGCTCCTGGATTTCTCACTGTGATCATTCTGCCTCCCTCAAAAAAACACCTCAGCAACAGAACAATGCTTGATCTTGTCAGCTGGTGTGACACCAGCCACCTTCCTTCATTTGTCAACCCTGCTGCTAAGCAAGAAACGTGTGTCAGCAATTCCTGTCTCTCTGCTGTAGCTAACAGAAAGATGATGTAGCAACATGTGATTAGTGGAGATCAGTATTATCCTTGCTTTATAAAGGAAGCCACCTACAGGTCCCCTTTCAGCCAAGTGGAATTAAGGAGCTGTGCATTTTTCACAGAGGAAGAAGACAGAAAGCTCTGTGTAAAAAAAGAAGCATTTGAGCTTGTGTTTCATAACCAAACCTGATTGCCTCTCTCAGTAAGTTCAGGGAACAGCAAGCTCTGCAGCTGCCTTCCCTGTCTCGCAGTCCTGGCATTCTCATAGCCAGTTAAGTGTGTCTGCCAAAAGCTTACAAGCACCCAGATGCCCTTTTGTTTTCAAATTCAGCCTTGCAGCATATTTATAAACAGATGCTTGATATATATATTTTTAGGAATTAATCCATTGACACAGCATCAAATTCCCACCCTGTGCAAAAGGCCTGGTTCATAGGCTTATGTGCCAGTTCTCTGTCAAATTAGGAGTGAATCATAACACCTGGCTTTTTTATACAGCACTTTTCATCTATAGAGCAAAAAACGCTTTACAAAGGAGGGCAGCATAATTATACCCATTTTACAGGTGGGAAAATAGAGGCACTGAGCAGTGAAGTGACTTGTCACCCAACAGGCCATGGGTAGAGCCAGGACTAGAAGCCAGATCTTTTGTGTACCAGTATAGTACTCTATCCACAAGGCCACTGTAGTGGATGGGCTTTATATTGACCCTTTGTATTGGGTGAATTTCACCTATAGAGTTTGATCCTGCACCATTGAAGTCAATGGGAACATAAGAACGGCCATACTGGGTCAGACCAAAGGTCCATCTAGCTCAGGATCCTGTCTTTCAACAGTGGCCAGTGCCAGGTGTTTCAGAGAGAATGAACAGAACAGGTAATTATTGAGTAATCCATCCCCTGTTGCCCATTCCCAGCTTCTGGCAAACAGATGCTAGGGACACTTCATGTAGTTTTGCTATTGGCTTCAGTGGAAACATGATCCCTGGAGTCTATCCTGCCATGTGCTCAGCACTCTTGCAAGTGTTTAAGCTTTCGAACATAGATAACTCAACGTTCCTTAAAGCTGGGAATGTGCTTTGCTAGATCAGGCTGGAGTGCTCAGCACTGGGCAGCATCAGGCCTTTAATTGCCATTCTCAAGGTGGCATACACAGGCCCAAATTAAGGCTGTCCCAGTATGGAAATGCTCAACAGACAAATGGGAGACCATACCCGGATATGCATTTTCCTCCCACTCCAGTGTTCTCCAGTAGGAGATGATTATAATGCTGCAGCCTACTGTCCCTGGCTGAAGTTCACCCCAGTGCAGACAGTCAGGCCAAGTCCAAGCACTGCCCACTTCCTCAAAATAAGCCAGGGGTTTCATAGGCCTTGCACAATGCACAGGGATGAAAATCAGCCTCACAAACCTCACTGAACTTTGGAGCACCATCCAGTGTCCAGTTAGTGGAAGCTCCAATACAAACTTTGGACCACTGATTCAAATTCTGCCCTTAGGTACTCATGGTCCCACAGGGGTTAAGCTTGCCCCTCCCTGGAAAAATCTGTCCTATCATATGTACTGCATTGCTGCAGCTGAAAATTAAAGTGAGGACCTGATGGCCTGTGGCCTGTCAGCGCTGCTGAATGGATTCATACCTTTGATGTACAAGACAGCTCAGTCCATTGCAGGGACTTTGGAGACAGGAGGAATAAATAAGGATAAACAAGAAAGAGTCCCATTGGATTCCCCCCATCAAAAGTACATTTCTTCCTATCTCTGTATTCAGATTAAAGGGATATGCATTCAGGGCCCAGACAGCAAAGGAGGCCTTTCATCTGTGGGCTGCCATTTCAAAGCCAGCACATGTCCATAGCAGCTGAAAGTCATTACTCTCTTATAGTGGTTACGCATCCTGAGTGTGGACAGGTTTCCACATCAAAATTAGATACTAAGGTGAGAGGCGCCTTGGAAATACTTAAAATAAACAGAATTGACTCTAAATTATACATTAGCATATAATCCAAGATGTAGCATGGGCCCCTGGTTAAGGTAATGGACTGGAACTCAGGCGACGTGAGATGTATTCCATTGACCGTCTATGTGTGACCTTGAGCAATTCAGTTTCCCTGTCCATGCCTCTGTTTCTGCTACCATCCTTTGTACATCTTCTGTGTTTACATTGTAAGCTCTTGGGGGCAGGGACTGTCTCTTACTACCTGTTTGTACAAGTGCCTAGTTCTATTGGGCTCTAATCTCGGATGTCGTCTCCAGCTACTACTGTAATGCAGACACCAATCATGTTGACTGAGGGGCCCAGTAATAAGAAGCCAATCCAATTCCCCTACTGTAATCAGTAAAAAGATCAGGCTAAAATAAGACATGAAGAAACTAGTAGCCCTAGCGGTATCATCACACACTGCTGGAGTTCTGCCACTTCTTACGCTACATGCATCTTTTCTGTGCCAAGATGTCAGCTGTGAGAGTGGAGTTCTGTCAAGCTGATTCCTGTGCCCAGCATGAAATTCTGTTTTTGGTTTGGTTTGGTTTGAACTCACAGGGAAGCTACTAAGAGAAAAAACAAAGAAAAGGTAACAACTAATATCACCTCAAAATCCGCATCAGCATTTAGATGTTCTTATACCGCAAGTCAAATATTCACCAGGGGTCCAGGTCTACTCCTCCCAACTCACTGAAGCTAACCAGAATAGGGAGCACTCTGCATCTCACAGGATGAGGCACCAGAGAGGCTGACAGAAATTCAATCTAGTGATGCTTCTCCATTTCTAGTGTGGCCATCTCAAGATTGGTTTATATTACTGGAGATATAAAATGTGCCTATTGCCCACTTTAGGAACATGCATGTGTCTTCCACAAGAAACATATACCCAAGTCACAGGCTGTTCAACTGCCATCAATAATAGCATCTCCCCTGATCACTCAGGGATAAAAACTTTCCCCTTTAATCCACTCAGGATGTCCTCAAACTATCCATAAACATCAAAAAACTTTGGAAAATATAATAGATCAGAAGCACTTTGGTTTTTATCATACAGTTGAGATAGATCCCCGCTCCCAAGAAATGAATGGGTGCAGAGAAAAGAAAAAGGATGGGTTTGTGGTTAATGTGCTGAGTTGGGAGATCTGAAACCAAACTGCTGCTCTGCCGCAGACTTTGTGGGACCTTACAAAGATCATTTAATCTCTCCGTGCCTTAGTTCTCTATTTGTAGATGGGGGCAAATGACAACACTGTCTCCCAAAGTGTCCTTGCCTCCAAATTCTGACCGTTCCTTAATATGTGGATGTGCAGCACTCAGCACACTGGGTGGGTGGGTGGCCTCTGAGAACTATGCTCATGTTCATATTAAACCATAATAATGAAAAGTGGTATATACTACTATTCTTGAAATTTGGAGGGGGAAGGGGAAGGACAAGGATGGCAAAGTTCCTGCAATACAAGATCAAATTTTAAGTATTCCCACAGACAATAGATGATAGGCTTTTTGTTCTGTGTTTGTACAGTGCTGAGCACAACGGAGTGCTGGTCGATCATTGGCGCTCCTAGTTATTACTCCCGTACAAATACAATGATCAAGAGATGGAGTATTCTTGTATTCTCTTCCTGGCTCTCCGACAGACTCGCTCTATGACCTTGGTCACGTTTCTCTCATTTTCAAGTGAAAAAAAAATTGCCTGTCACATTCAAGAGCAGCCTTTCACAAACCCTTTGGCAATAAGAAGGCTGTCCAATGGTTATAGCACTGCACTGGTACCTCAAAGATCTAGATTCTATTCCCAGCTCTACTGCTCAACAGCTGATCTTGAGCAAGTCACCCTGTGCTTCTCCTCCCCCTCCCCGCCCCAATCTTTGTCTGCCTTGTTTGTTTAGACTATAAACTCTTTAGGGGAGGGACTGTTTGTACCACACCTAACACAATGGGGTCCCAATCTTTGTGCGGGTTTGTAGGGCTCTCCTATAATACAAATACTAGTTATAATCTTCTAGATAAAGGATTCTCTATAAAGTAATATGATTAGCTAATCTTTGGAAGATGGAAAATGCTCTGGGGATGCTAAGGATTATTCTAAGTGCTAAGCATTATTATTTATTTACTAGATCATCATTAAACAGTATCAAGGAGGCATTAATGTGCCTGTCTCTTCTGGCAATACCAATGGATTTGGAAATTGAGTGGAAGATGTCGTCTCATGCTTACACGAAATATCTGCAAAAGCGAAACATATTAGAGGTGAAAGTCTGTCTGAAAACATTCAAGAGCAGCATCTACTTCTTCCTAGTTGAAGCATAGCTAAAATTGACACAACGTCTAATCCAAAATTTATGGTGTGATTTGCTTAGAGAGGGACCTGTTTATAGTATGGAGCAATCCTGATACATATTTTGTAATTTATCTTTCCATCCTACTAAAACCACTGCAAAAAATTGGCATGACAGAAATTCTCCACTCTGGAGAAGCCAAGAAGTGCTGAAGACAGGGCTGAGACACTGATAATTTCCAGGATCCATACTTGTTAGAGAAACCTAAGATTATAATTTGTTGGGTGTCTTTAAAAAAAAGTAAAAAACTTCACATATTTAAAAATGGGTAGGAACACTGTCTCCTACATGTAGGGTAACCAGATGTCCTGATTTTATAGGGACAGTCCTGATATTTGGGGCTTTTTCTTATATAGGCTCTTATTACTCCCCACCCCCTGTCCTGATTTTTCACACTTGCTGTCTGGTCACCCTACCTACATGTTTGCCTGCCTCTTCCTGATAACCCAGTGCTGAGACTTTTAGGGTACAGCTATATGACAAACGGCAGCCCACGGCAGCAAGTCTCAGACTCGGGCTTGCAGGGCTCACACTACAGCACTGAAAATAGCTGTGTAGACATTCGGGCCTGGGCTATCCCACTGGCAATATAATTATTCAGGCCCCAGCCCAGCAAAATGCTTAAACCTGTGACAGAGCAGTCCCCAGTGCTCTGCTGGATCAGGACCTCAGCACTTACCCTCACCACATTGTAATCTCAGGGCCAGATCCACCCGTGCACGGACAGAGAAAGTGGCTTGCACCATTCCTACTCCCTGCCCTGAGATGTAGCCTTTTCCAGTTAACTCCCATGAGCTGCTGGAGTGGCGCAGAATCACCAGGGTGCAGGTTCATCCTAGCTGGGCCCCTGAGTGTCTGTTCTTCTGTCTTGCTCTGTCTCCCACCCATCCACAAATTACCCTCATGCTGGGAGATAGTGGCAGCACTTGCAAAAGTGGCAGAGCCCACTCTGTGCCCCACTTTGCTGATGCTCTTTCCTAGCGCCTACCCGAAGGATTCTTTCTACCAGCCTAGCTGGCACAAAAGGGCTTAAGGGAAGATGAGACCAGTGATCTCAAACCCATCTCATCTTTGAGTAGTAGCATAGCTGGATGCAGCATATTGTATTGTCTTTAATGCATTTGGTTAGTGACAAGGGGGGAGGGAAAACGTAGATCAAGCAAAGAAGACAAATGGAGCACCTGGGTTGGGCACTCATCTTCTGGTCACTCCCCAGATGGGGAGATTTCCATTTGCCCTTGCTGGGTGATGAAGCATTGACAGTTCTTGTGATAGTCAGTGTTTTTCTTAAAAGTCCCAGCTCCTGGACTCCTCTAATTAGGTAAGTATTTACACTTTCATTAAAAAAAAAGTTTCTAGCTTTCATACTTGAAGAGAAAAGCTTGAAAATGAACCCTAAAGTCTCAAACGCCAGAAGGGCAAATAAAAATTGACACGTTATTGCAAAAATAATCTCATCATTTTAAAGCCAAGCTCATGATTTGGGGAATTTTGAATGTTTGCGATTGGAAATACTCATGGGAAAGTAATATGGCCTAGCAGACGGAGCGCTGGCCTTGGACTCAGGAACCCTGGATTCTATTCCTGGCATTGCCACTGGCCTGCTGGGTGTCCTTGGGCAAGTCACTTCAACTCTCTGTGCCTCACCTTCTCCATCTGTAAATGGGGATCAGGTTTCTGATCTCCTTTGTAAAGTGCTTTGAGATCTACATCAGAGAAGTGCTACAGCTCAGTCTATACAGCACTTTCCCAGCACTGCATGGAGGGAAGCTGGGAGCAGTCTTGCCCATGCTAGGTTTATTCAGCTGGCTGTATGGCTGCAGCTAGCACTCTGCCTTCTCTGAGATTCATAAAAGCATTTTATTGTGTCAGAAACAACTGTATTTATAAAGAGATTTATGTATTAAAGAAACAGCTAATCCCTGGCAAATTGAATGATCATAACATTGAAGTGAACTCCTTCGTTTCATTCTGGAAAGCATGAATGGTTTATGAGGATGCCTTAACCCATCTTAGGATCTGCCTGAGACAAGCCGAAATAAATAAAAAATAAATAAGTGAATTGGAGAGAGCATTTAGCAGGAAATCATCAATGTCCTTCTGTATTCCCAAAAGGTTGCTGCATTAGAGAAACCAGGTGAGTTAGGGAAGGAGTTTAGTTTCATCCGTTCTCTTAGTGAGGAGATCTTTCTGTGCTACTTAGATACATCCTGAATATCTTGAAGGAGAGGGAGGTGCTGCAAATAACAATATAATAAAATGTATATTATCATAGTGCTTAGGAGCCCCAGTCATGGACCAGAACTTTGCTGTGCAATGCACTGTACAAAACACAAAACCAAAAGATGGGCCCTCCCCATATACAATCTAAGTGTGTACAACTGGCAGATTCAGACAGATGTGAGGAGCCCAAAGACAATATTGGCCAGCAATCTATTTATCTATCCATCTGCTTACATGGCACTAATCACCAAATAATCCCATCGCCTCACAGGCTGTAGTACAACACCTGGTGAGGTAGGGAAGCATTATCCCCATTTTACAGATGGGGAAGTGAGGCATGGGGTATATTAATGTGCCCCTTATCACAATTCAACATCCTCAATCACTTCCAAGACACTTACTCTTATTGTCACTATTAGTTGTATTACAACAGTGCATAAGAGGCCTCCTGCCAACCAAAATCAGGCCCCCTGTGCTAAGTACAGACACAAAATAAGAGTCCCTGTCCAAAGATTCCAACAAGACTTAAGCATGTGCTTAAAGTTAATACATGTTTAAGTGTTTTTGCTGAATTGGGGCCTCAGTGTCAAGAGGCCAAGTAGCCAGCACTGGGTGTTTCTGGTTTTGACTTCAATGGGACTTAAACACATGCTTAAAATTAAGCATGGGCTGAAGTGGCTTTTGCTGAATACGGATCTTAAGTACGTGTTTAGAACAAAGCACGTACCTAAATTGCTTTGCTGAACAGGGATGGAAGCATATGCTTAAATCTATGTTACCAAGTAGCTTGTACTGGGGAGTTTCTGGTTTGGGCAAGCTCCAAGCAAAAATGAACAAAACCAAACAATTCCTCAGCCTGTTGTTGCCAAAATTTATTTACTCCTCCATAGAAAAGGCCATAGTTTAAGGAAGGAAATAAACTTTTAGTGCAAGACTTATCTAAAAGACCCCACAGTGGATGAAATGTACAAGATTGAAGTAAAACAATGGTATGAAGAACAAAGAGGGAGATGTGAAGATTTAGCTGGGAGGGTGTAAGTTGGGGACAGGTTTTATATGTTGTTGAGGGCAGTTTTATATGAGCCACAGGCATAAGCTCAAGAGCTAGACTTCTCCAAAGCTTGGAGATGTTCAAACCCATCTCTACACTTTCATGTGTAAAGTCCCTCAAGGTAGAGAGGAGACAGGACTTGGCTGTAATGAATACAAAAAGGAGATTCTTTAATGGCTGGTGTGGACAGATAAAACGGTTACTCACCTTTGTAACTGTTGTTCTTCGAGATGTGTTGCTCATATCCATTCCAGTTAGGTGTGCGCGCACCGCGTGCACGTTCGTCGGAGAAACTTTTACCCTAGCAACACT
>NC_133770.1:157315577-157432497 GCF_003597395.2 Chelonoidis abingdonii | reverse complement strand
GATACTTTAGTTTAATAGGAAGTTCAGAGCCCTGAAGAAGTGGGTATTCACCCACGAAAGCTCACGCTCCAAAACGTCTGTTAGTCTATAAGGTGCCACAGGATTCTCTGCTGCTTTTACAAGTCTGGGTAGAACTCCTCTTACCCATGCTCAGCCAAGAACCTTTCCTCAACTAAGAAAACCTCTTACACAACTTTGGCCAACAACAAAAGTGTAGTACAACTACAAGCCGGAGCTCTGGGTGTTGTAAAACCTGGTGGTATAGCTTTTAAATCTTCAGACGTTTTTTGTGTTTTACCAGGGAACAAAGCTTTAAATCACAGAGACTACAGTAAAATTGCTTTTGCTTTCTAAAAAAATGGGGCCTCGTACACCACAGAGTTGAGGGCAGGGGATCAACACGGCAGCAGCAGTGCTTGCAAGATGACTTCACTAGACTATGGAGACCATGAAATCTGTTAACCCTCCAAACTCCTGATTCCTGCATATCAGAGGCTTGAAAAGAAAGGACTGCAAAAATATGCCTTGATCTAGTTTTCTGTTTTGTTAAATAGTCATTCCATTGGATTTTAATCTTCTGTAATAGGCATGCCAAAGCCACAAAAAACCTGCAGACTTTGGGCTTATTTTTGGCTTAATTGGCTTGTGAGTTGCTTGTTGGCTAGTTTTTGGCTTCTAGCTTGTTGTAGCTTTTTTTTTTTTGTTGTTCGGCTTCCAGCAAGTGGGGGCAAGGGACAAGCAGGGGCAATGGGGGGAGAGAGGGGAGCACAGCGGGTCCACCACAGTCCCAGACTGCTCAACGAGGAGATCGTGTCACATAAAGTGTTGGGGTTCTTAGGGACTGGCTTGTTTTGGACTTGTTTTGAAATGGGATTAGCTTGATTTTTGTCTTATTGTGGAAGTCAGGGTGCTTATTTACTGCTTGAAATTTGGCAACTGTGTTCTGTAAATACAGAGGAAAAAAGTAAACTATGTATGAGAAACCAGGAGAGCTTTTAAGAGACACAGTTCACAAATTTAGTTTTATGAGAATCAACGGAAAGAACTGTATAGAACCACTGGCCAAGAGGGGTTTAGAAGTAAACAAAACCTTTGTATGAGCTGTGTAGACCTGTGTAAATTAGCTGTTAGCTGGTGAAATGGATTGTCTGGTCCAACAACAAATCTTACAAAAAAATCTTTCACTTCTACCTCTTGGAGAGGTGGATCAACTACATGAAAGGAAAACCCCTTCCGTTGATGAAGAAAGCTTCTATGCTACTGTGTCACATGACTGGGGCCTGGAGCAGGACTCAGGCTCAATGATCATAGCAGAAGTCAGGCCTAGTGGTTAGGACCAGGAGTTGGTAGCCAGGAATTGGAGCCCAGGGTCAGAGCTGGAGTCAGGACCCAGTGCCAGAGCTGAGGGTCAGAACTGAATTACCTGGAGTGAGGCAGGAGTGAGGTTGGGGCCAAGACAGGAGCAGGGCAGGATACAATCAGATCCTATCATAGCCATAGGCTTAAGGGCCAGTCTGCTGACTCTTCCAACTGAACAGGGATGGTAGCTACTCAGGCAGCCTGCTATAGGCCAGCTGTGCTTGTCAGGTTGCCCAAAACCAGCACTACTGCAGGCCCTAATTCCTGCCATGCAGCACAACTGTGAAATAGCTGCAGCACTGTAGATGTAGTGTAGACCAGAGGTTCTCAAACTGGGAGGGGGTCCCTCCTGGGAGGCATGGAATATATTCGGGGTGGGGGGTGAGAAGCATTAGGGGTCAAATGAATACATTTTACCCCTCAGCAATGACTAACTAGCAAAGCTGATTCCTCTGGATATATCAGGTCCTCAAATGACGCTGTGCATTTTGATGGATTTCTGCTAAGTTTGCATAGCGTTATACAAAGTCGTCACCATCTGTACATGAATCTGTTTGTTATAGTATGGTGTGCATATTTAATTGTCAGCATTGACCCCAACTGCAGTTTTGCTTTTGCTCTTATTACAATGGATTGTTGGCTCTATTTGAATCAATGCCTTGCTGTTTTTAATATTTAGTGAGAGTCACATGTTCATTTTGTTTAAATTGGTATATGTACTTGGGAAGGGGGCTAAAACTACTTCAGACACAAAGAAGGGGGCCACGAATATGTTTGAGAACCACTGGTGCAGATGTACCCCTAGTGAGAAACAATCCCCTGAAGAAAGTACAGCTTAGCAAGAGTGTCACAGGGTGAGAGGGGAATGAACAGTGAAGTAGGCTTGCCCAAGATGGCAGAGCCAGTGTAAGCAGGTAGGTCTCCAGTCCAGCATGCTATCCACTAAACTATGTCACTTCCCCAGCACAAACTGGATTTGAATCCGTTTAGTTAAAGGCATCCATTTTGCTGGCAGTCTCTCTCTCTCTTGGCAATTATATTGCATTCATTACCCTGGTGCCTGCGCGCCTGTTCCAGGAAATCATTTGGAGAGCAGCTAGGTCACCCAGTGTCCATCCAGTCAATTATTTTAGGAGTGGTTGGAGATTTCCACATTTGCAAAAGTAGTTACTTGGCAATCAATGGAGCTCGGAGCGAAGGAGATATCCCTCTTCATTGGGACATTGATCTTTTTACTGACACCCCGGAATGTTTTATGGTTGGTTGGAAGTTCTGCAGGGGAAAAAAAATCCCAAACTTTATCAGCTAGAGAACGAGTGTTTAGCTGCTACTGCCACCTTGGTTTTCAGCAAGACACAGGAGAAGCGTACTGGCCAACAAGGTTCTGATTCAGCCTTGCCCTGTACAACATGGAGTCATTTGCACCAAAGTCAGTGCTTGGAAGTGCTTCATACCTGCTTTGTGCTCCACAAGGTGTAGGGCGAGGCAGAACAGGATCCTCAGGTTTTTATCTTGTCATGGGCTGAATGCCTTTAACTCCTTTTGACTTCAGGGAAGTTACATGTTGCTCATCCCCTTGTAAGAGGCACTCCACACCTTGCAGAATTGAGCCCTTAGGCAGTGGTGAAAGTAACTCCGAAGACTTACCAGTATGGAGGCCAGCTCTGGCCCCTGGAAGGGGCAGGGCCCTGGGCAGAACAGATGAGGATGGGGGCGAGTGTCCCCCAGCCAGCCCCTCCATGCCACCTGGGGCTCCAGCAGTGATTTAAAGGGCCTGAGGCTACTGCGACAGCGGCGGCCGGAGCCCCAGGCTCTTTAAATGTCCGGCCCCAGGGCAGCTGCTCCCTTGCCTCCCCTCCCCCCCCCCGCATCAGCAGCCGGAGGGGCAAAAGGGACAACTACATTAAAGTGCCGCCAAAGCAGTGATTTAAGCAGGGTCCTTTGCCTTGGCAACCCTTTAACATTGTTGCCTCTTCCCCTCCCCCTTTCGGCAGCCCTGCCAGTAGACCCTACCGGCAGGGCCATCGATGGGGGAGGCAAAAGGGGCAAGGAACCATACCGGCCCACTGTCACCCCTGCCCTTAGGGCTCAACTGCATAGTTACCATAAACCCTAAGTAAGGGGAAGCTGGGCTGCTCCAGGAGTAGGGCAGGGGCAGAATGGTGACTCCAAGTCACAGGTTGGTCACTGGTTCTGTCCTTTCTCCAGGGAGCAATAACCTGCAGAGATTATTCCCACTTCAACTTCAGCTCAGCTGTGCTGGCAGGTGCAATGGGGGGTCTGGATTTTACCTGCTCCCCTCCCATATTTATGCAAGGGGGAGCAGTAGACCCCATGGAGACTTCTTTCCTTTCCCAGCCTGTGCTGTAACACACAATGCATGCAGCCCAAGCAGGGGAATATGGAGCATGTAAAGCAGGTCGAAATTTCGCCCTTATTGAATTTTGGATTGTTCAAAATCTGTATTGGGGTCTGAACCATAGGGCTCAGCCCCTTCCCTCATTGTTGCAGCTTTTACACTCAAATAACGTAAAAAGGAATTTCAAGTTTATTATTATCCCTTATGATGCTCCTGAAAGGTGTTGAGCTGGCAGCCATGGGAAATAAATAAGTTGTTTATTTTCAGAGCAAGTACAGCATGGGCGGCAGCAGTGCCCAAGTCCCTCACACTATCCCCACCAGTGTACTGTACCTCATCCATGACTGGTTTCATTTCAACTGGTGAACTGAGCATGATCAGGGCCATAGCCCATCATTAGTCCTTGGAGCCATGCAATCTCTTCTGTTTATGAGCTGTAAAAAAATGTACTTCTGCCTAGTTGTTTCCTAGGTCCAGGATTTTCAGCACTGAAGTCAACGGAGCTACACCAATGTACACTAGCTGAGTACCTACTGCATTCTGCAGGAATTGCAGGGTTGCTTCAAGATACACTTACAACACAGACATCTGCTACTACAACCAGAAATAATATTTGTGTTAATGAATTCTAAATATGGAACGATCAAATCACATTCAGCGAGGCATAAACTGGTGAGCACAGGGCCGAGACAGATTTTTTTTCTCCATTTAGATTCATACATTTTTGGAGACCATATGAGCATCTGGTCTGACTTCCTGCTGCATAATGCAGGCCATAGGATTTCACCCAGTGATTCGTGCCGCTACTCAACAACTTGTGGTCAAGCACAAG
The DNA here is from genome assembly GCF_003597395.2 of Chelonoidis abingdonii. Classification (NCBI taxonomy): domain Eukaryota; kingdom Metazoa; phylum Chordata; order Testudines; family Testudinidae; genus Chelonoidis; species Chelonoidis abingdonii. The sequence goes on along the minus strand of NC_133770.1, from coordinate 157,427,947 downwards.
CATTTATTTGTGGGCACGTCTGCACTTCAAGCTGTAGGTCTGACTCACAGCTTGAGGAGACATACCCGAGCAAGCTGTGAATGAGATTGAATGCTAACCGATAAGAGACGCCTTGGCAGCAAGAGCAGCAGGAGGGGCTAGCACCCCATGTATGAACCCATCCAAAATGTTAGGTTGGTCCAATGGTTACAGCCAGGGCCGTCCCTAGGGGGATGTGGGTGTGACGAACTGGGAATGTTCTTAAATGTTTTCTCTGAATACTGTGTTGGTGCCTCAGTGTCTCCTATGCAGTTCTTAAGTATCTAGCAGAGCAAAGGGCCAGTGCACCTAAATGCCTAGCACTCTGACTCCTAGCAACTGAACCCTGCAAGGTGCCAACTGAAGGTGTTGGAGACAAAGAGATTAGGTGACCTCCTGGCCCAGGAAAGGAGCTGAGCAGAAGAAGAGGGGCTGGAGGGGTTTTCAGTCTGGAGCTGGCTGGGGACGAGGAGCGAAGTGCAGACGTGGGGGTCTGGCTCACTGCCCCCTAGAATGGACCCGGCCGAGGCATCCGGTTTGCTGTACCTACAAGCTCTGTTTTAGACCGTGTTCTTGTCATCAAATAAACCTCTGTTTTACTGGCTGGCTGAGAGTCACATCTGTCTGCAAAGTGGGGGTGCAGGACCCTGTGGCTTCCCCAGGACCCTGCCTGGGTGGGCCCGCTGTGGGAAGCGCACGGAGGGGCAGAGGATGCTGAATGCTCCAAAGAGAGACCCAGGAGATGAAGACGTGTGAGCTTCTTGCCCTGAACAAGTCTGCTCCAAGGGAGAGGAGGCTCTCCAAAGTCCTGACTGGCTTTGTGGGGAGCAGTTCCAGAGCATCAGCCAGGAACTCCGTGACAGCAGGGCCCAGAGCAGAAGTGATGTATCTGTCACACCCAGGATTGGCACTGACCAATTGCACCAGCGGCCTGTGGGGTCCCCCAGAGTGCAGGGCCTGGAGCGGTCACCTTGATTCGCTGTACCCAAGGGATGGCTCTGGTTATAGCTTTAACCTACAACTCAGGAGATCTCCATTCAATTCCCTACATACTCCCTGTATTACCTTGCTCAAGTCACTTAGACTTTTTGTGTCATATCTCCATCTGTACAGTGAAAATAACAGCATTTTCCTACCTCACAGGGGTGTTTGTGAGGATAGATACATTAGAAATGGTTAGATGTACAAATATTTTGGTAATGGGAACCATAAGTGTCTAAGAGAGAGAGAGATAAATCAAAGCTTAGAGCAAAGGAAGGTGAACAAAATATTACCCTTATTTTCACCGGGAAACTCAACTATGGCAGGGACTGGAACATCCCCTCCCTTTTCAAAGAGGGTGGGGGTTAAATTAACTTAATGGGCCCATCTGTTTAGCTGCCCACTGTCCTACAGTAAGTGTAGTCTCACAATAAGTCGTGCAACAGAAATACTGCACGGTGGGATTGCTCTGACATCTTAGCCAGAAAGAACACTTCCTAATGTATTGGCGTTGAAGGAGACAGAAATAAGAGACAAGAAGCTGGGAAATGGGGATATTAAGAAAACCTGTCAAATGCCATACTGGACATTTTCAGCTTCCCAGTCAGTGAAGGCCAGGTTCTGGGCCAGAGCTGTAGGTGGCATAGATTGATGTAGCTCCATTGACTTTAGCAGAGTGACACACCAATGTACACCAACGGAGGATCTCGCCTTCTGAATCTAACACTCAGACAAGGAAGCTAGGGTGGATAGATGCATGGAGGAGAAATACTCTCTGTGGGTCAAGAGCAGCTCCAGAACCACTCCATGACCACTAATGGTGCACCCCTGAGGGGAAGGGAGGATCCATGTCACAAAGAATCCTCTGGCCCATCTTGCCTCCTCTTACCCCTTATTGGAAAAAAAGTATGTGCCTTGTGCCTGGTCCACTCCAGGATAACAGCCTACTCTTGCTGTCAGCTAATGTAGCTATACCTTTAACTCAAATGATAGCATTCTGTGCTGAGGTATGGCATTCAAACCCTGCTGCTGACCCTGGCAGGAGATTATTACATTGTCAGGATTCATTACTTGAGTGCTGGAAGTAGGGGTGCCACTCTCCCCTGGCTTGAAGTGGTTTCCTTCATATACAGGGTTTACCGTTTGGTTCAATGGCTCTCAGCACCCCCACTATGCAAATTGTTCCAGCACCCCAGAGTCATTATATAGGAACAGATCTTCTGCTGGTGTAAATTGGCATCCATCAATTTATTTCAGTGGAGCCGCACCAGTTTATATCAAATGAGCATCTGTCCCATAACGTTTAAAGGACAAACATGACCTCTTTTGGCCTGAGCGTAAGAGGCAGAATCTGATTTTCCAGAGCACATTTTCCACCTGCAGGTAATAATAGGCACAATTCACAGCACTTATATTATTGTTGCAAATTATTACTAGCACTATGGTAGCTCTGAGAGATCAATATCGGCCCCATTGTGCTAGTCACTGTGTGCACACAGTCACAGATAATCCATACCCCCACACTTTATATAGACAAAGTATAAGGCTGCATATAACTGGCAACTGAGACTTAGGGAGGTGGAGTGACTTAGGGTACGTCTACACTACAAACTCTACAGCAGTACAGCTGCATGGCTGGAGCACAGACACACACTACAGCAATGGAAGGGGATCTTCCGTGAGGCAGTATCTAGGGTGACAGAAGAATTCTTCCATTGACCTAATGCTGTCTAAACTGGTGTTTAGGTTGGTTTAACTATGGGCTTGTCTACACTGAGAGTGCTCCAGTGGCACTACTGTAGCACTTAGGAAGACGCTATTTGTACCAACGGGAGAGATTCTCCTGTTGGCGTAGGTACTCCTCCTCCCCAAGGATGGGAAAAGCCCTCCTGTCAACATAGCACTCTCCACACCAGGAGCTAGGCTAGTAGAACTGCGTCACACAGGGCTGGGGATTTTCCACACCCCGGAGTGATACAGTTACACTGGCGTAGGTTACAGTGCAGATCAGGGCTAAGTCTCTGAAGGGTATGAATTTTTCACACCCCTGAGAGATGTAGCTCAGTCACTTTAAGTGATGACCAGCCGTTACCCAAGGCCAAACAACAAGTCACTGGTAGAGCAGCGAATAGAACCCAGGCCCCTGACTTCTAGTCTAGTACGAGATCAATTTACATGTCTAAATACTTGATCTGTGCATTTGATACGGTTCCACATGGGGAATTATTAGTTAAATTGGAAAAGATGGGGATCAGTATGAAAATTGAAAGGTGGATAAGGAACTGGTTACAGGGGAGACTACAACGGGTCGTACTGAAAGGTGAACTGTCAGGCTGGAAGGAGGTTACTAGTGGAGTTCCTCAGGGACTGGTTTGGGGACCAATCTTATTTAATCTTTTTATTACTGACCTTGGCACAAAAAGAGGGAATGTGCTAATAAAGTTTGCAGATGACACAAAGCTGGGAGGTATTGCGAATATAGAGAAGAACCGGGATATAATTCAAGAAGATCTGGGTGACCTTGTAAACTGAAGTAATGGTAATAGGATGAAATTTAATAATGAAAAATGCAAGGTCATGCATTTAGGGATTAATAACAAGAATTTTGGTTACAAATTTGGGACACATCAGTTAGAAGTAGCAGAGGAGGAGAAGGACCTTGGAGTATTGGTTGATCACAGATGACTATGAGCCGCCAATGTGATATGGCCATTAAAAAAGCTAATGCGGTTTTAGGGTGCATCAGGCGAGGTATTTCCAGTAAAGATAAGGAGGTGTTAGTACCGTTATACAAGGCACTGTGAGACCTCATCTGGAATACTGTGTGCAGTTCTGGTCTCCCATGCTTCAGAAGGATGAATTCAAACAGGAACAGGTACAGAGAAGGACTATTAGGATGATTCAAGGAATGGAAAACATGTCTTATGAAAGGAGACTCAAAGAGCTTGGCTTGTTTAGCCTAACCAAAATAAGGCTAAGGGGAGATATGATTGCTTTTTACAAATATATTAGAGGGATAAATATCAGGGATGGAGAGGAATTATTTAAGCTTAGTACCAATGTGGACACAAGAACAAATGGATATAAACTGGACACTAGGAAGTTTAGACTTGAAATTAGACGAAGGTTTCTAACCATTAGAGGAGTGAAGTTCTGGAACAGCCTTCCAAAAGGTGGGAGCGGTGGGGCAAAAGACATATCTGGCTTCAAGACTAAGCTTGATAAGTTTATGGAGGGGATGGTATGATGGGATAGCCTAATTTGGCAATTACTGATCTTGATTATTAGCAGGGAAATTGCCCATGGTCTGTGATGGATGTTAGATGGGATGGGATCTGAGTTACTACAGAGAATTCTTTCCTGGGTGCTGGCTAGTGATCTTGCCACATGCTCAGGGTTTAACTGATCGCCATATTTGGGGTCAAGAAGGAATTTTCCTCCAGGAAGATTGGCAGAAGCCCGGAGGTTTTTCGCCTTCTCTGCAGCATGGGGCACAGGTCACTTGCTGGAGGATTCTCTGCACCTTGAGGTCTTTAAACCACAATTTGAGAACTTCAATAACTCAGACATAGGTTAGGGGTTTGTTACAGGAGTGGGTGGGTGAGATTCTGTGGCCTGCATTGTGCAGAAGGTCAGACTGGATGACCATAATGGTCCCTTTTGACCTTAAGTCTATGAATCTATGACTCCTTGTGCCATACTTGCTCTACTTACATGATTGTTTACCTGATCAGTGGGTTCAGTCCAACATGCCACACGACAAGTCCACAATTAATTGTGGGTTCAAGACTTCAAGCATGAAATTGAGCCCACAAAATCAGGTCAGGATAAGGCCCTTTTTAAATGGAGACCTGTGTTCTTTCCATTAAAAAAGACCCAATTATAGTCTATCTTAAACTGGCCTGCACAAATTGTGCCCTTCACAATAGCTTTCCTAAGTTGATTATTAATTTCAAGAAACAGCATGTCAAGGTTCGGATTATATTTCCACTTCCAAGTTTTATTTGTTTGAATGAGAAACCTATACTCAAGCACAGCAAGCAGAAGATTGGCTGACACAGCAGTGGCAGTAGAAGGTAATGGGTTACTCATACAGGTTCCTTAATCTCTAAACCAAAGCTAAAATTGCTTCATCCAGGAGCATTTTCTTTTCATTCCAGGAAACCTAAAGCCCACTTCATTTCATTCCCCAATTTTATTTTTAGGAGACTTGCTTTTGTTTGCACAGATATCATTTTCCAGTCCTTTCGTGGCAGGTACCACTGTGAAATATGCTTGATATTCAAAAAGCACAGTGAGTCCTGAAATTAAGCCCCACACTGCACTACATCTGTATGAAACAGAAAGTTTTAATCACTCTGCTATTAAATTGCTATATTCAGAAGTTACATGTTTATGAACAGCAGATTATTTTTGTCCTCTTCCTCCTTCATAGCTGTGATTGGTGTCATTTAGTGCAAGAAATCTCTGTGCAGGGGAGGGGAGAAGACATGAATATCCATCATACATTCACCATTTGCATTCAAGCTGGGCCGTATCTTGTTTTAAGCAGAAGATCTCTCTTTCTGCACCTGTCTCTCAACTATGGTTTACGGCTCATCTGTGCGGGAGACAGAGCTTTCCCTGGGGCCAGTTTGTGCCTGTGGAATGAACTCCCAGAGGAAGGAACTAAGGACCATCACAGAGTTCATCCCTTCTGCTTCAAGTGCAAGGCTCACTTCTCTGAACCCCTTCTCTAACATAAACACATGTAGATAAAAACAACAAAATAACCAAAACAAAACCCTCCACTGCATGTACAATGCCCTTGGAGAAAGAATGGAAGAACAATCCACAGGTGACAGTGACAGTCACATTGCTTAATGCATTACTGGAAGGTGCTCAGATACGACAGTTATGAGCTTGGTATAAGACTTGAATAGAACAGAATAGAACTTCTTTCCTCTCTTCTATCTGTTGTGCTACCTGAAAATACTACTCTGCCAGGATAATTGATTACACTTTTATTTAGTAATGTGAATGCTTCTAATAATGAAGTTTTTGCTGAGAAGAGGTACATTTCCCACCTCTAAAAGACTGATTTCCAAATACAGAGAAAATGGAACAGAGTTGTGCCTAACATCTGTTTAATCTATAATACAACATTCTCTAATAGCCTTGCAACTGTTCATAAATTCAGTAAGCCCTCATCATAAAATACTAACAATTTTTGGTTAATGTATTATTTATCTGCCAACATCACATCATTTCCATGTTCATTTATTTAGTCCAGTGTCTCTGTATTGTGGGTTAGTAAAGTCTCTCTCTAGTGCCGTGTTGAGACACACAGAAGTTAAAAGGCCAGAGGGAAAATGTAGGCATGACTGATTTATTTATGAGTCAAAGATTAACTCTTCTCCACTTAATTGGAACTGTGCACCAGACTCTCAGTTACTCTGCTCCTGCCCTGAGATTTAAACCACTATTGCACTCCCTGGGTGCAACCTTGGGCCTATTGGACTCAGGGAGAATTTTGCCATTGATTTTCGAGGCCCCTTTGTTCTAGGGCTGGGCAGAAGCCTGCGCAGCCCTGACGTACATTAGAGCAGATGTACATGTGCAGTGATTTGCACCAGAGCAAAGTGAGAATTACAGAGTTTTATACCCTTTTTGCACTGTTGTAAGTGACCACGTAACTCACTTAGTGTTACAAGTCCCCCACTGCATTGATTCACAGAGGATTTGAGCTATTACAGCCCCCAGCTACAAAGCCTTGTTATTGCAGCTCAAGCTATAGTAACTCATGGTTTTAGCTCTGGAGATCCCTGGTTCAATCCCTGCTGTGTTGGCCAAAAGAGCAGCTATCCAGCATTTGAACCACTGAGAGTCTCCGATGGTTGAGATGAGCTTCCTTTGAGCAGTGCAAGTGTGTAAACTACTAGTGTCATGTCTCGACAAAGTGTGGCGCAACAGTGAATTGTGCCCTGAATTTTGTGTCTCCTTAAAGTGGAGCAACAAAATCTCAGACTTTCTATGAAAGATTCATCTGAGTAGGAAGTTCTGACAGCATGCCTGGGGCTTGAGGAGATGGACTGAGTTTATGGTATTGGCAAGAGAACTCAGTCATAGTTAGTTACATGACTACCCTAGTGAGTAATTTAGGGAATCCCACATCCTGGACGAGATTCACACCAATAGCAGTGTGTCCTTATCGTTGTTGCTGTCAGACCAAAGACCCCACCAGGCAGCTTGGAGTGATTCATCACCAATGCTGTCCTCTTGCAAGAGGTTTCTCGGAATGTCTTTCCTATTTATAACCAGTGTGAAATGAAGTTAAATTAAAAAACAAAACACTGCAACCCTTTGAGAAATCAAGCTGATGAAACTTAACTTAATTACCATCTGGCTGTGTTCTCCGTAGCTTCCTGATAAAAGGCCATGCTGTGATTCATGCAAAAGATGATATGAGGGAGAAGGATGGATGTTATAAGAAAGGTGCCCCATCTTCCTTTTTTCTTTGCTACCTGAGTTACCATTCCCTAGCCGCTGTTTGCCAGAAGCTGGGAATGGGCGACAGGGGATGGAACACTTGATGATTACCTGTTCTGTTTATTCCCTCTGAAGGACCTACCATTGGCTCTGTTGGAAGACAGGATACTGGACTTGATGGACCATTGAGTTACTAACAATCACAGACAACTGAGTTACTGGACTCTTATGAGTTACTAACAATCACAGACAACTTTCCCAAGATGTTTGATTCCTCCTCACACCAGACATGCCCTTGACCTGAGATAAGCTTCAAGACACAGAGCATTTAGAAAGGCAATGATGATGCACCAACTCAAAGATAGGAGGCTAGTCCATGAAAACGTAATGCTGTGGTGACCCAGGGTAGGTCTGTAATGTAATTATAGCTCAAGTAGACATACCCAAGCCAGATTTAACCTAGTTTGCTTGGGTTCTGGAGGAGTTAAACTGCAGCCACATGGACTTCAGCTCAGGATGAACAAGCCTGCCTGTAATCCTGCAGCCAACCCAAGCCGAAGTGCTCTCTGCCACAGTTTCACTGCTCTGGGATGCGAGATAGCTAGACTGCATTATAGATATGCCCACTGAAGGTGTAGGAAGGAAGATTTCTTGCAAACTACACTGATAGATCCAATAGATTCAGGCACTGATCCAACAAAGCATTTAAGCACACGCTTAACTTCAAGAACTCAAGCAGCCCCAGGCCCAAATCCTGCTCCCATTGGAGTGAATGGCAAAACTCCCACCAACGAAAAGTTCTCTGCAGCACTTACACAAGTGCCAAGTGTTATGAGCTGAGGTACAGTGAGGAAAGATTCTAAGAGCAGTCTGAGAGTTGTTTTACGGCTCAGCCTGTGAATTTCTCATACTGAAGAAGGATCAATAGAAGACTATTGACCACGGGAACAGATGGTGTGAACTCAACTAAATGCAGTAACTGAAGGAAAGTACCGCTTCTAATTGGCATGGGGTGCCTGCAGGCAGACTTAATACTTAAGTAACAGAGATATCCCTGAAATTAAAAATAGTGGCTTGCTCTTAACATTCAAGGATCTTTCTCCTGCAGATCTCAATGTGCTTTAAGATACATACATCATTAAGCTTTACAATTCCCCTATGAGCAGAGCTGGGTGACTGTAGAGAACAATTCATTGGGCAAATTCCATTTGAAAACTGACCACTATTTCCATGAATCTGGTGAAACACTTGATTTATGTTTTGTGCAGATGTATTTAATCCTTTTTCTTTTTTTGAAAAACATATTTCAGCCCATGGATTGTTTGAGAGTAGAGAGAGACCATGAACAGGAAATCATCTCGAATGAGATTTTCAGTAAACCCTAAGGGAGTGAAATGCCCAACTCACACTGAATTTCAGCCGGGTTTGAGTGCCTAACTTAGGATCCTTTGTAAATCTGAGCCTTCTTTTACAAACTCAGTTCCTTCTCTTTTAACAAGTTATTTGCATATAGATTTATTTTTTGAAGAATTTGTTCCTGATTCTAAACAATTAGACATGTCACACAATGCCCCATCCCATGGCACCACCTGGTGGCAAGACCCAACACTGCGGTGCTCTACCTCAGTTTCCCCCTTTAGACTCTTGAACAGGACCTCACAAACTCCTCATTTTGATCAGAGTCTGTTTCTGGTGGGGTCCTGAAAGGGATCAGCTCTTGAGCCTATGCTATTAAAACTTTTTATCAGTGACCTAGAAGAAAACAAAATAATCACTGATGAAGTTTGCAGAGGACACAAAAATTGCAGGAGTAATAATAATGGAGATGTCCGGCCACTGATTCCAAGCAAATTGGTAAACTGGGCACAGGAAATAACATGTATTTTAATATGGCTAAATGTAAATGTGTACATCTAGAAACAAAGAATGTCGGCCATACTTACAGAATGGGGTACTCTATCGTGGGAAGCAGTGACTCTGAAAAAGATTTGAGGGTTGCGGTGGATAATCAGCTGAACATGATCTCCCAGTGTGATGCTGTGAGCAAAAGAACTAGTGTGATTGTTGGGTGCATAAAAAGGGGAATCTCAAGTTATTTTACCTCTGTATTTGTTGCTGCTGTGACCACTGCTGGAATACTGTGTCTAGTTCTGGTGCCCATAATTTAAGAAGGATATTGATAAACTGGAGAGGGTTCTGAGAAGAGCTACGGGAATGATTAAAGGATTAGAAAACATGCCTTATATGGATAGACTTACTTCATTTGAGCTGAAAGAGAAGCTTAAGGGGTGACTGGATTATAGTCTATAAGTACCTACATGAGGAATAAATATTTAATAATGGACAGTTCAACCTAGCAGAGAAGGATGTAGCACAATCCTATGGCTGAAAGATGAAGCTAGACAAATTCAGACTGGAAATAAGGCATATTTTTTTTTAACAGTGAGAGTAATTAACCATTGGAACAATTTTCCAAGGGTCGTGGTGGACTCTCCACCACTGACCATTTTAAAATCAACAGTGGATGTTTTTCTAAACAATATGCGCAGGGGGTTATTTTGGGGAAGTTTTATGGTCTGTGATATACAGTAGGTCAGAGAAGATTATCACAATGGTCCCTTCTGGTCTTAGAATCTCTGATGAAGTCCTCAGAGTCCAAATCTGACAATGCTGAACGGACTAAAAATCATAAACAGAGGATTGTCTGCCCCATCAAGGATCCTCTTCAGTTATGACCTTCAGCAATGGTCCCAACGTGTCCTTACTAAACATAAGACAACATACATTTGCCCCTTTTCTGAGTACCCCTTCTGTGAGTGCTTTGTTGCTATGCCCTGACTCTGCAGAATTTTTCTTTGCTCTTTTGGAAAGCTTTTTGGCTTTCTACTGAGAGATCCTTTTCACTCCAGCAGGTTCCCACTGCCTGCCCTGCAATGGCAACTCTGGTAGCCCCTCTCAGGCAATTCCCTGCTGCTCCTGTTCCCCCTTCCTTACTGACAAAAGCCTCCCTCCTCAGGTTATATCTGATCAATGATAGGGCTAGCTGACCCTGAGCCTCCTGCCACTTGTTACAACATATTTGATATGAACATACCTCAACCTATGGATTGCTCACAACCAATCTGCTGCCTGTATTAGTTTGAGCACTCTCTGCTTGTAATTTGATGTGCATGCTGGTCACCTAATATCTGCGAGGCAGACAAGCATTATCATTAGAACTGGGCAAAAACTTTCTGATAGAACAGTGTGCTGTAGAAAAATGCCGATTTCATAGAATCACAGAACTGGAAGGGACCTCGAGAGGTCATCTAGTCCAATCCCCCACACTCAAGGCAGGACTAAGTATTATCTAGACCATTCCTGACAGGTGTTTGTCCAATCTGCTCTTAAAAATCCCCAATGATGGAGATTCCACCACCTCCTTAGGCAATTTATTCCAGTCCTTAACCACTCTGACAGTTAGAAAACTTTTCCTAATGTCCAGCCTAAACCGCCCTTGCTGCAATTTAAGCCCATTGCTGTTTGTCCTATCCTCAGAGGTTAAGAAGAACATTTTTTCTCCCTCCTCCTTGTAACAACTTTTACGTACTTGAAAACTATTATGTCCCCTCTCAGTCTTCTCTTCTCCAGACTAAACGAGCCCAATATTTTTATCTTCCTTCATAGGTTACATTTTCTAGACCTTTAATCATTTTTGTTGCTCTTCTCTGGGCTTTCTCCAATTTGTCCACATCTTTCCTGAAATGTGGCACCCAGAACTGGACACAATACTCCAGTTGAGGCCTAAGCAGCGCATAGAGTGGAAGAATTACTTCTTGTGTCTGGCTTATAATCACCTGGATCGATCGGTCTTCAGCTGTCGTTAAGACTGTGCCGATCACAACACATCCACCATTCTTCTTGCATTCTTGCCTTTCTTCTCTATGTTCATCCGAAATGTTTAACAATGTCATCTTCCCATCTTCTTGGAGCCCGACCAGGTCGTCGTTTCTGTTCTCGCAGGTACCACTCAGTAATGATTGGGGTCCACCTATTGTCCGTGAACCGTGCTATGTGGCCCACCCATCGTATCTTATTATATCTGCTTTTCATGACAGTATCTTTCACACCACTGCATTCTCTAATCATTTCATTTGGGATGTGATCCAGATGGGAAAATTCCCAACACAGCTCGTTCCATTGCCTTTTCAGCTACCAACAGCCACTGTTCTCTCTTCTTCAGTGCCTAAGTTTCACTGCCATACATCATGGCTGGCAGTACTGTTGAATTGAAGATATTTGTATGTATGGTCTTGTTGATTTTTCCTTTGAGGACGTTCTTGATGGAATTAAACGCACACCATCCTGCCTCAATCCTTCATGAGAGTTCGCCGTTCATGTCTTGGCGCATATTAACTTCTTGGCCCAAATATACATACTGTTCCACTTCTTCAATTTTTTCTCCTGTTTCTCTCTTGCTTATAATACTCCTGCTAATACATCCCAGAATGATGTTTGGTTTTTTTGCAACAGCATTACACTGTTGACTCATATTAACTTGTGATCTACTATGACACACAGATTCCTTTCCACAGCATACCTTCCTAGGCAGTCATTTCCCATTTTGTATGTGTGCAACTGATTGTTCCTTCTAAAATGGAATACTTTGCATTTGTCATTATTGAATTTTATCCTATTTACTTCAGATCATTTCTCCAGTTTGTCCAGATTATTTGAATTTTAATCCTACCTTCCAAAGCACTTGTAACCTCTCCCAGCTTGGTATTGTCCACAAACTTTATAAGTGTACTCTCTATGCCATTATCTAAGTCATTGATGAGGATATTGAACAGAACGGGACCCAGATTTTCCAAAATTGAAACATTTTTGGGTACCTATTGATTTAACATATTGATTTTTAGACACAGCAAATCCTGATTCTTGGCAGGGGGATAGACTAGATGACCCCTGCAGTCCCTTCTAACTGTATGTCTCTATGATTCTATGAGTTGAAACTTCAGACTATTTCATTTTGAGAAAATGCTGAGATTTTGGCTTTTTGTCCAGGAGTCACCTGATTACATCAAATATTATTTGACTCATGACAAAATAGCAGAGCTGGCGACAGATAAACTGGGGTGAGGTAGCCTAAGGCCTGGTCTACACTACGAGTTTATACCAAATTTAGCAGAGTTAAACCAAATTAACCCTGCACCCATTCACACAACGAAGCCCTTTATTTCGATATAAAGGGCTCTTAATACCGATATCTGTACTTCTCCTTGACAAGGGGAGTAGTGCTGAAATCGATACTGTCATTTCGGATTAGGGTTAGTGTGGCTGCAATTCGACTGTATTGGCCTCCAGGAGCTATCCCACAGTGCACCACTGTGACTGCTCTGGACAGCAATCTGAACTCAGAGGCACTGGCCAGGTAGACAGGAAAAGCCTGTGAACTTTTGAATTTCATTTCCTGTTTGCCCAGCGTGGAGACCTGATCAGCACAGGTGACCATGCAGAGCTCTTCAGCACAGGTAACTATGTAGTCTGAGAATTGAAAAAGAGCTCCAGCATGAAGAGAGAGATGTGGGCTTCTGGGCTGCATGTTAAGCAGAGCAGCCAGCACTCAATGGCTTTCTGCTATTTGGGAAAGGAGGGCGCTGGATAATGAAGTTGCAGAAGCCGAAAGACAATGGCTTACCATGGCGCATGCAAGCCGAATTCTGCCTCCTGGACCTGTGTGCTGTGATCCTAACCACCAAGCCGCAGCACTTCAATATTATATGCAAAATGCGACCTTGTACTGAAATCACATTGCTATGAAGTAATAGTGTGTTCACCGTAAGAGTATAACCATTTGTTCTGTTAAAATGTATCTTTTAAATACTTCTCTCCTTTTTCCTCCCTCCTGCACTGCAAATTTTTCAAGTCTCCCTCCTCCATCCCGTAAGCTATCTTAGATAAGTGCGGAAAAAAAGACGAGACGAAATTCTCGAAATCTGAATCGGACCCCCAAGCAAGACTCATCTGAATGAGTGGAAGATGTATCAAAGTACAGGAAAATGCCAATGAACGTGAGGACAAGGGACGAACGTGAGGAGAGGAGGACTAACGTGAGGAGAGGAGGACACTCGAATGAGAGGTGTGGCAGGAAGACATCAGAGGTGTAGGCCAGAAGAGATCAACTGGGCGGATGCAATCGCTGGCTGCTGCGTGATCAACCACCCTGACATGCTTCAGCTCTGGTGACTCAAGAACGCAGCAGGATCCAAGAGCCCTGCAGCCCAGTAAACCAGTCTCCCCTCACCATGTCCATATCCTCTCACCACGATGTGTAAAACGCGTGGGGAGCTCCGTGCACCCGCCCACTCGCACCCCAGAGACAAGCCCAAGCAAAAGGCTGTCTTAACTTGAAATTTTTATGGGCTTTTTTTTCCTTCCCCCTAATCTCTCCTCCAAACACATCCGGCTATCTGTTCATTCTCCCTCTTTTATAATGAATTAATAATTAATACCATGCTTTTTAAACGATGTGACTTTATTCCTAAGCAAGCTGGTCATTGAAGAGGGTGGTTGTTACAGAAGAGTACAACAAGAATTCGGGGGTTTCATAAAGGGAAAACAACAACAGGCAGTCACGCCATTCCTGGGCCTGTGATAAACTGTTTCAAAGCTCCTCTGATGTGCACGGCTTCTGGTGTGCTCTTCTATCGCCCTTGTGTCTGGCTGCTTAATCAGCCGCCAGCTATTTGCCTCAGCTCCCACCTACCTATAAAGGTTCCCCCTTACTCTCACAAATGTGGAGCACACAGCAAGCAGCAATAACATAGGGGCATTCGGTTTGACTGAGTCTGAGCGAATCAGTATATGCGCAGCGTAGCCTTAAATGGCAAATGCAATTCTACCACCATTCTGCACCTTGCTCAGCCGTAGTCTAACCAGCCCTACTACTGTCCAGCTGCTGTTACGGCTTCATGAGCCGGTGGCATCAAGAGGTAGGCGCTGGCACCCGGACTAACTACCAGCCATTTCAACCATCCCCCAACGGTTTATTTTCTGAGTCTGGGAAGTAATTCCCTTTGCTGCACCGTTTAAACAGATAGTGTTTCCTGAACCACGCATCCATAACCCTTCCCGCCATCCACGTGTGTTGGTGAAACCTCCTTGTTGATCCACCAGTGCTTCAGCACACGGAAAAAGTACCCTTGCTGGTTTATGTACTGGTGCCCTGGTGCCCATCTATCACCCCACCCAACATTAGGAACCCATTGCAGCAAGCCATCCACTGTTGACCTGCACATTTCCCAGAGTCACTACTTCGTAGCAGCAGCTTAATGATTGCTTTGGCACTTGCATCACAGTAGCACCCCACAGTAGATTCCCACTCCAAATGATTCCCGACTGAACCGTAGCTGTCTGCCGTGCAAGCTTCCAGAGGCTATCGCCACTCCCTCCAGGCTGTGAGGCTGCTTTGACTTGGTATTCTGGGTTTCAGCAGGAGAAGAGTCACAAAGTTCATGAAAGTTCCCTTACGCATGTGAAAGTTTCGAACCAGCACTGCGAATCGTCCCACACCTCAACACCTATGTGTCCCAATTCCTGTGCTTGTTTCCGCAGGCGGCGAAAAAGTTTCGCAGCCACTGGGAATCGTCCCGTCACACCTGCAACACTATGTGGTCCCACCAGTCTGTGCTTGTTTCCTGGGCCCAAAATCGGCGTTCAATGGCTAGAACCTGCCCCATTACCAGCATGATCTCCAAAGCGCAGGGGCCCGCGGTTTGAGAGAATTCTGTGTCCATGTCCTCATCACTCTTGTTGCCGCACTGCCATAGCCGCCGCCTTCTCACCTGGTTTTGCAGGTCCTGGTTCAGCATAGACTGCACGAGAATGCGCAAGGTGTTTACAACATCCATGACTGCTGTCTTGAGCTGAGCAGGCTCCATGCTTGCTGTGCTATGGCGTCTACACAGTTCACCCAGGAAAAAAGGCGCAAAATGGTTGTCTGCTGCTTTCACAGAGGGAGGAGTGAGGCTGTACCCAGAACCACCCATGACAATGTTTTTTGCCCCATCAGTCACTGAGATCTCAACCTAGAATTCCAATGGGCGAGGGAGACTGCGGGAACTATGGGATAGCTATTGGATAGCTACCCACAGTGCAATGCTCCGGAAATTGACACTAGCCTCGGTACATGGATGCACACCACTGAATTAATGTGCTTAGTGTGGCCGCATGCAGTCGACTTTATACAATTTGTTTTAAAAAACTGGTTTCTGTAAAATCGGAATAATCGTGTAGTGTAGACGTACCCTAAGTGACTTGCCCAAGGTCCACAGTAAATTCTTGGCAGAACCAAGACTGGAACCCAGGGGCTCTCTCTCTAGTTATGAGTAATTGCTTCTTTATCTAGGAGATGATCAAAGCACCAGGAAACTTAAGAAAATATATTGAATATAAAATTCTGTGATATAAAAAAGCAAAACACACCCTCAAAAAACAATTTTAAAAAAAGAGCTACAATGCTGAACTGAAGGGAGGAAAATCATTTGCTGCAGCAAATCAGTTATTTTCAGATGTAGATAACACATCCACATAACATGAGTAAACTGTAACAGTTTTCTGGCAACAGCCAATTCACAATTGCTACCAGTCTCTTAATCAATGTTCCACTGCCATTGGTATAAAATAACTTCAGCCATGTCCTTGTCAAAGTGTAGAAGATTCAGGACATAAAATATAGACGTATATATACACTTTATTTTCTCCTTGGAGAATTTATGTACCGTTACATTCCATTATTTTTTTCCAGCTGAACATTTAAATAACGTTGAATCAGTGATCACTAAACCAAACCTTTTTTTGTTCAGCAAGGTGAAGTTCTTTGACCCCTCCCATTCCTGCCCCCAGGTGCTTGTAAATACATGACAAATTACCCTATAATGCTGATAAATTATTACTGGTATGCCTCGACTTCTAATTAAATGTTTGGAGATGGCAGCTGATGAATCATATTTCTGGCAACTGGCATCAGTTTCTAACTCTGGTGCACAAGATTAGATCTTTAAAATTCTAGGAGGCAAATATGCATTAAGATAGCGCATTAGCGTGACCTGTTGTTTACATAATGGCATAAGTACAAAATGCGGTGAATGATCAATTAAACATACCAGTTCACAATAAAGCCCACCTCATGGCATCTCAGACACAACTGGAATTCTGCAAGACCAAAAGGTGTCAAATTCAATTATTTTTTTTCAGAAAATACTCTCCTCCCCACACACATCTTATAATTAGCCTGTGGAACTGATTGTCACAGGAAATTGCAAAGGTCCCAATTTTTAAATGCATTTAGCTTCCTAAAGATGCAGATTGACCCCTAGCAGGATTTTCAGAAGTGCCAAGTTTTGGAAAGGCTAGGAAACCTTAATGCATTGAGCAGGGCTGGCTCTAGAGTCCCATTATGGGGAGGGCAAGTAGTTATTTTTAGAGCCCTAGGTTGCTATTTTAAAACAAATAACCTTCCAAGGTTAGTTAGACCCCTGGAAAATCTTGGATATTTAGAGTTTGAAAGAGTAAAAATTAGCTACTGTGTCAATATTTTGCTGATTTATACTTTATATAAGTGATGAGGACTCTCCGATCCGTTGCTATTACACTGCTTAACTGACAACTTTGTACATATTTTGACCTGACAATAATGTGGGGACCTTGAAGATCATTTTGGGGCAAATGTCCCCCTTCCTACTTCCCTTCCTCCTCCAATAGTGCCCAGCCTGGCTTTAGGGCATGATCCAACCTCAAATGAATTGTTTTCTACATCTACAGAGGGGTTTAGAGTTAATTTTATTGAGTGTTTAGGAAAGAATATGCAGTGCTACAAATCATCATTCATAACTCTACCAGCAATGCAATAGTAACAAATATAATAATGAACTGATTGTTTTTTAAGAGTGACATTATGCAGTGATGGAGTATACTTGTAGCCATATCAGTCCCAGGATATTAGAGATACAAAGTGTATGAGATAATATCTGTTACTGGACCACTCTCTGTTGGTGAGAGACAAGCTTTCAAGTCACACAGGCCTCTTCTTCAGGTCTCCTGGTCCAATTAAAAATATTACTTTGTCTCTCTATTATGCAGTGACACAGTCCTGTTTATCTATTGGACAGGGTGGAGGGCACGGATCAGTGTTCACGTCACACTCCCCTTCGGTACCTGGACCAAGCTGGGGAAGGTAATGATCCAACCAGTGAACCAAATTCAGTGATGAATCATGGTCACATGCCACCTGAAGCACGTTGCGTTTACACTAAGAAGAACTGGGCAGGGTATTGCCATGTCAGAGGAGAAACTTCCTTACACCAGCCATGGTGTTCTGACCTAGAGATTTTCTTTAAGTGAAAAAACAATTCCGTCTTTACTCACTTAACAACATAGTGATTAATATTCAAACATTTTCACGTGATGGTTTCTTTTCAAGTGAGTGTATACGATGAGTATTGACACATAGTAGAGATATCCAGGTATTTAATTCTCCTCTATTTCCTTTTCCATGAACTGGATGTGTTACTTTTCCCATAACAATTATCTCCCCATATCTTATGAACCATTCCTCCAGTTAGGGGGGATTTAAAAAAAACAAAACAAAACTATTTTCCAATAAGAAGCTGCCAATAAGTTTAGCGACTGCTATCAGATGAAATATTAATTCTTGGTTTCTCTGAGTGTGACCATTTGTACTTGGAAGATTTTAATTGCACAAGCAGCACATATTTGAAAAGGAACAACTCTTTGTGCTGTCCCATTCCTTTAAATGTTTGGTTGCACTGTAGTCCCCCTCCTTAGTGAAAACCTGACTTTGGTTTTGGATCCTGTTTCTATAAAGATACAGCAACAAACAGCTGGGTTTCTATCAGCTACTCCTGTGTCCATCTTCTTCTCTGCTGGGACCAAATATAACAGTCTAAATGTGCAGCACTACAAACTGGAGTGTCTGCAGGATAGTAGTGATGAGAATACATTGTTAAAAATGACATGAGTATTCATTCCATTTACCTGTGACTAATAAGACTAGAAAATGAAATTTCTAGCAAACTATTAGATCTTCTTAACAAAACACTTCAGACGGTAAAGCAGAAGACATAACACAGTGCCTTTAATATCCTAAGTGAGTTATAGAATGTCATTTAAAGTGGCGAACAATCTATTAATCTTAGCAACTCAGACAGTGAAACAGTAAAACATAAAATCCTCAAAGTCTGAATGGTTAATCACCATCTGAAGCTGTATATGAAATGCATGCCACTCAGTCTGGGTGTAAGTTATTTCAATTAAAACATTGCCAGCATCGCCTTAAGTGCTTAAGCTCTGATAGTGAAAAATCCAAATAATGAATACACTCTACACTTTCCGTCAAGGATTTCAAAGCACCTTAAACATGGCTGAAGCCTCACACCACCCTTGTGATATATAACATACCCAAGCTCCACAGAATGAGTCTGGGGCAGAAACAGAACCCATAAAAAAAAAAAAAAGAGTTGCCCAAGGTTGAACAGCAGACCCAAGAATAGAGCCTGGGTCTTCTTATTTCTAAGGCCACTGGACAACACAGTCCCCCGTAAGAATTAATACTCCTGGGCCACTGCACCATAGGTTCTCAATCTTGCCCATAGTGTGACCCTGTGTTACAATAAGATAAAGTTTTGGACACTGTCTCTTCCCTCCACACCATTCCATGTAGCCATAAAAAAGCCTGTTGCTTAGTGTCACCACGCACACAAAGGTTCTCCCTGTATCTTGGCTTGCGATTAAGCATTCATGAAGGGAATGATAACTACACGGAAAGAGGGGAAAAGGAAAATGTAATAAGCATTTACGAGGACTTCTTTCCAGAAAAGAAAGGGGATGGAGCATCCAAAAAATACAGGTTTTCTTTGAAAGCATTCTCCATTGCCTCATCTACCTAGCAAAGCACTTCACTTCAATCTAACTGTTCAGGTGCATGAACGCAAACTTCAGTCCTCTGTTGGATTCAAATCTTATATGACTCCCATCACCAGACTACCTGAGCACCTGACAAATAATTTATCCTCAAAACACACTGTTGAGGAAGGAAGTATTATGATCCCCATTTCCAGACTGGAAACTGGGAGACAACAACATTTTCTGTCTTGTCCAAGGTCACACAGAAAGTAAGTGGTAGAACTGGGGACTGAACCCAGATTCTCAATGAAGCTAGACAGAAAATGTATTTTCCCCCATGCCCTCAACACTGTAATTTTCAACTTTTCATCAAAAAACTGTAAACTAAAAATGAATTTTCAGAAGTTTTTGACATTTTCTTTTTAAGCCAAACTTTTTCAGGTTTTTGGATTTTTCCAATTAAATAATCAAAAGTTTTTGAGGAGAGCGTATACTTTCTATGAAGATTTTTGTTTAATCCAACCCCAATTTTCCATCTGAACCAAGTTTCAATGGAAAATGTTTGACTATTCCTAGCCCTATTCCTGAGTGCTACTCAGGTGCCTTAACCACAAAGCTATTTTTCCACCCAGTCACTTCAGAGACTTTCATAACTGAATGCTGTCAGATAGTACACACCTCCACTAGCAGAAAGGAGAATATTAAAACAATCAGAGTAAATGCAAGATGCCACAAAGACCTTCTCAAATGACATCTGAGTGCATCTCAACTACAAGCTGGGTTTCACTGTGCTAATTGTTCTCTTTATAGTAATAACATAATTGCTGCTATTTATTACATAACCTTCCAGCTCCTCTCAAAAACGGGGTAGCAACACCTAGTAAACTTAAATAGGCTATGATGAGTTTTCAAAGCAGAGAACAGGAATTACAGTTCATTTGTGAGCAGGTTCTCCAAGCCAAACTATGGGATAATACAATTCATTAATTCCTCATTAAGTTTGGGAAGATGACCTTTTAAATCATAATTAGACAATAAAAAAACAGTCTGTCAAGTACGTGCCTACCAACACGATATCACAAATGAATTTTGTGTATTATAATTGCTAATGGATTATTAATTGGATAGTTTGCTTAATAGGACTGTGCATATTATTAATAGCATTACAAACAGTACAAGGTGTGAGGAGAAAAAGGTAGTTAATGATCCTTTACTTTTTAAGAATTAATATATATAAAAGGATTTAATGTGTGAACCACATGATGAGGAACAACACCTCTTTTCTTTTCTGTTTCCTTTCTTCTTTCTTGTCCTTTGTGTACTTACATTCAGATGTAGTTTGATGGAAATTCTATGTGTCCATATAGTGGAGTAATTTAGGTTCTCTAAGATAGGATGACATTACTAATGTATCTATTTTGTCTCCAAATATATAACATGATACTTAGGCCCAGATTTTCAAAGATTTTTTTAGGCATCTAAAAATGTTTATAGGCACCTACTGGGATTTTAAAAAATGACTAAAAAGGATGCACAACTACCCACCCCGAATACAAACCCACCATTAGCCCACGGTTACATAGTCGGGATGGCTAGCCCATGACGACACTTGCTACTGTCTGAGCTACCATTGCTACACTGCTATTTTTAGCACACTAGCTCAGTGATCGCTAGTATGAGTACGCTTATGCAAGCTGGGAATCACACATCCAAGAGTAGACGTAAGCACAGTATTACACCACAGCACTAGCCTCTAACTGACTCCTGTTAACTTTGCAGGAGATAGTTTGGACATCAAAAAACTGTAAACTAAAAATGAATTTTCAGTTTTATTCAGTTTGTCCTCAGATAAAGTGAGGCATATTTTTACCAGCGAGGACTTTGGCCAATTAAAACCTTCAGGCTTTAACTAGTTGTGTTCAATGGCTTAGGCAAAGAGGGTTGATGGTCTCACCCCAGTTCCCCAGGGGCAGGCATCCTTATCATAAAAATCACCACTCCACTTATTCGTAAGCTTTCACTCTTGACCCTACTCCACAGGGTTAGTGGTTCTGTTAATGGATCAGTACAGCCAAAGCTTTGAGACAGACAACAGAGACAAACCAGCACTCTTAGGCAAATTATTAGGGGTGGATTTCTCCCCTTTACAAAGAGTATGTGCACAGTAGGGTGACCATACGTCCTGTTTTGGTTAGAATGGTCCCTTTTTTAAGCCCTGTCCCAGCTATCCCACCACCACTCCCTGCCTACTTTTTTTCAAAAAAGTGGGATGCAGTGTGGAGGAACATGGGGCAGATGCCAGCCCCATGCAGTGGGGAGGCATGGCTGAGGTGGGGAAAGGGGGAGGCATCATTCCAGCATGCAGAGGGTCAGCAGGGTTCCACCACCTGGCAACAACCACGTGGAGGTGGAGGGCTTGGCCGAGTGGCTTGGGGTGTCCCGTTTTCCATTTGGGAAATACGGTCAACCTAGTGAAAAGTCTAGGCACCACTTCATCAGGATGAAATGGGATGTAAGTGTTGAATGATACTATGTGGTTTCCGCACAGGAGTGGATTTCCCCCATAGGAAATAGATAGTAGCTTACCCAAGTAAGCTTCAAGAATATATTGTTAATGTGAGAGGGCCTGAATCTGCCTCATCTAAGTCTACGGGAATTTGGATTAGGCCTTGAATAAGGTTTTTACGTATGTCAAGTACACAGATTTGCATAGATTGTATCTCATCTGAACGCCTCTGGGGTTGCCCTTTCTTGTATCAGAATGCTGGATTTAGTGCGAAAAAAACATTGTTTCAGGTAGTACATAAATTGGGCAAGTAATATAAGAATATAAGAAAGGCCACACTGGGTCTGACCAAAAGTCCATCTAGCCCAATATCCTGTCTTCCGACAGTGGCCTGTGTCAGGTGCCCCCGAGAACATGAACAGAAAAGGTAATCACCAAGTGATCCATTCACAGCTTCTGGCAAACAGAGGCTAAGGATACCATCGCTGACCATCCTGCCTAATAGCCATTGATGGATCTATCCTCCATGATGTTATCTATATGAGTGACCTATTGCTAGAACAGTTTGCATGAATTAACTTTACTATGGTTTCTGTGGTAAGACCAATGCTGTTCCACAAAAGGCCCGATTCTCATTTATACTAAGACTAACACCACTCTGGCAGTGTAAAGGGTAATTAAGTCAATGTAAACGTAATGTATACCCACTGTAAGTGTCCCTTTATACTTCTAGAGTGATGTAAAGAGACAACCCATATAAAAGACAATCAGGCCAAAAGAATCTAATCCCTTTGCTACTTAACCAAAGCAGGTTGTGGGTTTAAAAAAAAAAATAGCAGTCCTATTGGTTAGAGATCTGCAGGAGAAGAATGTTAGCATGAGCCATGCAAAAGCAGATTGCATCTCCAAAAGTGAAATGGTCAATATATCTTTTCTTCTTCCTTTGGACTGTCAGAGAATAAACTGCATTTTCTGATGTGTATCCAAGTTAATAAGCAGAGGAGGTGGAAATACAGGGAACTTCCACAAGAGACATGGCTCTTAGCCAGCATCAAACTCAACTTCAAGACCACTAAATAGAAGTAAAAAGTCAAAAACCTAAAAGAGTCTGTGGTGTTAGAAGACAATAACAGCTGCTAATAAATACTAAGTCTGAAAATTCTTAAAGAGGTAAAGTGGAAACACATTTCAAAGCCAGGGTCCAACTGGTGTCCTCTTTTGTACCGTACATCAAGAAGTGCATTGAGTTAGTAAGGAGGCAAGCTTGTGGATAAAGCATCTTAGATTCACTCATTTGTTAAAGTCACAGGGTCCAAAGTTTCTGAGCTTCAAAGTCCAGAGGAATTCCCGCCAGAGCATAAGATGATTTAAGTTCTTCTTTACATCTTCTGTCACTGACGACCTCCTAAATTCCCACAAGTGAGCCATAAAAATATCAAATGTAAATAGATTTTAAAGGGCAAGTTTGGAGGAAAATATAATTGGATACCCTTGGTGTTCCACTCACTTTTCAGTGGGCTTTGCAGTCTGCCAATTCAAGGGACAGAGTCATTTATCAGAACAGCCAACAAACTTAACCCCCATGAGTATGTCTGGGTATACAATGAGATGGAAGGGACAAAAACATATCCTCCTTTTTGACAGGGCCAGCTTGAGATGTTCATCTGTTATAATACTGAAGGTGTTAGGGTTATTAAGAGGAACATATAATAGAAAGGAAACATGGTCTTGTGTCTATGGCATGGAACTCGGATTCAAGAGAACTGGATTCCATTCCTAGCTTTGCCACAGACTTCTTGTGTAACTTTGGAAAAGCCACTGGATCTCTCTGTGCTAATGCCTCACCTGTAAAATGGGAATAATAATAATAATTCCATTGTTTGTCTCATCTTTTGATCAGGGGAGGAGCCGTCTCTCACTAAGGATATGCTCAGCACTTAGTGAAATCCATGCTCATCTCATTTCCAGGCCATGTAGTCACTCTTGTGGCATTAATAGAAACTGTGATTATTTTTTTCCATGTGGAGATGCATGTTCAATGTCAGAAACATTATCGTTTGGTTACTGACCTGATTAGCATTGCTTCTAGCACAAGCGACTTGGGGCTGAGTCCTACATATAGCTGAGAATATAGCATGAGTTTCAGCAGGAGTTGAGGGTTCTCAGGAATGCTCAGGACCTGGCATAACTAAGTCATTGTAATTTAAACTGAAGGCAAGTGTGAACAGCAAAATCCGTGGGTAGATTGCACTGTAGCAACTGCATTCCATCTCCTAATGCAAAAATCTCCTTACAGCATGTTGAGTTTGAATTCAGCTCATGCTCTGCCATCAGGTTTGCAGAGCAGGGAAGTTTTTGAGAATGTAGCAAAGCAGGATCCAGTTTAACAGGCAACAGACCTGACTGAGCATGTGATATATTGAACTAAAAGCAAAAAGTGGGGGAGGAATTATGGACCTGGATGCCCTGAGGAGAGCTGGATTGGCTGCAGCTGTTGGCAATCTAAATGAGTCACACAAAATTCCTCCTGGCATCTCCTGGGGGCCACCCACTATCTTTACCTTGGTTGCCTTTTCTTCCACTCTGGATAAATGCTACATGGAATCATCAGGGCTTTTTGTTTAAGCAGTTTAAAAAGAAAACCTCTCTGTTCCTTCTGTCAGCTAAAACTCCAGCGACAGAAAGTCCAAGTCAAATAGCAGGTGCCACTGTAGTTAATGTCAAAACTTTCTTCACAGTGACTGTTAAGTCTCACTGGGACATGGCTGGTGGCATCAGGCAATACTAGTGGAGAGTGACACTGAATATTTCTCTGTTACTGCCTGGCATTGTTTCTGGGGCTGGTACAGCATCAATTTGTAGCAACTGATTATAGTCTGGCAATATAACAGGGGCTGCAACTGCCCTTTCTTCTCACTCTGACATATGCACTCTATTTCTTTATTATTACAACTATTCATATTGGGGCTTTTCATCCAAAAAAATTAATCTCTCAGGTCCCCTTTGAATCATTCTAGCAAAAGTTGAAGGATTATCCACAGATTATACAGGAGTGGTGTAGATAAACACTATCCAGGCATATTTCTGACATTAAACCTTAAGACTTGGATTTTCAAGAGTGTCTAAAGGGGTTAAGTAAGGGAGGTGGCAAGTACCACTATTCCCATTTTACAGATGGACAAAGTGAGGTTAGACAACTTGTCAATGGGCACACAGTAAGACATAGTGGAAACACAGAATGAATGAGTCTCCATTAGTTCTCCTTTAAGTCTTCCTCTTTCCCCCACCAACTTCTCCATTGTCCATTCTACACTACCAGTTTAGTACTTTGGTCTATTTTATATGCCATGTTCAGGTCCTGCCCAGCCATTCTACCACTGATTATGATCAGAATGTGTAAAGGTTTTGTAGAGCCCTAATTTGGGAATATTAGATAGAAATGGGATTTGATTCTGGAAACCCTTAATCACATGACTTCTCCTATCAACTTTAGTGTGACTGAGGAAGGGTTTTCAGAATCAAAGGCCAAATTTATAAAGGGATTGTGACGCCTAAAGATGCAGATTCTAGTGAGATTTAGAAAAGCTGCTAAGCACGCTTGGTGCGAAATGCCCATTGACTTTTAATGGGAGTTAGGTGACTAACTTGTTTGGGTGCTTCTGTAAATCCATGTTGGAGCATACTTTATTTTAACTTTCAAGGACCTTCACAGCCTGTCCCCATGCTACCTATAATCTCTCATTCTCTACTGAGAGGTCATTGCCAGCCTATATTCCCCACTTGTTCCAGTTCCAAAGAAGCATCTTCATACCTGGGAGGAGTCCCCAGTAAACATTGGCAAAGCCACCTAATTGTGAACCTTCTAAACCCTCCTCATAACTCTTTCCCACAGTGCCTACAAAACACTTGACAATGGCTAGGCTGCTCATGTACTGAGACCATTGTCTACCACGCTGACCAATGTGATCTCATTGATTCCATGTACTCCATCTCTCTCTCTCTGTTTCTCTGCTGTCTCCTGTTTCATAGACTGTAAACTCTTTGGCGTAAAGATCATCTTTTTGTACAGCACCTCACACAATGGGGTCCTAGTCCATGGCACTCTTAGGCACTACACCAATACAAAGTAATTCATAAGAGGAGGTTACTCACCTTGTGCAGTAACTGACGTTCTTTGAGATGAGTGTCCCTGTGGGTGGTCCACTCCAGGTGTCGGTGCACTCCTGTGCCTTCGATCGGGGATTTCTGCAGCAGTTCTTGTACCGGCCACACATGGACAGAGCCTGCCCCCCTGCTCTGAGCATACCTCTTAGTGAGTAT
Organism: Chelonoidis abingdonii; assembly: GCF_003597395.2. Taxonomy (NCBI): domain Eukaryota; kingdom Metazoa; phylum Chordata; order Testudines; family Testudinidae; genus Chelonoidis; species Chelonoidis abingdonii. The sequence goes on along the minus strand of NC_133770.1, from coordinate 157,401,750 downwards.
GCACGGCCGGTTCCCTCAGTTCCTTCTCTACAACAGAGGCTACCCCAACTCCGAAGTAGAGGGGAGGACGGTGGGTAGTGAAGCACCCACAGGGACACTCATCTCAAAGAATGTCAGTTACTGCACAAGGTGAGTAACCTCCTCTTCTTCTTTGAGAGATGTCCCTGTGGGTGCTCCACTCCAGGTGACTTAGAAGCAGTATCTCTCAAGGAGGTAGGGACTTTGGATCTGGTAAGAATGCAGTAGATAATAGTGCTCTGCCTAATTGTGTATCAGAGAGAGGGCCCTGAGTAAGGGCATAGTGTTTAACAAATATGTGTTCAGAGGACCAAGTGGCTGCTTTACAAATGTCAGTCAATGGCACTTTACGTAAGAAGGCTACAGAGGTAGATACAGCTCTAGTGGAATGCATTCTGATGGATGTTGGAGGTGTAACATTTTTTATCCAATAGCAGAGTCGTATGCAATCGGAGATCCAGTTTGAAAGTCTCTGGACAGATATAAGCATGCCTTTGGAGCACTCCACGATGGAGACAAAAAGTCTAGAAGAGTTTCTGAAGGGTTTGATTCTGTCCAAATAGAAGGACAAGGCCCTGCGCACATCCAACGTGTGCATTGTGGCTTCAAAAGAGTTTGCATGTGGTTCTGGGAAGAAAGCTGGTAGATGTATTGGTTTGTTGATGTGGAATGAGGTGTGAACTTTTGGAAGAAATTTGGGGTGTAGCCTTAGGGTAACCTTGTCCTTGAAAAAGAGGTATATGGTGGATCTGCCATAAGGGCTGCTATCTCTCCTAGAGTCTAGCGGATGTAATCGCCATCAAAAAGGCTGTTTTCATCGAGAAGTGTAATAGGGAGCAGGTGGCTAAGGGATCAAAGGGTTGATGAGTCAGAGAGGACAATACTAGGTGAAGATCCCAAGGAGGGGTAGGTGGCTTAATGTCTGAGTATAAGGTTTGGAGTCCCTTAAGGATGCACTTGGTGATGGGATGAGCGAAGACCGAGGTATTGTCGATTGTATCATGAAAGGTTGTGATAGCAGCTAAGTGGACTCTGATGGAGCTGAAGGAAAGGCTGGTGTGCTTGATGTCCAATAGGTAGTCCAATAGGTAGTCGAGTATGCGGGGAAAGAGTGCGGATGTAGGAGACAGTTGTTTAGTTGCACTTCCACTTCCGGAGATAGGTGGTACGGGTGGATTGTGTTCTGCTGTGTAGGAGAACCCTTTGAACTTGGTTGGAACAATCTAGTTCATGTTGGGAGAACCATGCAGGTACCAGGCTTTGAGATGAAGCATGGAGAGATTGGGGTGAAGAAGCCGGCCGTGTTGCTGTGATAACAGGTTCGGGATGAGAGGCAGTAAGGTCGGCGATTGAATTGACATTCTGGTGAACAAAGGAAACCATGATTGTCTCAGCCATGAAGGTGCAATCAAGATCACTGTGGCAAGGTCCGTTCATATCTTTATGAGGACCCTGTTGAGAAGTGGTATTGGGGGAAATGCATAGAATAAGTCCCGGTGCCATGGGATCATGAATGCGTCTCCGAGGGAGTGTTTGCCCAGTCCCACCCTGGAGCAAAAATTGAGGCATTTCGTGTTTTTTGCAGTTGCAAATAGGTCTATGGTTGGATGACCCCAAGTACAAAATATGTTGTAAATGACTCCCTCATCTATCTCCCATTCGTGCTCCAAAGGGAAACGTCTGCTTAACTCGTTGGCAGTGGCATTCATCACCCCGGGGAGATAAGCAGCTGATATGCGGACGTGGTTCGCAAGGCACCAATTCCAGAGTTTTATGGCCTCTGAGCAAAGAGAGTGGGACCGAGCCCCTCCTTGCCTGTTTACGTAGAACATACAGGCAATGTTGTCGGTCATTATGCGTACATGCTGATTTTTGATTAGTGGCAGGAAGTGGCGGCAGGCATTTCATACAGCTCGAAGTTCTAGAACATTGAAGTGCAGGGAGGTCTCGAAGGGAGACCATAGCCCGTGGACTGTTTGGTGAGAGATGTGGACACCCCAGCCTGTGAGAGATGCATCAGTAGCCATTATCAGAAGTGGGGAGGTCTGGAAGAAGGGGACTCCAGAGCAGATGTTGGAGGGGACTGTCCACCATAGGAGAGAGTCTTTGACTCAGAAGGGTATAGCCTAAGGTTTGTTTAGCGAGTGCATGTTCTGTCTGTAAAGCATGGCCAGCCAAGCTTGGAAGCACCTCATGTAGAGACGTGCATTCTGGACCATGAAGGTGCACGAGGCCATGTGCCCTAGTAGTTGGAGGCAGTCTCGGGCAGTGACCTGAGGGCTGTCACGAAGTTTCGTAGCCAGTAGTTTTATGGTATTGAATCGGTCGGGTGGGAGAGAAGCTGGCCGGTTCTGGAGTCGAGGTCCGCTCCTATAAACTCTAGGTGTTGGGTAAGACGTAATGTGGATTTGTTTCTATTTATTTGCAGGCCCAGAGATTGGAAGCAATCAATGGTGAGTTGTGTGAAGCGGAGGGCTTCGTTGAACGTGGAGGCCTTGAGAAGACAATCATTGTGGTAAGGGAATATTATGACCCCTTTTTTTCTGAGGTAGGCAGTGACTACCGCTAGGAGCTTGGAGAAAACTCGGGGGGCAGTGAAAAGGCCAAAGGGTAGAACTCTGTATTGGAAATGCATTGAGCCAAGGGTAAAATGAAGGAAGCGTCTGTGGGCCGGATGAATAGTGACGTGAAAGTAAGCAGCTTGTAGGTCAAGGGCTGAAAAACAATTGCCCTGCTCCAGTGCTGGAATTATGGTGGTAAGAGTAACCATCTTGAACTTCTGTTTTTTGATAAATTTGTTGAGCCTCCTGAGGTCGAGGATTGGTCGCCATCCTCCAGTTTTCTTTTCTGTTAAGAAATAATGGGAGTAGAACTCTTTCCCCTTGTAACGTTCAGTCATGAGTTCTATAGCCCCCAGCTGAAGGAGATGTTGCACTTCTTGCTGGAGCAGTAGCTCGTGAAAGGGGTCCCTGAAGAGGGATGGGGAGGATGGGTAGGTGGGAGGTAAGGAGAGGAAGGGGATAGAATACCCAGTTGTGATGACCTCTAGAACCCACTTTTCGGTGGTTATGTTCTGCCATTGGTGCAAAAATGGCCATAGGCAGTGACCAAAGATAGTTGTAGGCAGTGCATATGCTGAAGTCGAGGTGATGTTTTCAAGACCCTCAACCAAAGGTTCAAATCTGCTTATTAGTTGAAGGAAGTTGAGGAGCCCCAGAAGAATTGGGGCGACGCCGCTGGTATCTCGATCTCTGGCGTCGGTGTTGCTGCTGTTGTTCCTGAGATCTGTTGAAATGCTGAGTATATGGGGGGTAACGTGGACAGTGATATTGTTGATATCTGTACTGTCACCTTCTGGTTGTAGGGGTTTGGATTCCTAAGGACTGGAGAGTTGCCCTTGAATCCTTCATTGAGTGAAGCACCTCATTTGTGGTGGAAGCAAAAAGTTTATCACCAACGAAAGGAAGATCCTCTATTGTATTTTGAACCTCGCGAGGAAAAGAGGAAGAGGAGAGCCATGAACCTCGGCGCATGACCATTGCGGTAGTGGTGGATCTTGCTGCGGTATTGGTTGCATCCAGAGCTGCTTGAAGAGCCATGCATGATATGATTTGGCCCTCGGAAACCAAAGCTGTGAACTGTTGTTTCTTTTGATCTGGAATGTGTTCAATAAAGTCTATGAACTTGTTATAGTTTTTGTGGTCATACTTTGCCAGAACAGCAGTATAACTGGCAATTCGAAATTGTAAAGTTGAAGAGGCATACACTTTGCGACCAAGGAGGTCCAAGCATTTGCTTTCCTTGTTGGCTGGGGTGGAGTGGGAATATTGTTGTGTGTTTCTTTGGTTGGCTGCGTCAAATACCAGTGAGTTTGGCGCAGGATGTGAGAAAAGGAATTCAGAGCCCTTAGAGGGAATGAAGTATTTACAGTCTGCTTGTTTGCAGGTAGGCTGGCTTGTGGCTGGAGCCTGCCAGATAGACTTAGCCAGTTCCAGAAGGGCTGCACTAATTGGTAATGCCAGCTTGGATGAAGAAGAGGGTTGCAGGATGTCCGTTAGCTCATGTTGTTGGTCCAGGACTTCCTCTAAGTTGATTCTAAGCTCGCTGGCAACCCTTTTAAAAGGTCCTGGAATTTCAAAAAATCGTCAGAAGACATTTGAGGGGAGGGAAGTAATGCTTCTTCAGGTGTTACTTCAAGTGCTGCTGGGTCAGGGGCAGGAGTTAATTGATCCTGCAAATGGGAGGGTGCTGCCAGATGTGTCATATCATTTGGACGTTCATCTGGTGGTGCCAAGCAAGTGCCGCGCCTCGTTGAAGTGGAGTAGCGGGTGTGCTGCCGAGGAAAAGATGCCTAAGGGGCCCAATATTGCCATGGTGGTGGGAAAGGCATCGGTGGTGCCATCCAGGGGTTCTCATACCAGGAGGCAGGATCTCGAGGATATTCTGAGGTAATTTTCCTGTGCCCAAGGGTGACAGGGGTCCGAGGATGGGAGTCTGTATACATCAAAAAATCACCCTGTATTTCAGGTTCTCCTTCACTGGAGGAAAGCTGTTCAGACCCTGACTCATTCATAGGGGAGAAGCAGTCCTTAAGCAAGGGTGACTGCAGCATAGGTGACACCAGGAGGTCACTTGACTGGGTAAACTGCAGCGCTGAGGCAGCTGAAGGTGAAGGCTGAAGCTGATAGAACTGCTGTGAGGGAATCCAGGTCTGCACCGGAGCTCCCAGTCTTGGCTCAGTGCCAGATAGCGTTGTCAATGCCGATGCAGGAGCCGGTGCCACGCTATTAATAGCAGGCTGCGGTGTCTCAGGGAGATCCTGGTACGTCAGCACCACGTTCGTCGCGGTGCCGATGGGTTCCATAATCAAGGCAGGCAACTGAAAGCCTGTAGCCTCGGCACCGGAGCTTCACGCTGCTGCCACAACTATAGGTGGGTTTGGCGCGGTGCCTGAGTAGCCTGGCTCGTCGAAAGTGCTCAAGCGGGGGAGCACAGGTAAGGAAATAGTAGATCTGACTGGAGAGGGTTTGTGTCCGAGGGTTTCTTATGCGCTTGACAGAAGGTGCCCTCTTTTTGCCGTTTTCTTCTGCCTTTTTGAAGCGGGAGAGCTGTGGCAGTGAGCAGAGGCAGAGTCCGCACCAGGGTCTGAGGCTGACCCTAAGGATTTTTGAAGTAATATGAGTTTAAATTTTAGCTCCCTGTCTTTTTTTGCTCTGGAGCTTAGTTTAGTGCAGTGGGCACATTTTTGGGGAATGTGGGTCTCCCCCAAGCATTTTATGCACTGCAAGTGTCCATCCGAAAGAGGAATAGGTTCCTTACAGGAGGAGCAGTGCTTAAAGCCTGTGGATCCAGGCATGTCGGAAGCAACTGCCGCTGAGAGAATTTTTGTTTTAAAACGGTAGAAAAAGGGTAAGTAACACTAACTAACAACTAACTAACAAGAAACTAGCTAACTACAAGTTATTTTAAGATGAGGAAAGAAATTCTTTAACGAGTCTGCTGAGCTCCGTCTCAAGCCGGGGACGGTAGAGAAGGAACTGAGGGAACCGGCTGCGCATGCTCACTAAGAGGTATACTCAGAGCAGGGGCGGGGAGGGCAGGCTCTGTGCATGAGTGGCCGGTATGAGTACTGCTGCAGAAATCTCCGATCAAAGGCACAAGGGCGCACTGACACCTGGGCACCCACAGGGACATCTCTCGAAGAACAATAATTTAGGTACCTTGTACATCTGCCCCAGGTCTTTTGCCACCTATTGACTAGTCTTAGTATATATATTGAGAGGGTCATACTGTTTGGTACATTGCATGTTCCATTTGTCTGGCCTTTTTTTTTTTTTTTTCTTGTTTTTTGTTTGTAATCCATTGATTCAAGCTGTAATAAGGATTATTGTTCCTGCTCACCTATGAACAGGAACGAACTGATTCACCTTTTATATAGAGCGAATATTAGGATTCTAAGCACCCATTTTGCAAGTACTCTGTAGTGAGACCTCCCATTGAGTGCTGTGAGATTTTTGCCTGCAGATGTTTTTTAAGATGGGACTCGTGCTTCCTTCATGAAATTATTTCTAATACTCCAGGGATAAGGGTGTGGAAAAGACAAACTAAGTGATAGAGCCTCAGGTGGTGTAAATCGGCATAACTCCACTGAAGTCCAGAACAAATATACTAATTGAAGATCTGCTGCTACATCAAATGCACCAGCCACATACTGCATGATCCATAAAGGCAGGAGCAGTAATTGTTTTGAGGGTGGAGAAGTTGGACAATCAGAGTTGGGGACACTGCAGCAGCTTCCTTTTTGTGGGGCAACTATTTCAGTTCCCCAGTTGCAGTCCGAGTTCATCTCAAAGATGCAATGAGAACACAAGAAAGAGGGCAACGTATTTAGCAAAGGACAGTTATTCCCCAAGGATGATAAAAACCAGTTTGTCTGTCACCAGCTTCCTTTTGTGTTTGGCTTTGAAACACACTATCTTTGCAGACAATAAAATGTAAGTAAAGAATGAGGAAAAGACAGATCCTGTAAACAACAGAAAGCAAATCTCAGAGGCTGACAAATGTAACCAAAGTAGAAGACAAAGTTGAGTGCCTGCCAGTTTTGTATGGCACCATGGGGGCTCAGCACTCTTTCTTCAATACAATCATTCCCATGCTCCACCATAAAGTATAGGAGAGAGAGAGAGAGAGACACACCCTGCAAAGTGACAGAAGAAGCATCTGATTGCACTTGTCCTAGAATGCTCTTAAATCTCTCCTTCCCACTTTGTTCCCTTCCCAGACAGACCTCCCATGAGGCTGACACTACAGCATCTTGTTGGGTAAACTTTTTTTTTTTTTTTTTAAGAACTTCTAAAAGTTCAGTCACCATGTAATGTGCATTGTGTGAAACCGGGAACTACAGTTGGGTCATACATAACTACAGATATGCCCCCCCGCCCCCAATCTGGTGTAAAACAGCATAGTTCCCATTGGCTTGAATTGAGCCTATGACAGTTTGCACCAGCTGAGGATCTAGCCCATAGAGCATTAACGTTTCTTCTGTCTTGCACAAAAGATCTCTACTATAGGATCTCAGTGTGATGCAGCACGATTCAGTGGATCTGAGAGAAAATGCACAGGGGTGGATGAAGCAAGTCAAACCCATCTCTGTCTTTCAAGAATATCACTCTGATAGGTGGAGGATAGATAGATGGAAGGATAGAACCCAGTGTTAGAAGACACAGAGGAATAGCTGTTGAATTAGACTGTTAAAAGTAGAAATGTTAAAGGTAGAAAGTTTTTTCTGTTGCATCGGTGGTGTATTGTCTATCAGTTATGATGAGAACAGAAGAGTCTTTTTTAAAAACAGCTGGACATGTTATATAGTATTAGATTGTGGAACAGAAGGAAGTTCTGAACACTCCAAATACAGCATTGTGAAACTGTGAGACCTGCAAGGCTATGGGCAGCTGTTACTTTTCCCTCAGTGTGCTACATTTTATAAGAATAAGCAATCATGGTAGACTAACAAATATTTCATCCAGTACATTGTTCCCCATTATATTCTGCTACACATTGCTTTTGCCACATCTCATATTCTGACAAGGTATAATGCAACTAGACATTGTCTTACAAACTCTAAGATAGGAAATAACAGACTAGAAACTTGCTGAGAAGCCAAGCATTAAATGCAAAAGCCTCCTTTAAGCCAAAACCCCACAGCAGAACAGTGGTATTGTCAGTGAGAGGATCAAATTCTGGCCAATGCAGGCAAAATGGTATAACCACTTGCCAAACGAGTTCATGTATAAAGCTACAAAAACAACACGAATATACATCAATGTCCTAGCTCTAATCCATCCCCCAGTTCCTATCATTCCTATTAGATACAAATACAGATCTCTGATACTGTGCCTTGTCCTTTTTTCACACTAGTACATGTAATTTCAAAGACTGTACTCCAGATTTATAGTGAGGGGAATGAGTGGAAAACCAGCCCTGGAATTGTTTAGTTTACATGATGACATTTATGAATTTGTGCAGAAATTAGTAATATAAAAGAACTGAATTTACAACTGTTCATGGGTCTTTCTATATTAAACAACACCAAAGAGCTACTTAGCTCTTACTCTGCAAAATGAAATTTGGATTAACAACAAAAAGCCATCATGTTAAAATACAATATATCTGGGACATTATAAAATTAAACTTCTGACTGTAGACACACTTTATGGGACAGATCCTTGGATGCTATAAATTGACACAGGTCCAGTGAAGTCCACTGAAAGCCAAATGACGTCGCTCTCCTGAAACCATTTTATGAAGGTCTAGCAGACATAAATATCCATCACCATGTTAAAATAAATACAGTTATGAAGTTTCGCACTGTTACCCCAATGACTTCTGCTCTTTACCTCTCCTAGTTTGGGCAGTCTGAAATATTGCTGGTATAATTTGGGAAAGATCACGCCCTTCAATGGACAAAATCCTGTATATTACACAGATTCCTCTATGACAATATGCACACTTTATTGACAGAGAGTGATTTTAAATTAAAAGGCATATTACTGTACATTAAGAATCTGAAGGCAAAGACTGCCAATAAAGACTGAAAAAGTCAAACTCAAACAGTAACCCCCTTAATATCTTTTTTCACCATGCAAACAGTAAATCATTTCTTTTCAGTAGTTTTCAGCCATAAAACTGCAAATAAGGCATTTTGTGCTGAAAATTGATTTCTGTCGAGGACTATACCTCCATGCAACTTCATTTGTAACTGACATGGATTACCAACAACAGAGCTTGCTATATAAAAAATAGATGACAGTAAGTAATTTAGTTGCATATTGCTACTCTTGAATCTTCAATCTAAGTGGAACTATTTATTTTATTTTATTATTTTCCCCCCAATGCATGGCACCTAAGACAGAAAGCTATTTGCGGAAATTGAAGTGTAAGCTAAAATGCTGTTGCAATACATCTGAGGAATTCAACTATAGTATACTTTAACCTTTATTTTTCATTTGTTTTAACATTTATTACAGCACGGTATGATTGGGCATTAGGAAACCAAGATTTAGTGTTTGCCAAGAATCTAAGCAAACCTAGGCAAAGAACACTTGCATGCAATAATCCCATGGTTGTTTCTGCCAGATTCTATGATACACAGGAAATAAATACCCTATCGTCACACTACATTAGAAATGGAAGGACGGATCATTGAATGCCTTATTGCTGGGATGTGAGTCACTGAGTGCTGAAAGCAGAACGGTCACAAACTGTTAGTATGATGTTTTGTTACTGGGTCAATGGAAGGGGAAGGGGCGGAGAAAGGTTGGTGCAAAGTAAAACAGGATTGTTTGAAATGTTTGGGTGATATTAGTTAGAAAGATCATCTTAGCTGGAAGCCAGAACCCACCCACAATAAGGATGAGTTTGGTTTCTATCTGGACCCCTGAACATTAATCCAGACACATGAAACCGTGACAAACATTGGCTTATATTGTTCACACCTCCCTCTTAACACCACACCCCCAAAATATTGAGTTTTTCTCCATCTTCACTGAAGTAGATAGCATGACTTTTTGAGACATGATAGGCAGACACTTTCCTATCTTCCATCATCAAGGAAGGAGTTCAAGAAGTGCTAAGGAGAACCCATGGGGACTTCTCAGGCCCTGATCTAGTAAAGAACTTCAGTCAATTAGACTACTCCCGATTAAAGTTAAGTATAAACTTAAATGTTGTGCCAAATTGGGGTTAGAGCGTTCAGCAACTTGCAAGGACAAGTTCCGTGTGTATATCATCCTGATAACCTCGGAAGACCCTGCAGGATCAGGGGTTTTGTAATACACATTCTTCAAGAGCAAAGAACATGTTTGAAATCCTGACCCCATTGAAATTAATGACAGTTTTGCCATCAACTTCAATGGAACCAGGATTTCACCCACGTCTTCACTTACTTCTGTTCAGCGCCTAACACATTGTGAATTCTGTATCACAATAATAAGGGCATTCCTTTTTTAAAAAATTACATATAATTTGGGGGCAAATATGTTTTAAAATGAAAGCCAAATACATTTAAAAAAAGATTTATAGGACCCAGATACAATAGTCTTGGCAAGATATTAATCTTTACCAACTTAATCTGCCCATCCAGTGACAGCAGGATAGCCATCCATCTGTTATCGTCTTTCTCTTTTGCATGTATTAATGAAATACAATTTAATTTAAATAAATTATCTAGAGTCTTAATTCCTAGATAGCATTGCCTTTCCAAATGCTTTTAAAGAAGAAATCTAATTGTGTGTTTTCAATTTTGTTATTAAGAAACATGACCTGTGACTTGCCACTGCTTGTTGTCTCATTAGAAATCTTACAGACAGCTTTGATTACTTCAATTGTGGGGAGAAATTAAGTTACTTATATCTATTTAAAAATAAGTGTTTGTGGTAAAGGGATACTCTGCAGTCATTGTTTCCTCCACATGGCAGAACTCTTTCTTTTTAAACCGTTGAATGTCTTTTCAGCCATACTGTCTAACTCTATCTCGTCATTTATGTATATATGCATCTATTTGTTGTCTCTTGTCTTATACTTAGATTGTAAGCTCTTTGCGGAAGAGATTGTCATTTTGTTCTGTGTTTGCTGAGTATCTAGCACAATTGAGTCCTGGTCTATGGCTGGGACTTTGGGGTACTACCACAATACAAATAATAAATGCTAATAATAATTCATGTCTGTTGGATCTGCCTGTATAATGAAACCCATATTGCAGCTAGAAGTAGAAGTGAACAGGACTGGCCATGACCATAAAGTTAAGCATGTGTGTATGTGCTCTATTACAAGGGGGCCTTGGAGCCTCAAGCGCTAATCCTGCAAAAGGGTTAAGCATGTGTTTAATGTTAAACACATGAGTGGGTCTTGGCCTCCATAGGACTACTCTAATGGATAAAGTTAAGGATGTGTGTAAATCTTTGTAGGAGCACAATCTTATTTGAAAAAGGTGAGATGGTCATCTCATTCCATTCTCCTCATAGTTTGTGTGGAGCGTAGGTTAGGATGGTCTCCAGACAAGCACGGACATGACTCAGTTGAAGGCAATAGGAGCTTTTCATGAACATCTGGGGCTAGAGTTTGACATTCAGGGTCTTGAAAAATACATTAATCTGGATCCTGAACCAATTCTCTGTAGGACATCCCTCAGTAACTCCACTTTATCAATAGCATTTTGCAACAGCATCGCCCTCTTCTGAGTGCTGTCACTTCATGGCTCTTCTATGTACACATTCTAATGGACTAACCAATGAGCAGTCGGCTATAACCTGCTGGGAATGAATCTGGTGTGGGCTGGGTTAACTACTGCTTGATGAGAGATCCTTAACTCTAGAGACATAAATCAACATTCTGAGACACAGATTCTCCATGTAAATCAGCATAACTTGACTGACAGCAATGGAGCTATGCCAACTGAGGCTCAGGGACAGTATTTTCATTTTATGGAGTTCAGCAAAATCGGATATTTTGAGGGCAATACAATGACAGTGAAAACATTAAAAAAAAAGAAGTCCACCAATGACTGTACTCTCCTTCAACAGAAAACCTCTTGTGTGGTTCAGTGTGAAGATCATAGACATTATCAGGGCAGTTTCCACCTCTCTTTTCTTGCTGGACATTTTAGTCATCACAGTTGTGCAGCTTTTGATGGGTTCTCTTTGCAGAAATCCATATGGGCATTTCATTAGTGTCAGTCTATTGGGGGGAAAGGATTTACATCCTCCTCAAGGTTAGAATTTCATCTGGTTTCACTTTGAATCCTACATCACCAATCCTACATATTTGCTGGAAACTGGGCCAAAATGTGTGCGCCAAACAATGCGCCTTATTCTTATGCAACTCCATCTCACTTTCACACCTGAATCCTTACAAATGTCATTAGTGCTCATTGTTGACCAAACTATGCACCCACTGGAGTCAATGGTAAAACTCTCAATGATTTTTATGGTAGTGGATCTAAACTAGAACTGAGAACTTTTGAAAATTCCATCCATGATTTGTAAAACCTCTATTATTTAAGTGGTTTTTTATTTATTTTTTTTTAATGTGTGTGTTTGTTTTGTTTGGGTTTTCTTGACTTAAAAAATGGCTCCACATATTTTTCCCATCTGTATATAGAAAACTTTACTTCCAGACCGAACTACAACTTTGATGCTGAGTTGGAACTAACAATTACTTGCAGTCAGGTTACAGCTCAGAAAAACAATATCTTGTGAACAACAGCTACAGGTGGACACAATTGGCTACAATATTTTCCCTTCTAAAGTCAAACTTCAATGGAATATATAATCTCTCACACACATACACAAAACAAGCCAGGATAACAATACAAAAGGTTAGCCAAGAATCTGTTTGACATTTTAAATAAATTTGAGTTTGCTATGTTTTGTGTCCTTCCTGTGTTCATTTCCCATGAATATGCTAGCAGATAATTGTATTAGATGCAATGTCTATTTGCCAGTACTAGAAATGTTAAATTAATGTTGCAGAATATTGACGGAAAGCAAGTTTCAAAGTCCTATTTGTGAGTATTCACACTAAAAATCTCATTTAAAAGTTAAGTTCATCCATGTTCAAACTCAGCCAAGTATTCAAGCATGGATTTAAATACATCCATATTTAGCAAAACACTTAAACATGTGCCTAAGTCTTAAAGTCAATGAGATTTAGTATGTGCTCAAGTGTCTTACTGAAAAAGGTTTCAGTCTCTCAAAGACTTATGCACATGGGGTGAGATACTGTGCTGAGCCTCTCAGATGTGCAGTATAGAACCTGCAGCCCAGGAGGAGGGCAGAGAGGTTACCTGAAGTCATTTAGTGCCCTCCCAAACCTGGGCTGCCCCAGTGTAACTGCCCTAGGGACCTGTCTAAGATACAGCAGCCTCCCAGAGTTACAGGAACTGCATTCTCGAATTCCATGCTGGCTGGTGAGGGGATACTCTTAAAGCAGCTTTACGGTTGTCCTCCTTAGTTTCTGCCCCACAAATATTCCCCCCAGCCAAAACCAAGCCTTTTAGGGTCCCTTTACATCATTCCACCCCTCTTACCAAGCACAACAGGACCAGAATAGGCCGGGGAAGGGGGCAAGGATTTCACTTAAGCACTGTGGGTATGTCTATGAGGCAAAAAAACACCTGCAGCAGGAAGTCCAAGAGTCGGGTCTACAGACACGGGCTTGCGCTGCAGTGCTCAATATAGCACTATAGACAACCTTGCTTGGACTCAGACTCAAACCTGATGAGCGGGGTGGGTGGTTAGAGCGGGGTGGGTCTCAGAGTCCAAACTCTAGCCCAAGCAGGAATGTCTATAATGCTATTTTCTGACAGCATAGACATATCCCATGAGTAGTCCCATGAACCTCAGTGTAACTTCTTATAGTGTGCGAAGTTAAGCATGTATGTAAATCTTTGAAGAGCAAGTCCTTAAGATGGATTACTGAATCAGTTAAGAAACAGAAAAATACCATATGATCATGTCGTGTTAAAGCATCTCAAATTTAAAATACATGCAACAAATTGCTCCCCCAAGAACTATTAATAGAAAAAGTCTGGCCAATATCATCAAATCATGAATCTCTATGAGAAATGTGCAATACATTGGCAGACAATTAATGAACCAAATAAAATTAGTAACGTATGCAATCAAGCAACAAGCTTTACCTGAGAACTTTGAAAGTCATAAACATTCATACTCAGAACCAGTTAAGTCTGTCCCAAGCTACAACTAGAGTAGTCTTCTTGTTACAAAGTAGTAAAATAGTAGTTATCATTGACATGCCCAGAGTTATTGAAACAGCCCTGGTCATTTAGAAAAAGGCCTTGGAAATTTTATACGTATATCTTCTTATTTAATAACTGTTTACTTTGCTTTCTAGGGTATTAGGCACCAGCTTTCTGGTAAAACTGCAGTAGACCCCATAACTCAGTGCAGCAATCATTCTTTCACGTCAAGCTTTCTTTGTCAATTAGCCTTGAAATGTTCAGATTTATGCAATAAAATAGTATTTCTGTTTTGTAAACTTAAAAAAAAAAATCAAGAAGTCAGCTAGTTTTGTCCATCATGAAAATACAGTAGAAAAATACCAGCTAACCGTTTATCTACCAAGGGGAAGTAATTTGTGTGTGACACACACAAAAACATGCTTATTTACAGAGAATGTACCCATAGTCCTGTTTCCCTGAACACAATAGAAAAAACAATGACAAGAGGCAAGTTCCTTGGCTTTCAAACTCCCAGCCTGTCTTTCCACCAAGATTTCTGCCCAAGAAGTATTCTCTCTCTCCTTCTCCTCATGGTCATGCTCATACCTGCATCTGTTACCTTCTGCTGGCTTTTTATCTCTAACACACACGAAACCAATATTGTAGCCCCCATGTTTTCAATAAATCTAAGGGGAAAAAAACAGTTAACCACCTTTTAGTAACTGTTGTTCTTCGAGATGTGTTGTTCATGTCCATTCAAAGTAGGTGTGCTCGTGCTGCATGCACGCCAGCCTGAAGATTTTCCCTTAGCAGCATCCGTAGGGTCAACCCAGGTGTTTGCCCCCTGGAGTGACGCCACCACGGTGCCCTATAAAGGGGCCTGCCGACCCTCCACCCGCTCAGTTTCTTCTTGCTGGCACTCCGACAGAGAGGCAGGAGGGTGGGTATTGGAACGGACATGAACAACCCATCTTGAAGAACAACAGTTACTAAAAGGTGGGTAACAGTTTTTTCTTCTTCGAGTGGTTGTTCATGTCCATTCAAAGTAGGTGACTCACAAGTCTAACCTTAGGAGGTGGGGTTGGAGATCACTGCTGACTGGAGTACTGCGCAACCAAAGGCTCCATCATCCCTAGCCTGGTGCGTGATGGCATAGTGAGACAAGAACGTGTGGATGGAGGACCGCGTGGCCGCTCTACAAATCTCCTGAGTCGGAACCTGAGCCAGGAACGCCGCAGAGGAGGCCTGTGCCCTAGTGGAGTGGGCATGACCGGAGGGACAGGGGTCTTAGGTATACAGTATCATTCCCGGACGCAAGTCGCGATCCACGAAGAGATTCGCTGAGAGGAGACTGGGAGCCCCTTCATCCTTTCTGCCACTGAAATGAAGAGCTGGGTTGAGCGTCTGAACGGCTTGGTACGTTCTATGTAAAAGGCCAAGGCCCTGTGGATATCAGGGAGTGTAGCCTCCGCTCTTCGCTGGAGACATGTGGTTTCGGATAAAACACCGGGAGAAAGATATCTTGGCCCATGTGGAACTGTGAAACGACCTTGGGTAGGAAAGCTGGATGAAGTCTCAGTTGGACTTTGTCCTTGTAGAAGACTGTGTATGGAGGCTCAGATGTTAACGCTCAAAGCTCTGACACCCGTCGGGCCGAGGTTATCGCCACCAGGATGGCGGTCTTGTACGACAGGTACAGCAGGGAGCACGAAGCCAGAGGCTCAAAGGGAGGCCCCGAGAGGATGGAGAGGACCAGATTCAGGTCCCAAGCAGGGGTCGGCTGACGCACATGCGGGAAGAGCCTGTCCATACCCTTGAGGAAACGCCCAACCAGCAGGTTCGCAAACACTGAGGTACCCCTCTCTCCCAGATGAAAGGCGGATATGGCCGCCAAGTGAACGCGAATGGAGGAAAGGGAGAGGCCCAATTGTTGTAGGTGAAGCAAATAGTCAAGGACAGCGGGAATTGGAACCTCCAGAGGGTTGTGACCCCTCTGACTTGACCAGATGGAGAAGCACTTCCATTTAGCCAGGTAGGAGGCCCTACTTGACGGTTTCCTGCTACTCAATAGCACCTGCCTGCCCTGCTGGGAACACTACAATTCCCCCGGGTTCAGCCATGGAGCATCCAGGCTGTGA
Source organism: Chelonoidis abingdonii (assembly GCF_003597395.2). Classification (NCBI taxonomy): domain Eukaryota; kingdom Metazoa; phylum Chordata; order Testudines; family Testudinidae; genus Chelonoidis; species Chelonoidis abingdonii. The sequence goes on along the minus strand of NC_133770.1, from coordinate 157,385,856 downwards.
GGTGAAGGGGCTTGAGGTTCGGATGGCGGAGGAAGCCCCGGTCCTGCGTGATCAGGTCCGGGAGCAGGGGCAGTGTCAGGGACGCCTGAATGGACATGTACAGGAGTGACGTGTACCAATGCTGGCGCAGCCACGCCGGAGCTGTCAGGATTACCCTGGCGCAATCCCTGCAAATCTTTAAAAGCACCCTGTGTATCAGAGGAATCGGAGGGAAGGCATAGAGCAGGCCGTCCTCCCATGGCTGAAGGAAGGCATCCGACAGAGACCCCCGACTGCGGTCCAGAAGGGAGCAAAACCGTCGGCACTTCCTGTTTTCCATGGAAGCAAACAGGTCTAGCTGGGGAAAGCCCTAAAGCTGGAAAATTGAGCGCACAACGTCCTATCGGAGGGACCACTCGTGACCCTGGAACAAGTGGCTGAGGGTGTCCGCCAACCCGTTCTGCTCCCCCGGAAGATAGAATGCCGTCAGGTGGGTGGCATTGTGGATGCAGAAATCCCACAGTGTGAGGGCTTCCCTGCAGAGGGGAGAGGAGCGTGCACCCCCTGTTTGTTGATATAAAAGACTGCCCCCGTGTTGTCCGAATGGACTGAAACACACCTGCCGGCCAGGTGGGACCAGAAGGTCAAACACGCCAGGCGGACCGCTCTCAACTCCCTGACATTGATATGCAATTTGAGGTCCTCCAGTGACCACAAGCCAACCTCGATCCGAGGCGTCCGTCACCAAGGAGACAGAGGGCTGTGGGGCAGCAAAGGGAACGCCCATGCAGACTTCCCACAGGTTGAGCCACCACTGAAGCGAGTGCAGCACCAAGCGAGGAACGGACACCACTGAGTCCAGAAGGTCCCTGACCAGGCGATAAACTGTCACCAACCAGGACTGCAGCGGCGAAGCCGGAGTCTGGTGTGGACCATCACATAGGTGCATGCTGCCATGTGGCCCAACAGCTGGAGGCAAACTCGCGCCGTGGTGACCAGGGCGAGGTGCAGTCCGAGGATGAGCTCGGAAATTGCATGGAAACTGGACTCCAGCAGATACGCTTTGGCGTATGTGGAGTCCAGAACCGCTCCTATGAACTCTACGCATTGCATCGGAGACAAAGTGGATTTGGCATCGTTCAAGAGGAGGCCCAGATCAAGAAAGGTCCGCCCGATGAACAGCACCTGGGTCTCTACCTGCTCCATGGAGCGGCCCTTTATGAGCCAGTCGTCCAGGTAGGGGAATACTTGGATGCCATGCCTGCGCAGGAAGGCTGCCACGACAGCCATGCACTTTGTGAAGACCCGGGGAGGAGCTGACAGGCCAAACGCGAGCACCGTGAACTACAGATGGACGCCAGACACAACAAACCTGGGTACCCGGCGGTGCTGTGGAATTATGGTGATGTGGAAATAGGTGTCCTTTAAGTCGAGGATGACATACCAATCTCCTGGATCCAGGCAGGGGATGACCGAGGACAGGGAGACCATGAGGAACTTGAGTTTTCACACAAACTTGTTCAGCCACTGTAAGTCTAGGATGGGTCTCAAGCCCCCTTTTGCCTTTGATATGAGGAAGTATCGGGAATAGAAGCCTTTGCCCCTGAGCTCCCACAGGACTTCCTCCACTGCCCCCGCCTCCATGAGGGACTTCATTTCTTGAACCAGAAGTTGCTCGTGAGAAGGGTCCCTGAAGAGGGACAGGGAGGGGGTTGGTGGGGTAGGAGAGAGGAAAACTGGATAGAATATCCCCTCTCTACTATGCGGAGAACCCATTTGTCTGACGTAATTCTGGACCAGGCACGGTAGAAATGGGACAGATGTGACCCAAAAGTAGGTGTAGGAGGATCCAGAGTCTCGATCGGTAGGTCGTCCTCGACCGTACCATCAAATAGGGTGTCTAGGCCCAGATAGTGGTCTCGATTGGCCAGACGCCTGGCCGGAGGGGTGACGTTGATGACGCCTCCTGCCATTTCCAGCCCGCCTGCGCCTCAGCTCCTGGTGAGCCTGTGGCTGGTATGGGCGAGGGGCCGCCTGCGGCCTAAATTGTCTGTGCTGGGTCACGCAGGTATGCAAGCCCAGCGAGGCCCACGAGTCCTCTAAACTATGGAGACGTTTGTCCATTTTCTCTGAAAACAATGTCTGCCCTTCGAAGGGGAGGTCTTGGATCGTCTGCTGGACCTCATAGGGCAGGCCCAAGACCTGGAGCTAGGCGCCCCGTCGCATGACCAAGCCCATGGCCAGGGTGTGTGAGGCTGAGTCCGCCGCATCTAAGGCGGCCTGGAGGGAGGCTCGAGAGATCAGTTTGCCCTCCTCCACTAGGGCTGAAAATTCTCATCTCGAGTCCTGGGGAAGGAGCTCCGAGAACTTCGACATGGCCGAACACGTGTTCTGGCCATATCGGCTTACTGTTGCCTGTTGATTGGCAATACGGAGTTGGAGTCCTCCCATGGAGTACATCTTCCTGCCAAAGAGCTCAAGTCTTTTTGCGTCTCTGCTCTTTGGCGTTAACCCCTGGAACCCTTGACGCTCCCGCTGGTTAGCTGCATCTACTACCAGTGAGTCTGGGGGAGGGTGAGTGTACAGGTGTTCATGCCCTTTAGAGGGGACAAAGTAGCGCTGCCCCGTTCTCTTGGCAGTAGGGGCCAATGAGGCTGTGTCTATCATAGGGTGTGGGATGTATTCGCTATCGTCTTTATCAGCGGGAGGGCCACCCTGGATGGCCCTGAGCGGGCCAGGATGTCCATTACAGGGTCCGTGTCCACCTCGATCTCCACCGCTTGGATTGCAAGGCTTTGAGCTGCTTGCCGGAGCAATTGCTGGAGAATTCGAGTGTTCTTGAGGGCTGGAGCTGCAGCCGTGCCCAAGACCACCTCATCGGGGGAGGAAGACGAAGAGATTACATGGAGCGGCCCTTCCTCCGGTGCATGCGGCCCCTCGGGGTCCTGCGGCACACGATATTGAGGGTGCGATGCTGGTTCCGAGTCCAAATGCGGCACCGCAGCCGGTACCGGGGTCGCCAGCGAGCGACTTGGAGTATCATGCAGTGCCGATGGAGCCCGAACTAAAGCCACTGCCGGTGCCACTGCCCAGTTAGGGAGTGCTGAACTTGACGAAGGCACACCCCTGCATGGCGACGATGCCGGTGGTGGAGGCAGCTGCGCCAGGGCCACCGACATCAAGGACTCTGAAGCCGATCATGACCGAGGGCCAAATGCCAGGCCTACCGACTGATGGTAGGCCCAGGGAGTCCAAAACGGCCACTGCGAGGGCGGCTGCCATTGTTGCTGCCACAGCAGGTAACCCTGGTAGCTCGCTCCCGACATCGAACTCCTGCTCCGCGACCTGCTGGAGTGATAGGAGTCCGCCTCTGAGTCTGAGGTCTCTGAGTAGGAAGATCTAGGGGGGAGCAGCGCCTGGCGCCGAAGGTGAGCAGTGCCAAAGCGGCAGGGAGCCTCTCCTCTGGTCCGGTGCCACCTTCGCAACTTGGTGCAGGGAGGGAGGCGATAGCATGGCCGGCTTGCCTCTAGATTGTACTGGTGGGTGGACCACAGTAGGCAACTCCCTACGATGCGGGGAGGTCGGTGCCGGGAGACCCATCAGGTCTGATGCCACCTCGAACGCCTCCAGCGTCAACAGGGAGCGTATGTCTCCACTGAGGCCCGGAGAATTAGGCTGGTCCGGACTCGACCGCCCTTTCTGTGCTGTGGGAGTTGACAGAACCTCGGGGGGCTGTAGCCCAGCCTGTCCACCTAGCCCCACTGGTGGAGTCGGCCTCGAGTCCTGGTGGGGAGACCAATCCCTCACCGGCTTCTTTCTCTTGGCGGGCACCGGCGAAGGTGAGCGGCGCTGCACTGAGGCCAACTTCCTATGACCCGACTCCACCCGGTGCCGGGTCTTGGATGACTTGGGCTGGGCCCTAAGTCCTGATGCTGATGCCGGGGCACTCCGCACCGAGGACGACGTGCTGGAGCCCACCTCGGCCGGCTCTGGGTCCGAGGGTGGTCGCAGGGCCGCCTCCATTAGGAGGACTCTAAGCCTTTGAGCCCTGTCCTTAAGAGTTCGCAGGCGGAAGCCTCTACAGATAGAGCACTGGTCCTTTTGGTGGCTCTCTCCGAGGCACCTCAAGCACGCAGAGTGTGGGTCACTCTTAGGCAATAATTTCCCACAGTCCTCGCAGAGTTTGAACCCGGGGGACCCGGGCATGCCCCAGCGGGCGACAAAGACTAGGGGGGGACCTCCCAATGACGAAAACTATACACAAAGATCTAACTATCTATCTATATAACTGGATACAAGAACTAAATGGTACGGATAGGACACTGCCAGATTGCTGTGCAAGAGAAGTTCAAGCTAGCCGTCACTGGCGGTAAGAAGGAACTGAGGGGGTGGAGGGTTGACGGGCCCCTTTATAGGGCGCCCTGGTGGCGCCACTCCAGGGGCCGCCTGGGCCGACCCTGCAGACGCTGCTAGGGGAAAATCGTCCGACTGGCGTGCACGCGGCGTGCACACACCTGCTTTGAATGGACATGAACAACCACTCTAAGAAGAACCCTGCTAATTCACCTGGTTTTGTATTTGCTCAGGACTTACCATGTGGCTGATTGTCTTGGTCAGTGGCTTCTGTTGTTCCCTCCTGTTTTACTACATAAAAGGTGCTTAATTGCTCCTTCATTTAACCTGAAAGAAAAGTGCTTGCACACTCTTCACCTTTCTCAGACTTGTGACTCTGTTTGGATCACAGACCCATTTAACCAGAACAACAATATTATACATGTAGTCTCATGCTGGAAGTTGTTAATGTCTACCATCTTATGAGTTATATATATTATTTGGAAAAAAACTGTAGAAAATGTATAGAAGGCTAAAAGTCTGTTATGTTCCCATTTCTAAAGGGCCTTCAGTGTATAAAGTAACATTAATCACACACAGAATTCTCTCTCTCCATTCAGTAGAAGTTAGGTGTGTTTGGTTTAAATAAAAGAAGACAACATTCTGTTTGTTTTGCTGACATGGCAGCCTTACATTAATGTTAGATTACATGTACTTATTTTGTAAGGTTTATAAAGCAATCACTAAAGATCAACTACATTACCATCAAACTGATTTTTTTTTTAACTAGGTCATGATGTCGATTTAAATAACTGAAATTATGTCTGTGAACATTTAATGAAAATAACTGCAAGTAAGTAATATCTAAGGGAAGACGATTTATTGTTTCATCCTGGTCTCATTTGATTTTTCTTTATTCCCAGAAAAGAGCATTTCTAAAGTTATAACAGAGTGTTCCCCTCCACGCCCACACACCTTTATTCAGTGAAGATTAAAAAGAATAAAATGCTTCAGTCATAAACCCTGAATGACCACACAGATGCAGGATCCATCATTTAACTCAGTAAAAACCCATATTCACTGCTGACCTAAAGAGTCCTCTTTTCATCCTCTCCATCGCAGATTAATTGTCCTCCTGTTTCAAACATCCATTATTCCTAAAAACAACAAGGTAACTGCCTTAGTCTGTGAAAAAAGCATTACTCAAGAACAATTGTTAGCTCGATTTCCATTTTGAAAGTCTTGGAGCTTAAGCCATAACCAAATTGAGGGTGGGAGGGGTTGGAAATAAGCACCTAAAGAAATCTGTCAGACAGGAGCAGGGAAGACAAGTGCAGGAGATGAGAAAGGATTGCTAAACTCTGAGATGTATCTGAATTTTCTTCAGAAGAGCTAAATGTGCACAAATAAAGTCTGGATGCTCCCAGTCACATCTAGTGTTTATTCATCTATCAAGAATATAGCAGAGGAAGCACATGCAGATCCGCACATCTTCTGCTCCTTTAAAATGCAAATCAGGTAATTTTCTGTTCCAGCTGTCAAGCCATTTAATAGATTTTTACATGATTTTCACAGAAAACAAAACTGTTCTGTTTGCCAGCAACAGTGACAACATCACCAGGCCTGAACAGGGGATATTAGTGTTGGATTGAATGTCTGCAGGACTTTTTCACCAAGAATAGTATTTTCAGCCTTGGATGACTCATGCTATTGCCCTGCAAGGTATTTAAAGGAAAGTATTTACTCTCAGTGAAGGAATTTAACTATTTTTCCCGCCTTGGCTTCCTATTAGAAGTGGGATATACTGGAATCTCTGTTCCGTTCAAAGATATTAAACAGGCACTTCAATGGAACATGGTTTGCACATTTGATTGTAGAGTTCTAGAGTAGAACTTGTAAGGGTGCTGCTTTTCAAGTGGCAGGATATTTTTCAAAGAGTTTGTATGGGAGTTTTGCAAAAGACTACTGAGATAATCAGTTCCTTGGAGCAGGGACACTGAGAATAGCCTTCAGCAGCTGTAAATAGGCATAGTTTCACTGAACTCAGTGGAAGTACTCTGACTTACACTGAGGAGTCTGGTCCTGTCCTCTTCTGACTCTTTAACAGCACCCAGAACAGCGCAAAAGCTTAATGATTATTATTATATTTTACCAACACTCTTCTACCCACCAATCCTCTAATCTCTCCCCTTCTCTCCCCACAAATAATTGGTATTTCTTTTTCTTCCTTTTCCAACCTCCAAGTCTTTTCCTCTATTTTCCTCCTGTGAAATCTGGTGTATGTACTGGGGATAGGTTCATGATTCTTCTTTCGCAGCACTCTGGAAGACCTCCTGGTAGGCCTTTTAACCAGTGTGGGCCACAAATTTTTTCTGCTTTCCTAGCTCTACCCAAGACCCTAGCAGTGTTCTCATTAATCCACTCAGACACAGTGGATGCAAAAATCAGGAACCCAGGACTCACTTCATTCAATAAAATCTGGACTTTGATCTGGAGAACCCATGTTCCTATGTTTGTTTCCAGAATGTGAATGAACTGTCCTGAAGTTAACAACATGGTTTTCATTTACTGTCATTTTCACTTGCCCTTCTGCATCTTTGAATTCTTGCAGGGGCTGGTCTTGCCAGAATGCCACTCACAGAAAGCACTGAGTTCTGGTGCTAGCTTCCAACTTTTCTAAATACAGGAAATACCAGAAATCTTATTAGAAATCTATTGTCCTAAGAACTCCACTGACATTTTACATAATCGATAGGTCTGAATAGCCTGGATAATGGAACCCAATACTAAAAGTGTCTCTCTTTGTCTCCCTCTAGTGACTGACCCACATCAAGTTTGCTATTACTTTTAAGGCTAATTATTTAGCTCAAGCCGTAGAGGCTCATGTGCATAGAACCTGAGGTCCTGAGTTGTTTCCCCACATAACTCAGTCACGGGCATATTTACAAGTAGTGGCCTGTGGGGGAACTCTGGTCATTACATAAGTGCCTAGACCAGATTTTTACTCTGAACTGTCCATCACTATCCAAAACCTGCAGTAAGCAACACAGCAGAAACAATATCTGTGTTACAGTGAACCCTTTCTAGAACAGGGACTGGCAAGCATTCTTTATAACTGTAGGCTGTTCACTAGAATGCAGAAAAGCAGCCTATGCTGATTTGTTACACTGACATCAAACCCTTGAAAAAGTCTTCATTAAAGATTCAAGTTGGCTTTATGAGCCTTGATTCAAATTTTGATTGTAACAGTGATTTTACTTACATTTTTGGCATGAGTAACATACCTGGAATTTGAATTGAAATTACAGTCATAAACTGTGAGTATTTACTACTATTTCATCATACTCACTACCTCATAAACAGGACTACTTTGCCTTGCATGAATTCTCTCTAGTATTTAGAGAACAGAATTGAGTCCAAGAGAGAGACACTTAATATGGGTGTGAGCCCATGCCTTTCCCAAACTGTTCTATAAATACAGTCTACACAGCTATGAGAAGCCCAAGCTCACCGCCTGAAAGCAAAGCCCCCAAACAATAAAGAAATTGACAGTCAGAAAACTAAGTTCAGCTCAAATCTTGTTCCTAGGCTTGGCTCTCTGAGTCATTCCTCCTTCAACACTGCTCAGCCCACATCCTAGAGAACCACTCCCACAATTTGCTAATTTGTGTGTGTTGTTTCAGGCAAACACTCATAACCTGTTATCATCAAGATGTTTGGAAGAGACGTGTCTTGCTTCGGGACATAAGCAAACATCTAATAAATGGAAGGTAGGGAGAAACTTCCCCTGAGGACCGATTATATCACACTTGCCTATCGCTCCATTGTTGGAGATAAAATACTGGATGAAATGTGGGCAGTGTTCCCTAGTGAATAGAGAACTGGGGTCAGGTGTTCAGGGTTCTAGTTCTGGCTCTATACCAATTTACTGGGTGATATTAGGTAAGTCGTTCCCCATCCCTGTGCCTCAGTATCCCTATTTGTAAAAAAAAAAAAAATGTATATAATGATGCTAACCTGCTTTGAGATCTATTGACAAAAAGAGCTGGGGACTACTAGATGAACCACTGGTTTGACCCAGTATGGCAAACCTTAGATTTCCTTTTGGGGGGTGGGGAGGTATTAAGATTGATTTCACCATCAAGTGAATACATTTTACATGTGTTTTATCTACCTTATAAAAATATAGCAGCATTAAACTACTATGAATACCAAAGACTACCATTTCACCTCATGAAGGGTAAAATAAAATCATCTGCAATGCTAGATTTTCTACAAATTAGACCAAAGCCTTTTTTGGCTTTGGGGAGACGCAGGGTGAGGATTTAAATCCATGGAACAAATATTAATCTTGCTTCTATAGAGCAAAACCAAAGTTGACAGAATGCTGCTAGTCAAAGGGAAAACATACACACACAGAATTTGTTTCAGAAGTCCCCTAAAGTACTAAAAAGGAAAAAAAAATAATAATAACTATTCACAGGCCATGCAGCTCATGGTTTGTCGCTGCAGCATGTCTGTTGCAATTCCTCCATATTCCAAGCTGAGCTGTTCCCTGTTGGGACTGCTGGTGATCACAGGGGTTAGCAAACTGGCAAACACAACCAATTATTTTACTGGCCACAGTCAAGCCACCTGTTTTCTTTGCAAACAAAGATGAGCACAGGCAGCTACCAGCAAACAGAAAACCTGACATATTTTCCCCCTTGTGGCTACAGAAGGAAACTGCCAGATCTAGAAAGTTGACGTGGATAATGATGTGTAACCGTTCAAGATCAGCCAGGTGGGGAAGAGAGGTCTCAGTACAGTTTTGTAATACATGCTAATGAATCAGCAAGTGCTCATGTGCACCTCTGCTTTCTATAGCATAGAATCAGAACTGCATACAACTATGGCAGGCAACTGAGAGGCAGTCTGATCTAATAGAGGGAGAACCAGAACAGGACTCAGGAAACATGCTGTGTGACATCTGACAAGTCTGTTTCGCAGACTATCCTATCCTTATGCATATATACAAAGGAGTCGGAATTTAGTTTGCATAGGCAACCTTCATTCTGGTATTTCCTAAGTTTTGAATGCCCAACTTTGCAACCTTCATAATGTTCTTTTAACAGAGTTTGTGTGCATTAATATAGAAGTGTGGAATGGAAGTCTTACAGCCTGCTTGGCATCGTTATTCTTTAGCTTTCTTGGCATTGTGTGTCTCTGAAATCACTTCCCTTCAGGTCTGGCTTCTGTAGTAAAGCAGGATTTTGTCCCACATCTTCCCTCTATGAATAAATCATAAGAGTGGATTCTTATCTAAGCATCCTAAGGAATTATTGCTCTTGTGTAAAATGATCTGCGATCCAGTGTAATAAAAAAAATTAAAAAGCCTTGGCATACCTAAATTGCATTCATTAGGCTGAATCAATGCAACTCAATTTAAGGTTACAAAAAGCTAATTAATGTAATGTGATCTTGTGTTTTAATGAGTTTTTATTGATAAAAGAATTTTGTTAGATGATTTTCGTGTATTGAAATGCAGCTCTGTGGACATGACGCTATTGCTTTCACTTTGAGACACTTCACAATTAAAGGGCTCTGTTCCAAAAATTTCCATTGACTTTAAAGGCTTGTGGCTCTGGCCTGTAGATTTTGACTCAGAGAGTGGATTGCTGTGGAGACAAAGTGGATTGCTGTAAATTGGCTCCTACAGAGTTTAAAGGCATGTCTACACTGCAGAGTTAACCTAGGATCTTACCAGGGTTTTAGTCTTAACCTCTTACCATCCACACAAGACACTCTGACATCAGTTTAGAGTGCATTAACTGTGAGCTAGTTCACCTGGCTGGGGCTGAGAGTCAATATTCATAGCCCACTTTCACCTGAGTTGGAACCTGCCCACTCTACAGTAAGGACACTGGCTAAACCACCAGAGTGCCTACAGTCCTCCAATGTCCTTTCCACAATTTCCCCCAACATACAAAGTTCTCCTGTAACTGACATGACTGATGAAGAATCCTAGAGATCATCAGCATGAAGAACCATGGACTCTGAGCCCAAGCACTCCCAAGTGAGTGCAGAAAGAGTGAGGACACTTTTACACAGGTAGGGCTCTGTGGTGGGACTACTCACATCCAGGCTAGGCTAACCTGAGTCTCAGACCCCAGCTTCACTGTGCAGTGAAGGCATAGTCTTGGACATGGGTTGAACAAGTTCTACCACATCACTGCACAGTCATCACCGTGCCACTCTGATGGGGTGTGCAGGTCTTTTAGTGCTCTCTGGAAGGGACAGTACTGACCTTTGTCTCAAGTTCCAGTTACACAGCAACCTTGGGCTGGAGGCAGATTTAACTCTAAGCAAGAGTTTAGCGTGAACTTAGCTAGGAGTTAATTATACACCAGACCTCTCAGAAGTAATGACATACTCCCCCTGGAATTTGTCTGTGTATGAGTCTGTGTCTTTTGTGCAAGCGGCAGCAACTTTGAGATAAAAGGGGCTGCAAACTCTACACTCAGGTGAAGTTCTCAGAAATGTAAAACGTGCAATAGACTAAAGAAATGGCCTTTCACTTCATATCCAAACACCAGGTGACAATCTCTAGCCACAGAGGCGGATAAGATCATGGAATCACTCTCTCCTAAGAGAAGTGGTGGAAGACATATTGCCCTCATGCTTTAAACTAGATCAGCGAAGGCACTCAAGGGTATAATAAACATACATTGGCAGAAGGATGCAAATAATCTCAAGGGGCTTTCTGCATCTCTGTGATTGCATTTCCCATTTCCCTAAGTGTATAAAATTAACCAAAAAGCAGTATTCCTCTAGAAAGATATTAGTCAATTATTCTAATTAATACCGGACATGCTGAGGCTAATTAATTTGTGTCTGATTATAGAACTTGTAGGTGTCAAGTCAGTGACTAAACGTTGTGTTTAATGTACAGAAAAGGACTAAAGTTGTGCATATATAGTTTATGTCAGGCTAGATTTGTTACATGTAAATTGGATTAAGTTATAAAATGTTTGGCCAGAGTTGTTATCCAGTGCACAGTTAATAGTTGCTTCATTTCTTTCTCAGGCTCAGCATCTCACTTCTGAAGATTGTAGGGGCTTCAAGTGCTGCAGAGATACAGTACTTTGCTTCTTGAATAATGTTGTATTAGGATGGCAACCTAAAGACTACCCCTCCTCCCCCACAACCAGAGTTATGTGTCCCACAGTTCTGGGTATTCTACATAAAGTAAGAGACATTCCCTGACCCCCAACAGCTTATCATCTAAATAAACAAGACAGAGAAAGGATGGAGGTACCTCAGGTACAGAGAGGCAAAGCAACTTGCTCTAAAATCACATAGAATATTAATGGCAGAGCTGGAAATAGAATTCAAGTCCCACTTTGTTTCACTAGCCACCAGACTGCAAAGTTTCAGTGGACAAAAGGCAAATTCTTTTAAAAAAAAAAAATGTTAAATACAAACAGTTCTGACTCCTGGGACATTTTCTCCTGTCCAGCAGGGATGATTTTTTTAACATACAGGAACCCAGTGTTATTCAGTGGAATTCATCATGCAGGGCAGAAAATCCACTGGAGGAAAAGAGAAATTTTAGAAGTGTGGGAGGAGTGAAAGGTGGGAAATCCTGCAGACCCTTACTCAGGAGAATAGTTCACTGAGTTCTGGAAAAAGGACTATTCACAAGAGTAAGGAACTACTTCTATGAGTAAAGCCTTTGCAGGAATATAAAGGAACCTCCGGTAGCACAGTACAACATTTGTCCCCTTCTAGAGGTTTGAGTCTGATACCACTTTTAAATGTTTAGATTTGATCCTTTAACTGGGGCAATAGCAGCTTATGCTTTTAAATCCACATGTCTCAGGTTCCATCCCAACAGATGGCCCTTCTAAGGGTCTTACCACTGTAAACTTAGAATGGGATGAATGCATTATGAATACAGAACTGTAGACATTAACTACCACGACATGGGCAGGGCTCGGAAAAGATATGAATAAATAGCTAAGGAAACAGCTGACAAATTGGATGACCCTCTACAGTCAATGGACAACTTTATGACAACTAGGGAACAAAGGTTATTTTTAAGTAACATTAATCCAATATTTGGCTCATGATACAGGATCATATGCTCTTAGAACATTTATTATTCACATTCTAGTAGAGTGTAAAGGCCTCCAGGACCTGATCCAAAGCTGCTTGAGGTCAACTGGAGTCTTTCCCCTGACTTCAATGGGTTTTCCATCAGACCGTGAACAGGTGTTCATTGTGCTTGGCACTGTACAAGCCCATAATAAAGAATGGACCTTGCCCCCACAGAGCTTCAAACCTGTAGCTAATACAAAATGTAGGAGAAAAGATGGAATATAACCCCCTTTTAACAGATGAGGAACTGAGGCAAAGAGACTAAGGCCCTAACATTCAGAGGTAACAATTGCCCCACTTCTAAATGATGGTAATAGGAACTACATGGGCTCAATACCTTGAAAAAGTCCAGCCTGAAGTGGCTTGCCCAAGTTCACAGAGTGTGAGAGAGAGAACCAGAAATTGAATATAGTTTTCCTTTATCCCAACCTAGTGCCTTAATGACAAGATTTCCCTCCCTTTTTATTGCAGTTATAAGAAAGATGTTCCAAGAGGTATCTGAGCAGGATTGTTGTTTTTTACTTACATAAAAGCAATCTGAGTCTACAAGACAAAAGATGGCCAAATGTATCAGCAACTAAGCACTTGTTCATAAGTAGTAAAACTCAGAAGGGCTGATAGCTTTGTACTAAAAAAAAAAAAAAGTTGTTTTGCTACTTGCCCTTTCATGATCACACAATGAGTTGGGTCTGCAAATTAGACTCTTCTTCACGTTAGCTTCATTTGAATGTGGCCTTTTGTACCTGCAGAATATGAAGGGAACTAAATGTCAATAACAAACCCTCCTACCTGCTCTAACAGATGTTAAAATCCACGTTCAAAAACCTACAGATTTTCTCTCTTTTCTTCTTCCTCTTCTTCTTTATTTTTTAAAAAGGTAACACTTAACCAAAAAATTTGCTGATTAACGTGTGTTTCCTGAAGGTGACTCTCTAATGGATAGAAACAAGTTTCCCACCAGCAACTAGATTTAACCTTCATATGCCCCATTATTTACCTGTAGTTTCACACACACACGCTTACACACACACACTTTCCTTTCAAATGCATTTTTCTGTTAGCTGGCTGATAGTAAAGCATCAAAGAATCTGAATTTTCAGTCACAGTTCTGTCTGTGAATATATATTACAAGTTTAACTCTTGCCAGTGACACAGTTTTACCAGCTGACATTGGCAAAAAATCTCGCAGGAACGTTTTTTTCTCCCTCCTGTCTTTGTAACAGCAAGGATCTTTGTAAACTGCAATATAACTCAGGCATTCAGACTGCAACTTCTAATATGAAATATTTATAGCCTGTCTGATGCGGAGCCTTCTCTTCTCTGTATTGGAATGTCGTCCCATGAGAACAGTGACAGATCCAAAGGAGTTGGTTTAAGGCAAATTTGAGTACTTCTCCCTGGAAACAACTGGACCGATTCTTCTCTCATATACAAGGATATAACTCTAGAGAAGGTTGAAAATTATTATTGGAAACTTTGTTTTTAGATGGAAATTTCATTTCTCAAAACCACCCAATTTTTCAAAGAAAAAGATTTTTTGTTTGTTTGTTTTTCATATAAGTTGACATACGTAGACAACCTTTCAACAGGACTCCAAATTTGCATGTGTAAATTGGACAGTTGGGTGCGTGGTTTGAGAAACTGCACACACAAATATAGAATATTTTCAGAGGTCCATTGAAAATTGGTTCCAACATGAATAGTGTACAGAAACAATAGATATATATATCTAACTGATTTATTAGAAGAGATGTGTTATTTCTTTATTGAGATTTAAAAATAACTAAAGAGATTCCTAAGGCTCTAGGCACCCTGACATACTATTAACAATACAAGTCAAGTCTCAGCAGCATTAAAATGATCAGTTCAGGAGTGATTCAGCCAGCCAATCTCTGACAAAAACTCCTTTCTGTCCCTTCATCATGTAGGAAACAAAACTTTACTTATATAAAAACTCTATCAAACACGTATAATTTGAAGCACGTCCAGAAGATCATCAAATCTGGACTATATTCCAGAGTTACGACTCTACACAAGGGTAACCCTCTGATGAGTGTGTGTTACAGGTCCCACTCTGTGCTGATGCACAGAGGATTTACGTTGTTACAACTGGCCACTGCAGAGGCATGGCTCTTTAGCTCAAGCTGGAGCAGTTTCTGCTTTTAGCTCTAGAGGTCCAGCTGAATCTCCAGTGTGTTGTGCAAGAGGGCAGCTGTTTCACAAGAACACACGCACACCAGAATTATCGCCATAGACTGAAACTATAACTCTACAAACCAAGATATAGGCATTTACCAAGTGAGCAAAAAGAGCTTCTCCTTCAGTGCTGAGTAGACAGAAACTGATTGAGACCAAACACTAATGGGAGACACGCTGGCTTATAGCATGTGATTATATTTTATATACACAGATTAGTACCTTCCATACTATATATCCCAAAATGGCATTTTTATCATTTCAATCAGAAGTGACTTCCTTTTTTAAAGGAGATTGTACAGAATGCACACCGTACAAACAAGATAATTGTTGCCATTTGCATAGACAGGCAGGTTCCAGTTAAGCTCACAACAGTCCAAAACAGGGAGGAAAATGATACAAGTGCTCTCAGTTCAAAATTCAGAAAACACTTAAAGAAAAAAATAAGATAATCCAGTTGAAAACTGGGCAGTGTTGCTTAAATAATTCTGAATAATCATAAAATAGACTGTTTGATGAGGCTATTCGTATGTACAAATATTTTATGTTCTCCTCCTGGGCATTTAATAGAACAAATCACAATAATCCCTTGCTTAATTTTACCAAACATCAGAGAGAGCCAGAAGGCAGCTGGTGAATATGGACAAAAATAGGCAGAAGGTTTTGATCTCTATCCAAAGGGGTGTGCTCTAATTGCTATGCAAATCAGTTCCACTGCTGATGAAATTGGAGCAGAGCATTGGAGGGGATATGACATTAGTTTGAACACTTTATTTTAAGCCTTCATTAAGTAATGATAAATTACAGTGGGGTGTCTGAATGAAATCCTAGATCAGTTGTAAACAGTGTCATTCAAGAGTTTATCAAATCAACTTACAGTGTTGTCAAATATACACATGCATACAGGCATATAATATGGACATGTCTTCTTTGCTTTCTATAGTTCTGAGCCACTCTCTCTGTTTAACAATTATTAAATAAAACAGGGATTTTCTAAGGAATCTAAGGGAGTCAGACACCAACCCCAAGGCCCTTTCGAAAATCCCATCCTAAATAGATCATCTATTGACATCCTGAGCTATCATATGAGTCTTTTCCATTTTTCTCAGTCATGATCTTATCTAAAGCAATGTAACTGTCAGAAAGGAGAGGGTAAGTTAATATTACTGCACTTTGAAAATGAATACATGGGTTACCAAAGAACAACTACAAGAGGAGCAAAATAGTTAGGATTCTCCCACTCTCTAGTGTGCAACAGTAACAAACAAAATAAAAAAAGCAAGTTGTTTAAAAGCCTTTCTTCAGAGAGGAGAGCGAGAGTCCTGCTGATCTCATAAGCATTGAACTTGACACTGATTTAGCTAGATGAATATGAGTTTTGCCCTTTCACTGAGCCCATTGCCAACCCCACTCCCTATGTGGTTGGAAATAATTTGCTTTCTCAACAGGAGAATTGCAAACCAGTGCTGAGCCAAAAATCATTTGGGAAGTATCAGGTTCCGGCGACAATCCAGAGGGAGTGGGAGGGAGTTGTTTGCAGTGGTATATGTTGAGTGGAACAGGTTGAAAAACACTACTTAAATTGTAAACTCTTTAAGACAGAGATTGTCTTTTTCTTCTGTGTTTGTACCACAATGAGGTCCTAGTCCCTGACCAGGGCTTGTAGGCACTACGGTAATACAAACAGTAAACAACAATACTTGTAATGCCTATTTTTGATGGAAGATTTTGAATAAACTAAGAGTGTTTCTTTCATTTGAAATTTATCACAGAATTAGATTAGTTTTCTGATGAAAGAAAAACTCGAGGGAGCTGGGTGGTTCCTGTGCTAAAGAACTGAAACTTTTCTGGTTTTCAGATTTCTGTTGTCCTCTTCCTGCCTCCTCCCATGCAGTGCTTTATTGATGTTGGTGTCTTAAGTCACACTGAGAAGGAAGATGGTATAGTGGTTAAAGCACTAGATTGAGACTCAGGAGACTGATTCAATTCCTTGCTTTGCCACAGATTCCATGTATGACCTAAAGCAAATCACTTAATCTCTCCGTGCCTCAGCTTCCTATCTGCTGTAAAACACAGATAATACTTCCCTTCTCCCACTCTTTGTATATTAAAATTATAAGCTCACTGAGCAAGGTACTATCTCTTCCTCAGCTGGCACTTTCACACAGCAAAGTAGATAGATTGTTATAAAATAAAGCCAAAAAGGCTGGAAGATTGAAATTTCCTTTTTGAAAGCAGTGAATCACTTTAAGCTAATGAAGAGTCCGGTAGCAGCTACAGATTTAAAAATAGAAAGTTGATGTGAGACAACTAGGTGACATTATCCTGAATGGTTTGCTTACAGTAGCTGTAGTATGGTAATCATGCAATGTATGAACTTTGGTCAGGAGAATTTCTGCCCTTACGTGGAATGTGTGGGCCCCAAACAATTTTATCTCAGATGACCATGTTTATAAAGACTCGGTTCACTTTTTCACTGCTGAAAAAAGAGAATAATCCTATCTAAGCCCAATGTAAACTACATTAGTGAAATTATATAATTAGCCTAGAGTGATGTGTAATCGAGAGATCTGCCCAGATAAGGAAAATCATTGAAATACACCGTGGACTACAGTGTATTTTTAAGGCCTGTGCATACAATGGAAATGGCGTGGAGGTGCATAGTCTCTGAAAGGCATCTGTCCTGATTTTCAGAGGTGCAATGACTTCAAGAGGATTTGTGGATGCCAAGCACTTCTGAAAATTCAGTCTCTTGTGCCTGAAGTATATAAACATCACCGAGAATCAGAAATTGGAAGACAATGCTTTTTTTCCATTGGAAAATGCCATTTTATTGAAAGGGAAATATTCCACGAGAAGGTGTCAATTTTGAAAACATTCCATTTAAGAAAAAAATTCAGAAGAAACATTTTGGTGATGCTAAATCATTCTATGTCAAGAATGTTCTGGTATCTCATTTCAAAATGTATTTTATTTTATTTATTTCACAATCAGAATAAAAACATTTTGATTATATTGAAATGAATCATGCTGATCAATCCAAAATGATTTTTTTTAAAGAAAATTCCATTTTGCAGAAAAATTATTCCCCCTCCCCCCATTCTGATTTGGAACAAAAATTCTGATTTTTTTCCCCCGCAAAAAGGAAATTCTCATTCTTGCACACATTTAGTCATTGAGACATCCTTAAAGAAAATGTTGTGTTCCATTCTCTTCTATTGGGTGGTGTGGATGGGGGTGCAGCTCCTGCACAGGGGCATTATGGGAGAGCTTCTTGTCTGCCCTCTTTCCCTCTTGGATATCTGTGCAGTGAGCAAGCATATTGGGGCTATATATCTTTAACAGCAAAAAGTTTATTCAGTTCAGATAGTCTAAGAACCCAAAAACTGTTGGCCAACATTTCAAAAATGGAAGCCCAAAGCCAGACTCCTAAATTTAGGTTGGGGATAAATAATACTGCTTTCTCCCATTCTTTTTCTATTTTGATTGCAAGCTTCTTGGAACATGGACTGTCTCTTACTGTGTGTTTGCAAAACACAGCGGGGTCCCAATCTCAGGTGAGGCCTCTGCACACTATCGATAAGAAATAATAATGTCTTCATTACTGAAGCAGTGGGATCTGTAATAACCACTGTTGTGGACAGTTGGCTTTTTAAAGCAGCGAATTGTGTTTGACTGATACTCATCATCTTCTCTGAAGCAAGAAGTTTCAAAGGTTTTAAAACTGAGATCTCCTCCAGTGTTTCTATATACAGAAAATAAAGGCTGATCACAATTAAGGGATTTCCTTCTGGTAAATGGAAGTAGAGGGGCTGGGAAAAACCTAAGTGACCTCTAGCTTTATAGAAAAAATACCAACTTTGCCCATAAGTTTCGGAAGAGGTTAGTGCAAAGAAGTGGAGAGATCTGTAAGGAAAATAAATTTAAATGCTAAAACCTGTTCCTCTTTTGGGGGTGGCGGTCATCACAAAATCTCTCTCACTCACAGATGAAACCAATGAATGATATGTATGTATGTCAGTAAGTACCAGGAATCCTATGGTTCTTCTCAAATTTAATCAAGTGGAGCAAATTAAAAAAAAGAGTCAGGCTATCTAATGAATTGTATCTAAATGCTACAATACCAGGGGAGCTGCATACTCCGCAAAAACTTTTTTCAGAGTGGATTTTAATGCTTCTGGAAATGTCAGATTGGCAATACTGGAGAGTCAAGATCTCTGTGAATCCACTAATTTTTTTATTAAAGGAATGAAACTTTTCCACCAAAATTTTCACTGGGGGAAGGTCATTTCCTATATTAAAAAAAACAACAACAGTTTTTCATTTAAAACAGATTTTTTCAGTTGGTTCTACTCCTTACCCTCCTTTTCTGAAGTATCAGAGGGCTAGCCGTGTTAGTGTGGATCTGTAAAAAGCAACAAAGAGTCCTGTGGTCTTGCATATTTATACCTGCCTCTGGAAATTTCCACCACATGCGTCTGACGAAGTGGGTATTCACCTACGAAAGCTTATGCTCCAATACGTCTGTTAGTCTATAAGATGCCACAGGACTCTCTGTTCCTCCTTTTCTCTTCTTCTTTAAACCCTCACACTTTTCCTTTTTCTATTTGGCCACTGGGGGTGGACGGAAGGCCAAAGGGAGAGGGGAAATTAGGGGAATTTTGGGCGAAAAGAGAAATATTTTTGGAAGTTTCTTGTGAAAAGCTGTTAGCACTTTTCAATCAGCTCTATTCACTGGGATTTGGAGCAGGTCTCTGGGGTAAGCTCTTCTAGGCAGGAACTAACTAGCTATCTGTCTTAGCTCTGGTCTACACTACAGGGTTAAGTCGAATTTAGCTGCGTTAGGTTGATTTTATAATGAATGTGTCTACACAAGCAACCCCGTTCCATCGACCTAAAGGGGTCTTAAAATCGACTTCTGTACTCCTCCCTGGCAAGAGTAGCAGCACTAAAATCGACCTTGTTGGGTCAAATTTAGGATAGTGTGGATGCAAATCAACATTATTGGCCTCCAGGAGCTATCTCAAAGTGCTCCAATCTGACCGCTCTGGACAGCGCTTTCAACTTCGATGCACTAGCCAGGTAAATAGGAAAAACCCCAGGAAATTTTGAATTTCATTTACTGTTTGGTCAGCGTGGCAAGCTCAGCAGCACAGGTGACCATGCAGTCCCCTCAGAATCACAAACGAGCTCCAGCGTGGAGTGAATGGGAGACACTGGATCTGATTTCTGTATGTACTTCTATGATCAGCTGCATGGAATTCTTGGGGGGACCCTACCACTATCCCACCATTCTCCGTGGACATCTGCAAGTGGGGAGTCTCATGCAACATGGAAGAGGATTTTGGGGAGGAGGAGGAGAATGCGCAGTAGTCAAGCAGTGAATCCGTTCTCCCAAGCAGCCAGGACCTTTTCATCACCCTGGAGCCAATACTCTCCCAAGGCGGGATCCCCGACCCTGAAGGCAGAGAAGGCACCTCTGGTAAGTGCATATTTGTAACTACACTACAGGATTTAAAAGCAATTGTGTTTAATGTTTGATTTGCCCTGAAGACTTGGGATGCATTCGCAGCCAGTACAGCTACTGGAAAAGTCCATTAACGTGTCTGGGAATGGAGTGGGAATCCCCCAGGGACATCTCCATGAAGCTCTCCTGGAGCTACTCTGAAAGCCTTTGCAGAAGGTTTCTGGAGAGGGCTGCCTTATTTCGTCCTCCACGGTAGGACACTTTACCACGCCATGCCAGTAGCAAGTAATCTGGAATCATTGCAGCACAAAGCATGGCAGCAAATGATCTTGGGTGTTGGTCGGATTCACGCAACATTCGGTCTATATCTTTCAGCGTTAGCCTCAGGAGAGTGATATAATTCATGGTCACCTGATTGAAATAGGGGATTTTTTGTAAGGGAACAGTAAAAGGACCCCATTCATGCTGGGCTGTTTGCGCTTGGCTAAAAGAGATCATCCCTCAGAATAGCCACGCAGCGGGGGAAGGGGGGAAGGGATCATCCCAAATAGCCACACAGAGGGCGGATGGTAGGAGCTGGTGTGTGCTGGCAAACCCAACCAGCATTGCTTGCTATGGGAAAGGAGGGTGCTGAAGTTTGAAAACATTCCCACATTTTATAAAGGCATTAGAAGCCAAACCCACGTACCTTTTGGCTTACCATGGCTGCCTGGAAACCGAATTCTGTTGCCCAGCCATGTGTGATGCGTCACCATACTGGCAGGTGCTCAATATAAGAGACAAAATGCGATCTTGTACCTAAAGCACATGTGCTGTCTGCTGTGAGTTGCTTGATTCACTGTAAAAGAGTCTCCCTTTTGTTCTCAGAAATGTATCATCTTAAATTTTACTCTCCCTTTTTATCCCCCTACAGGTGCAACTGTTTCTATGCTCCCCCTATCATCTCCATTCCTGAGGTTATCGCAGATTAGAAGGCAAAAAAGACGCACTTATGATGACATGTTTTCCAAGCTCATGCAGTCATCGCAGACTGATAGGGCACAGCTGAATGCATGGAGGCATTCAGTTGCAGAGTCCAGGAAAGCACTAAGTGAGCACGCTGAGAAGAGGCAGGATGCAATGCTGAGGCTAATGGGGGAGCAAACGGACATGGCTTGGGTGTCTGGTGGAGCTGCAGGAAAGCCAACAAAAGCACAGACCGCCACTGCATCCACTGTACAACTGCCTGTCCTCCTCCCCAAGTTCCATATCCTCCTCACCCAGATGCCCAAGAACACAAGGGGGGGAGGCTCCGGGCACCCAGAAACTCCACTCCAGAGGATGGCCCAAGGAACAGAAGGCTGTCATTCAAACAGTTTTGATTTGTAGTGTGGCTACAATAAGCAATGTGGCCTTGTCCTTCCCTCCTCCCCTCCTCTCCCACCCCACCCTACCCCACCTGGGTTACCTTATCAGTTATCTCTTTTTTTTAAATTAATAAAGAAAGAATTCATGGTGTCAAAACAATAGTGACTTTATTTCCTTTGTCAGCTGTGTTCAAAGAGGGGAGGGAATTACAGAGAATTAAAACCAACCAAGGGGGTGGGTTTGCATCAAGGAGAAACACACACAACTGTCACATCATAGCCTGGCCAGTCATGAAACTGGTTTTCAAAGCCTCTCTGATGCGCATCACGCCTGCCTGTGTTCTTCTAAATGCCCTAGTGTCTGGTTTTTCAAAGGCAATTCGTCTCAACCTCCCACCTCGCCATAAACGTCTGCCCCTTACTCTCACAGATATTATGGAGCACACAGCAAGCAGTAATAACAATGGGAATATTGGTTGTGCTGAGGTCTAACCTAGTCAGCAAACAGCACCAGCGAGCGTTTAAACGTCCAGAGGCACATTCTACCACCATTCTGCTCTTGCTCAGCCTATAGTTGAACTGCTCCTTACTACTGTCCAGGCTGCCTGTGTATGGCTTCATGAGCCATGGGAGCAAGGGGTAAGCTGGGTCTCCAAGGGTGACTGTTGGCATTTCAGTATCCCCAACAGTAACTTTCTGGTCTGGGAAGTAAGTTCCTTCTTGCAGCTGCTCAAACAGCCCGGAGTTCCTAAAGATCTGAGTGTCATGTACCTTTCCCAGCCATCCCAAGTTGATGTCAGTGAAACATCCCTTGTGATCCAGCACTGCTTGCAGCACCATTGAGAAGTTCCCCTTGTGATTGGTTGGCAAGATAGTCCGGTGCCAAGATAGGGATATATGTTCTGTCTATTGCCCAACTACAGTAAGGGAAACCCATTGCAGCAAAGCCATCCAGTATGACCTGCACATTTCCCAGAGTCTCTACCCTTGATATTAGAATGTCAGTGATTACACTGACTATTTGAATCACAGCAGTCCCCACAGTAGATTTGCTCACTCCAAATCGATTCCCGACTTACTGGTAGCATCCAGGCATTGCAAGCTTCCACAGGGCTATCGCCACTTGCTTCTCAACTGTTAGGGCAGCTCTCATCTTGATATTGCTGCGCTTCAGGGTGGGGGAAAGCAACTCACAGAGTTCCAGGAAAGTGGCCCTATGCATGCAAAAGTTCCACAATCACTGTGAATCATCCCATACCTGCAACACTATGCGGTCCCACCAGTCTGTGCTTGTTTGCCGGGCCCAGAATTGGCGCTCCACTGTATCAACCAGCCCCACTGCCACCATGATGTCCCAATTGCCACATCCCATGCTTTCAGGAACATCTGTGTCCATGTTCTCTTCACAATCGTCCTCATGCTACCGTCTCTTAGCCAGGTTCTGCACATACTGCAGCATAATGCATGAGGTGTTTACAATGCTTGCAACAGTAGCACTGAGCTGAGTGGGCTCCATGCTTGCCATGCTATGGCATATGCACAGGCAACCCAGAAAAAAAGGCATGAAATTATTGTCTGCAGTTGCTTTCACGGAGGGAGGGAGGCGAGACTGATGACATGTACCCAAAACCACTTGCGACAATGTTTTTGCCCCATCAGGCATTGGGAGCTTAACCCAGAATTCCAATGGGCAGCAGAGACTGTGGGAACTGTGGGATAGCTACCCACAGTGCATCGCTCCGTGAGTCGATGCTAGCCACGGTAGTGAGGACACACTCCGCTGACTTAATGGGCTTAGTGGGGACATACACAATTAACTGCATAAAATATCCTGTCTACCACAGACAGACAGACTTGTCCAAGGACACACATTAAGTCTGTGGCAGGGCAAAAACTTGAATGCAGTTCTCCCAAGATCTAGGCTAGCAAGCTAACCATTGGATCATCCTTTTTCGCATGCAGGACTGTATGTTTGTACAGCACCTAGCATAATGGGACGCTGGCCTGCAGATGCTACCATAAAGCAATAAGTTATAGTGTTTATAGCTCTGGAATAATTGGAGACATGGACACACACCATGCAACCTTTCAGTGCTTGGTAGGACAGGTTGAAAATTAATATATATATTCCATTTCAATGACAAATTTAAATGTTAGCCCATTTTTTCAGCCAGTTCTAGTCCTTGGTTTCATCTGACATGATTATCCAAGAGGATAGCTAATGCCAACCATTATTACGATGTTCGCAATGTGGATCCATATCTAGAGGGAAGAGGATTGACAGCCATGTAAACACTAAAAATAATTTCTAAGTAGTCTTCATAAAGGAACTTTCTTCATTCACATAAAACCAGCTTGGCAATATTAAAACCACTGGGGAAAATGCCAGCATTTCATGAAAAATTAAACCCTCCTCTGCAGAGAATCAATTAAAAACAATGATGCACCTTCAATAATCTGGCATCTCATTTATCAATTTCGTAACCCATGCCAATATTAAGAGACTTTAACATCAGTTAGACATCAATGATTCTAAAGAGAATGGCAATGGAGGGAGAAGGGATGCTGATAGAAATAAAGGATTTGCATACCTCTGGAACGATGTGAAATTTATCTGCCAACTATATAACACTCAGCTGGCAAAAAAAAAAGGCCCTTTTCATAATAAAAGATATTCTTAAGGAATCGGAGTAAAATGCTAGTTTCAATGTTTGATGCAGAAAATTATAGTGGGGATTTTTTTAAAAAGAATAATTCATAAATTGGACCAAAGTGACTTTGTGCCTTAAGGGTTGTTTGTGACAGTGCATTCATAACGGTAATTTTTAATACAAAACCTGCATCACACATAGTGGCCATCTGTTCTTATTTACTCCTTAAGATAGGGCTGCAGCCCAATCTTGAAGATCTCAAGAGGGGACCTCAGTCCATCATCTGAAATATCCAGAATTTCTATGCTGGGCAATTGAAAAGCATAGCTACTATTTATGTGCGTAAACCCACAGAACACATCAGTACTCTCACTGCACCAAACCACAGTAATCCACTCCCCACACTCTCTCCTTCAACACTGTAACATCACACTTATTTCTTAGGCTTTAATTTTAAGGGGGAGGAGATGGTAAGTTGTTTAAACAGAGAGAAAAAAACTTTAATATTGAGAAGGAGGAACCAGAGCCAGGGCTGGGGAATTAACACAAGTCAAAATAAGGCTGACTATCAGAAACGGTTAGTCTATGCTCAAGTTGGAGGTTTAATTTCCAGACTGGTACCCACAGCCGGGATATATTTCCTTTTTTAACATGCTAGCTCCATCAAAGTTAGCACATGTAATGCAGACATAGGTTACACCAGAACATCTATCTAAGCTGGAAATTACACTTCCCGCTCGAGCGTAGATGTACCCAAAAAGAGACACCATGGCACAGTCTCTCCTGAGAAGTGATGCAAATCTTCTTCTGGGAGGCATTTAAAATGAGGCCTCCAATCAGGTCCACACAGCCTGATCTGTGCACCCCAGGAGAGCACCAGTGAAGCCACTGGGGCTCCACGTGGATCCAATTGTAGGATCAGGACCAGAGACTGGACAAAGCATTTGAGACTATTATGTGAATAATGCTGCACTGGCATTGACTTTCAACGGCAACTGGGCATCTTGGGCATCTAACTCCCTTAGGTGCTTTTGAAAATTTCACCTAAATCTCCTGGCTGACAGTTGTAGCAGACTCATCATCCTTTTACAGGGACCATCCAGAAGTTGGGGGACAAAGACCCAAACTCTCCTAATGCAGGATACATAGGAAAGGTAGGAACCACCATACATCATTACTTCCAAGAGCCATTCTGTCAGCACAGGGCAGATGACCAGGTCAGGGAGTAATACTGCATGGGGTGGAGTACCCACTGCTGCTGCTCTTCCTTTGAAAGGGAGAAGCCGTCTCTCTAGCTAGCGCATGCTGCCTCTGGCAGCATCTGTAATCTCCTGGCTATAAATGTGGCCATTCCCTTATGCGGGTGGAGCCTGCCACTTCATCTGAATTTTCACTGGTTCCAAAGCAAGGCTCTTCTGAAGGGGAACCACTAAGAAAGGTGCAAATATCAGATATACCAAATCCCAACAAGGAGTTATAAAAGAAATTTCAAAACCTCAAAAGTAGTGATGAAATGCAATTGTCCTCCTCCAGCTGGCTCTAGTAAGAGATTTGTGGCCTGGTCCAAAGTCTACTGAGATCACTGGAAGGACTCCCACAGATTTTAAGGGTCTTTTGATCAGGGGCATGAATCTTGGTGTCCTAGGCATATTTTTATTTGAGTAATTTTACTCTCACTCCCTATATTTCCCCTGTATTTCCACCTGGAAAAATACTCTGAGGGCATCATTTTGCTGTGAGCTGCTAAACAGTTGCAGTGTTTCACCCCAGAGGTAACTGTATTTTAGCAGGTGGATGAAGAAGCATCCCCTTGTGTACCATTTGTAAAGTGTCATGTGATCCTTTGAGAAGAATTATAGTAGAGCTAAACAGAAAAATATTTTTCCCCACAATAAATTTAGACTTTTCACAGAAAATTGAAAACACATGGATTTTTTTTTTAATTTGGGCATTCTCCCAAGGTACTTCATGAGAGTTACAGTTTGGGTTCCTATGTCCAATCTCTCCTCTATGAATTGGGCTGACAGGCCAGACATCTCCCATAATGCACTACAATCTCTTCCCTCTTTGATAGAAAATCTTCAGAGAGTCTTAGTTGTAGAAATGTAACTGGTATTTCTACTTCTAACAGTACAAAAGGTTTTAAACCTGTCCTATTTTTAATAATGTATCACTCTTCCTCTAAATTAGTGCGTTCTTGAAATAATATATAGTAGATCTAATTCTGATCTTGCTAATACACTGCTATCAAGATTGTAGCTCTACTGACTTCAGCGAAATTAATGCTGAGTTAAACTGGTGTCACAAGCTAGTATCTCAAAATTCCTTTTCATGTGTTTAAAAATACATATGAAGAATAAAAAATACACCCTTCTTTAAACAAGAAAAATAATATAATTTATCATAACTTTATTAAAGAAGGGTAAGTTATGTTTTTCATTTTTGTTTCTGATAAATCTGTAATGAACCAGAAATAACATCTCATGATGGGGAAAAAAAATTACATTCCTCTAAAATGGAACTTGGAAATGGTTCTGTATCCTCCACCAGCTATTGCTATTTGGCAGTCATAGGCAATAGTAATTCAGAGGTACCCGACAATGGTGACAGCCCTGAAATGAAATCTCCGAATGATACTTGAGAGAGCTACCGACTGCCCACTAGCTGTAAATCATGCTTTTAGTACAGATCTTAATTCATCATACTCTATCAAACCGATGTGATGATTCTGTTGCTGATCTCCACAGCAGGGATTTGTCCAGTTCGATATCACGGCAAGACGCAGACATTCTATAACCTAAGATTTATTCCTGACAGTGACAAATTTTATGGAGAAACGATAACATTGCACAGTTTGGATTATCTGGCTATTAGCTCCTTTCCTTGGATTCGCATTCACACTTACCCAGGAGGTTAGTAAAGCCCTGCCCTTTAATTTTAACTAGTGACATGCTGAAATAGGCACGGGACTGATCTACTGATAAATTTCACTGACTCCCACGGGCTTTGGATAAAGTTCCGAAAGGCAAAGTGTGCAACTGTGTTTGTTTTGATAGCTCTTCAGTGACTTTACAAGATAATCACAGCAAAAATCATTAAAATACCACATAGAAGGCTGGATCTAAAGCCCACTGAATACAATGTTAATCTTTCAAAGGAGGTCACGAGCCTTACTGCAAAAATTAACCCTGAAACCTCATGCAAATGAAGAACCACCTTTACTGTTATAGTAACAGAAAACTGTGTAATGGGTTGTGCACAGAGCGGGGTAACAAGACTGTGTATTTAGAAGGCACAAGGAGATTTTTCTTACTTTACCGATCAACAAAAATGTGTTTGGGGAAAGTCAAAATTGATAGAGCTGGTTGAAAAATGCCTATTTTTTGTATGATATTTAAAAAAAAAATTCTCTCTGAAATTTCCCATAACATTCTTTAATCAAACAAACATAAAAAATGGGCGGGGGACAGTTTTTAAAAAACATTTATGTCAAAGAAAAGGTTTGTATTGAAAAATTAATAGATTTTTTTTTTAATAAAAAGGCTCCTTGGTTTTCTTTTTTCATTAAAAGAAAGGGAAATTTTAACCAAAACGAAAATTATCCATGAAATAAAAATTCATTTTAGTCAAAGAGTCATTTTTTATTTAAAAAAATAATGAAAAAATTTGGTGCAGCAGATCTTCAGTGAAGACACTATCTACACTGATGGGAGAACCTCTCTCGTCAGCCTAGATATTCCACATGCCCGAAAGGCAGTAGCTACAACTCTATTATCCCCCTAGTGCTGTCTGCACCAGGGGTTAGGCTGGTTTAACTGCGTCGCTCAGGGATGTTGACTTTTCAGACCTCTGAACAATGTACTTATACCAACCAAATTTCCTAGAGTAGAGCAGGCCTACCTACACCAACAGGAGGGCTTCTCCCATTGTTGTAGGTAATTCACCTTCCTGAGAGGCAGTAGTTAGGTTTACAGAAGAATTCTTCTATCAACCTAGCACAGTCCACACTGGGGTTTAGGTTGGTATAGCTACGTTTCTCGGGTTGTGGATTTTTCACACCCCTCAGAGATGTAGCTATACTGACGTAAGCTTCTAGCGTAGACAAGCCCTGATTGTAGAGAAAGTTGCCCACGGTCACACAAAATCTCAGTTTTGGACATGCACAACTTACATCTTTTTTGTCTCTTTCAAATATACACACTTCTCCTGTAGCTTTCATGATCAATAGACTGCGGATGAATACAAGTCTCTGCTTTAAACCATTGTTCAAACTCCTTGTTGCAGACGTCCACTATTTAAAAATATATGTTTATGAAACACCTAGTATTTCATGGGATACTATCAAAATAATAATAGCCATTCATTCTTATTTTCAAAGCTTCACCTGACTATTCACAATCTTCTGCATAGTATATTCATCTTCAAACCACTAAACTAATATTAGAAAAATAAATAACCCAAAATTTGCTCAAGCCACCTGTGAATTCAATATGATTTTCTGCCCAGATTTATAGAGATTAAATGCCTTGTCCATACCCACAGAGGGAACTGGAAACAGAAGTGGCATTAAAATCCAGGAATTTTGTGCCTAGAGCTGGTTTAAAACAAAACAAACAGAAATACACACAAAAAAGTGATTTTCCCCTCAAATTTTCACAAAAATCATAAAAAATTACATTAAATGTTGGTGAATATTTTGTAAAAAAAAATAAAAATCTTTTTGACAATATTTTGATGAAAAAAATTAAATTGAAAATTGTGACCAATGCTGCTTATGCCCAGTTCTATATTCACACCGTGCCTCTCTGACTTCTCGCTTACCATCTAAGCGGATGTCTCACCACTAAAGCATTGATCTAGTTGTCAGACCCATGCCTGATCCAACATCATCTACTTGCATACCTATGGAGCCTCTGACTTCATCGGGATCCCACATGGATGCATGGGTCCACCCATATCATACTATTGCAGGATTCAGGCCTGACTTTTCACTCTCTGTAGTGGCGTGGACCCTCGCTCCTGCCCTGAAGGGCTTGAAACGTCCCTAGGGGAAGGTTGCGGGTGGGAGCTGCTAAGCTGGGCTGATTGAGAAGCGGCTGCAGCTGGGCCATGCCCCAATCAGACCACAGCTGGCCTGTATAAAGAGGCTGGGAGCCAGGAGCTCAAGAGTCTCTGGCCTGGTCTACACTACGCGATTAAACCGATTTTAGCAGCGTTAAACCAATTTAACGCTGTACTCGTCCACACAACGAGGCCCTTTATATCGATATAAAGGGCTCTTTAAATCGGTTTCTGTACTCCTCCCAGACGAGAGGAGTAGCGCTAAAATCGGTATTACCATATCAGATTAGGGTTAGTGTGGCCGCAAATCGACGGTATTGGCCTCCGGGCGGTATCCCACAGTGCTCCACTTTGACTGCTCTGGACAGCAATCTGAACTTGGATGCAGTGGCCAGGTAGACAGGAACAAGGCCCCGCCTACCTTTGATTTCTTTCCTGTTTGTCTGTCCAGCGTTGAAGCTCTTGATCAGCAAGGTCGGCGATGCCGTCCCACATCCAAAAGAGCTCTGATGAGTCTCAGGAGATACTGAATTGACTGCTGTATAGGGAGACATCTGTTCTAGTCAGAGCTCCTTACGAAGACAAAATGCAAAGCATTTTAAAAAATTCTTAGGTCGATACAGAGTCCACAGCACAGTGCTTGTGTGACTTGTTGTTAACGAAAGCCAAAGAATCACAATGGACGCTCATGAGAGAGGAGGGCATGGGTACCGAGGATCCAGCTATCCCAGTCCCGCGTCTCTTGAAAGCATTTGTTCTTGGCTGGCTCCCATGCTGTAGAGTCACAGAATTGTCCAGGGTGGTTCAGGGTTATTAGCTCGTCAATTTACCTCCCCCTCCTGATAAAAAGACGGAAAAAAATAGTTTCTTGACTTTTTTTATATGTCACCTATATATATGCATGCTGGGCTGACACGATGCTGCAGCCAGTAAACCGTGAGCATCCTCTCTCCTCCCTCCCCAGTGGCAGCGTACATGCATAGGATGATAGCCGTCCTGATAGCCGTGAGATGCTCCGGTCTCAGTGTGCGGCTGGTGGGGGCGGTCCTGGTAAAAATAGGATGATTCCCGGTCATTCCCGTAGAAGGTACCAGAATGCGTGTACAACCTCTCTAGCACTGGGACTGTGGCTCCATCAGCCCCTATTTCATGTGTAAAGAAAGATTTTGGACTATCATTAGCAGCGGGATGCTGGGTCCTCTCCCCTTCACCGTCTAATGTCCTGCCTGGACTATCATAGCAGCTGGAGCTGCCTCACCTCATTTTATCTCATTAACAAAGTCACTGTTTCTTTTTCCTGCATTCTATTACTTCATCACACAATGGGGACACTGCACAGTAGCCCAGGAAGGTTGGGGGAGGAGGAGAGCACGGGTGGGTTTTGCATGGGCACCCTCCATGAATGGCATGCAGCTCATCATTTCTGCAGGATCTGTACAGAGCGGCTGTGCTCTCTGGTTCTCTGGTACACTTGCCATATTCTTAGCAGGACTGACTCTATTTTTAGATACCATAAAGGAGGGATTGATCGAGGAGTCATTCCCATGTTTTTGTTTTTGCGCCCCGGCCGACCTCAGCCAGGGGACCATGACAGCAGCAGATGGTACAGACGACAGAGATACCGTCATCTCATTGCCAATTTACAACGGCACAGCAGACGGTACAGAACGCTGGAACCGTCTTGCTGTCATGCAAAGAGCAATGAATGCTTGCTGGTTGTAGCACTGCAGTATCGCTCTGTCAGCGCATCCAGTACACATACAGTACAGTGACACAAGGCAAAATTGGGCTTCCAACGGTTTTTTTTTTTGGCCCATGCTTATGGCGTCTGCCAGGGCAATCCAGGGAAAAACGGCGCGAAATGATTGTCTGCCGTTGCTTTCACGGAGGAAGGAATGACTGACGACATTTACCCAGAACCACCCGCAACAATGATTTTTGCCTCATCAGCCACTGGGATCTCAACCCAGAATTCCAAGGAGTGGAGGAGACTGCGGGAACTATGGGATAGCTATGAAATAGCTACCCACAGTGCAACGCTCCAGAAATCGACGCTGGCCTCGGACCATGGACGCACACCACCGAATTAATGTGCTTAGTGTGAGCGCGTGCACTCAACTTTATACAATCTGTTTTACAAAACTGGTTTATGTAAAATTGGAATAATTCCGTAGTGTAGACGTACCCTCTCTCTGCCTGCAGAGAGAGAAGGGCCTGGTTGCAGGGAGCTAGAGACAGAGTACCTGAGTGGAGCAGGGCTGGGGAAAGGCTGAGGAGCTCCAACCTGGAAAGCCCCAGGCTGTGGCCTAGCAGAATGCCAAGAGGTACTAGGGGTTGCAGAGGGCAGACCCGGGGTAGGCCAAGGCAGCAGGTCCAAACCCTCCTTGCCAGTGATGAGTAGGCTGATATTGCAGTCTGCCGCAGGGTGTGGGACTAGACAATGACTGGCAGTTGCCTGATCTGAGGAGAGGTGGGGATAGTGGGTGGGGGTTTTCCCAGAGAGGGGGACCCTGAGAGAAAGGGTATTACTGCTAGGGGGCAGCACCCCAGGTACAAGAGTACAAGGGTCCAGGGAGGGACATGGGGGCCAGAGGATAAGTGGATCACAGGCCTGCAGAGGGCACTCCAGAGCTGGAATGAGCTAATTCCCAGACATCACCAGCAGGAGTCGCCACAGGGGTGAGTCTGCACGCCTACACTCTCATTTTCCCCATTCTTAATTTTTGCATCTCTCAGTTCTTCTTCTTAAACATTTTATAGACAGAACTGGGTTGCCATAGGCATATTTCTTTACAAACTACAAGGATTTCATTCAAATTCTGGCAGTGAAAACAATGCCTAAGGTTTACCCTTCCATTTTTCATTCTCAGTGTTGGCTGCACTAAATTACAGTTACTGGAGTGAAAGGCAATCTTTCCATTTCTCTGGTAAATTGCATAAATGCAAAAGAATACACAAAGGAAGCTGTGATTATCTGAAAAGCAAACTGCAGGCATCAGTGCAAAAGCTGTAGTTGAATATTTCCTGGAATCCAAGCAAGCTTTAACAGTTTGCTGACAGATAGATATAATGCTTGACACAGTTCCACTACTGCAAAAAAATTCTTTTTTTCTTAATGCATCTCACCCTGTGTCCCCTCAAATTCCACAAGCCAGCCAAGCAGAGAATTTCTCATAATGCGAAGAGTGCTCCTCTTGGTCATGATATATGGAATTAGGAGGGGGTAGCAACTCGTTTTACATTTTGTGCTGAGGTAGAAAACCTGTTGAGACCTTGGGATATTTTTTAATTCATCCAAGGAAAGGGAAACTTTGGGGCCAGATTCAGACCCAGCATACATGTATGCAACTCCACTGAATATGGATTGTTGTCTTTGCTCTCTACACAGCACTACAAATATGAGGGAACCACATGGACACAGTTGGGATCCAAATAACCATGTTTACAAACTATATATAAACAAACAAGGCTTTTTGATGTATAATCCTTCTGCCAGGTGGTGTTGGCGGCAAAAAGAGCTGGCTTCAATTTCATAGATTAGTGTTGGAAGAGACCTCAGGAGGTCATCTAGTCTAACCCCCTCTGCAAAGCAGGACCAACACCAACTAAATCATCCCGGCCAGGGCTTTGTCAAGCTTGGCCTTAAAAACCTCTAAGGAGGGAGATTCCACCACCTCCCTAGGTAACCCATTCCAGTGTTTCACCACCCTCCTAGTGAAACAGTGTTTCCTAATATCCAACGTAGACCTCCCCCACTGCAACTTGTGATCAATGCTCCTTGTTCTGTCATCTGCCACCTCTGAGAACAGCCGAGCTCCATCCTCCTTCAGCTAGTTGAAGACTGCTATCAAATCCCCCCTCACTCTTCTCTTCCACAGACTAAACAAGCGCAGTTCCCTCAGTCTTTCCTTGTAAATCATGTCCCCCAGGCATTCAGGCTCCTAGGCTTTCCTTCTAGAAACAAACACCAGCTCAAGCACCATCTCAACAACTTGGAAAACTATACATCTCATCCTGGTCACTATTGCTGGGCAATACTTGCCAACTCACTAGTAATGAATCCAGGGCTTTAAAATGCAGATAATTCTATTACATAAGGGGGTAGGGGAAATCATTTAATTTGAGAAAGCCAGCAATTAACAATATCTATTAGGTAAGACCCGCACACCCAAGGTTGTATTAAGGCTTAGTCCTCCTCTTGCAATTGCATGGCTAATGCATTCTAGCCTGTTCCCAAGCTTCCCCATTCACAGTTCAGTGTCCAGGGTGAGAGTGGTCCAAGAATAGCGGCAGGTCAGTCTAACCCCAGCCCCTAAGGGAAGTTCTCCTTGGGATGCTCCACCACCTGACCCAGCTGAAGTGACCTAAGTCCCGCAGGTAGGCTGTTGCTCACTGCGGCTTCAGCCCAAGTCAGCTCAATGCCATTACATGCCTCAACGCAGCTCTGTCCACCATTTCCACTCAGTTTGCCACCTTGAAACATCGATTGCCTCAGAGCTGCCCAGGTGCTGAGTCTTTGGAGAGGTATCAGTGGTACACAGGACAGAGTTCAGAACACCACACAGACACTCCTCACAGAAGGTATGAGCCCCTTCAGCTGTGTCCAGGCTGCCTTAGCCCACTGTGCCTGACTATGGTCTTGGTCAGGGTGACCAATGACACCAAGCATGTTTGGTGCAGTTATCTTGTTCTTCCTTTTTCTTACTGGGAACTTTTATTGCCACTAAACTCAAAACTTAACGGTATGTTAACCAAAACGACCCCAACTGTCACATGACTGACATGTGAAGCAAGCCAGGCCCATCCAGTCATTTCCCCTTGGTCACCAACATACTCTGACGCAGAGCTTCCTCTCCAATGGAGCCCCTGTTTGTTTGGAGCTCTCAAGCCAAGCTGGGCTGCTCTTCTCCCTAATCATCAAAAGCTGTCAATAGCAAGCTCCCCTCTCTATAGTGCTTTAGATGCTGGGCTTCCATTCATACACACATAGGGACACACATAATTGTTGCTCTGCTGGGGTTCTGGTTGCTTTTGTCATAAAGGAAAAGAAGACATACTGGAAGGTTGCCAAACTACTTAAAGGGATATACCCAATTCTTGTACACAACACGTTTTCCCTTCTCCTTTTGTGGATACATTTATAACAACTTACTTGTTGTCTTCTGTCTCTCTTCCCTCTCCTTCCCTAGTATTCTCCCTCCCTCACACCATTCACTCTTCCCCACCTCCTTCTTTTCTCTCCCTCTTGAGTCCCCCCACCCTCGTTTCCTCCTCATCAAATATTGGAACCTGTTCAATTTTTGAAGTTCTCTACAAAAAGGACACACAAGTGTGTGCCCTCAGCCCTGATCATTAACTAGAGAATGTTAGTAGGTCAGAATGTAAAACGGTTCAAAATTCTGGTTATTAACTGTGGGTCTGGATCAGATCCCCATAAACTCAATATGAGTCTTTCCACTGACTTCAGCGGGAGCTGCATCAGGTCCTTTGAACCAGATCTCAGCACCCAGAAAGCAGTTCCCAGTTCATGTTGATCTCCTTGAGAATCACAGAATCATAGAACTGGAAGGGACCTCAAGAGCTCATGTAGTCCAGTCCCCTGTACTCATGGCAGGACTAAGTATTATCTAGACCATTCCTGACAGGTATTTGTCTAACATGCTCTTAAAAATCTCCAATGATGGAGGTTCCACAATCTCCCTAGGCAATTTATTCCAGTGCCTAACTACCCTGATAGTTAGAAAGTTTTTCCTAATGTTCAGCCGAAACCTCTCTTGCTGTAATTTAAGCCCATTGCTTCTTGTCCTATCCTCAGAGGTTAAGAAGAACAGTTCTTCTCCCTCCTCCTTGTGAAGCACCTTTTATGTACTTTAAACCTATGTCCCCCTCTCAGTCTTCTCTTCTCCACACTAAACAAACCCAATTTTTTAATCTTCTCTCATAAGTCATATTTTCTAGACCTTTAATAATTTTTGTTCTTCTCTGGACTGTCTCCAGTTTGTCCATATTCTTCCTGAAATGTGGACACAATACTCCAGTTGAGGTCCAATCAGTATGGAGTAAATCCACTCATTTCTTCTACCTGCCAAATGGGAACTCATCTCATTTGAAAATCTGTCCCTAAATGACTAAGGCTGAACACAATTTTCAGTTGAAAATATTTTTGATGGAAAATGGAGGTGTTGACTTCCCCTGCCCACACACACAAAAAAATGTCTCTTTCCCATGGAAAAAAAAATATTTTTTCTTCAAAAAACTGAATGCATGAAAAGCAAAAAAAGATTCTGAAATGCCATAACAGGGCCTAATGGAAGTTGTAGTTCGGGTGCTCATGTTCCCATTGTCCTTTATGAGCCAGGCTCCCCAGTCAGACTTCCTGTCCCACAATACACCACATTTGTACAATGGCCATGGTGCACCACATCCCATCACCAAAAAGGGGACCATGATGCATCATGGGAGCTGTAGTCCAATCCAGGAGCACAGCCTATGGAAGAGAATGTGAGTACAATGCAGCCAAATTACAACTCCCATGAGACACTACAGAATTTACCACTCTCCCACGCCAAAAAAAAGTAGCAATTTTACATGGGGGAAGAATTCTGTTTTCTGATAGCTATATAAACAATTTTGATTTAAAAGCAGATATTTCTCAGTTAGAAACCTAAACAAGTTACCCTGAGAAGGGTTGAATGCTGTACTCTTGAAAATCTAGTCTTTCGCTGGTCAGTTAGTTGCTCATTTGTGGATTAAAAAAGGCTGTTTTTGTTTGATTTTAAATGGCAACAATGTTTG
This sequence comes from Chelonoidis abingdonii, assembly GCF_003597395.2. Taxonomy (NCBI): domain Eukaryota; kingdom Metazoa; phylum Chordata; order Testudines; family Testudinidae; genus Chelonoidis; species Chelonoidis abingdonii. Next base: position 157,349,890 of record NC_133770.1, on the reverse strand, counting down.
CTCCTGGGCCGCTCTGCCAAGTCCTGATGGCAGGATGTAAACACCCTAAAGATGGAGGTTTTGAATAGAAATCCTGGCACGATGCTAGCCATTGAGAATGGCACTGCTTGTCCTGCTGCCAAGGAGTAGCACCTACCTGGCATTTAAACTACACTATTCCCAAACGGGAGAAGGCAGACAATTATCCAGAACAAATTGTGACTATAACAGTGAAGAACATTTTATTATTGCCTGGAGGGTTTTTGAAGCTCCCCCTATGAAATTGTCTCATAAATAATTCAATGGAAGTGATTTACTTCGCTGGGAATTTTAAAAGAGGAAGCCTTTCAAAAGAGTGTACTGTCAAAAGTTATTTAAATTAAATTAATCTTAAATTCCAAACAAATTGAGTTAGATTAAATTTCAATATCAATTAGCACAGGGTGGTTGTGTTTTTGTGTTAAGCCTAATGCCTAGAAAGGCACTAACAACATGATTCCTGTTCGCCCTGCTCCTGCCCATAAATACTGCAACAAGTTACAACCGAACTGAAAGCCTGTGATCATATTCTGTGAAGAATTTCACAAACTTTGAACTAGGTTTTAAAAACACTGCAGGCTGACTTATTCTCTAATTGAGCTCCATCTTTAAACGGAGTCCTCCCTCCCTCTTGTCCGCCACACAGCATGCTGTCATTCTCTGGCAAAGTTGTTAACTTTATTTGCAGTTCCTATACATATCATAGCAATGCAGCTCCCATGGCTAGCTGAATAAACTTTTATACTTAAATTGCACTCAGCAGCAGGGTGAGAAGCAAAGTCTTTAACTTTAGTAAATTGGATGGCATCACACACAAAAATACACAAGAGTATAGCGGCCCAGGATGGACTTCAATACTAACCTTCTCCCATCCACCAAAAAAGCTATCAGGAATGCAGGAAGGAGAAAAACAATGCCCTGCTACAGAGTACGTTCTGGATATCTTGAATCACTGCAGTTGTGGAAGGCTACCTGAAAATCAGCAATTTCAGCTTCTGGAGATCAGGATCTCCCCTGAAGAAGATCCTTAGATTATGTAAACCTGTATCATGGACTCTCATGCTCTCTCACATCGCTGGCGTAAGAGGCATGAACATGAGGTCCTGAATGCTGGAAATCTCTTTAGGCTTCTCTGATAGCTAGCACAGATTAGAATAGCCTTTGCCATTTCCTCAGATGCCTTGCTGAATAAGCATGTAAGCAATCCCATCCTTAAGTTAAATATATGTTTAAGTGCTTTTAGGGCCTGTGCACCGAACAGGACAATTACTTCTACATGGACTTTGTCGATAGTTTGCAGCTGGTTGTCTTCCTGCCTCAGTTTAGATTTCTCATTGTCCTACTTTAGGCTACAGTTGTGCAATGAAATTTTACAGGGAAAAAAATTTGAAAGTCAACTCTGGACCATTTTATGATTTCAAAGTCCTCCAGTTTTTTACAAAATTAAGGTTTCACCCAAAAAAAAACCCCTACATTTTTCAGTTTGCAGTGTGAAAATAAAGCTTCCTCAGTACATGTTTGAAATTGAATAGTTTGCCAACAAATGCAAATGGGCCCTATCATTTTAACTTAAAATTTTCAAGCCAGCACCAGATTCTACACTAGGTAAAACCAGCCCTTCAATCACATAGGCACATATAATTTTATGCATGTGAGTAATCCCATCACTCAGAGTAAATGTAAATGTTTGTAGGTCCAGGCCCCAGCTATTTTAAGGCTTATTACCATGAATAAAGGAAATATTGTATACCGCTGGCACTCTTCTAGCCTGGGAAGAGGCAAACTGACACTAAGAACAGCCATATTGGGTCAGACCAATGGTCCATCTAGCCCAGTATCCTGTCTTCGGACAGTGCCAGGTGCCCTAGACGGAATGAACAGAAGTTAGGCAATCACTGAATGATCCATCCCTTGTTGTCAATTCCCAGGTTCTGGCAGTCACCGTGTGTGAAGCATGCAGTGCAAATCACCAACCCCAGTGCTTGAGACTAGAGTGTAAATTTTGCAGGGTTCCTATCTACTATGTGAGGAGGAAGTTATTAGAAAAGGAAATTGATTCTTATTTCTGTTGTAGTTGTGTCTAAGGACGGCAATCAGAGATCAGGACCTCATTATATTAGGGACTGTAAAATCGGGTAATAAAGACAGCTCACAGTATAAGAGTATTAGATTGTTTTTAGAGCTAAAATTACAATGCACCCATCAGGTAACAGTAATTTTATAAACTTGTACTGCACGCTGCTAAACCTGCAGCTTACAGGTCACCCTGGATAAAATGTACAGAAGAGAAAAAAGCGGGGGAGGGAATTTGTCTACAAATCTCCCCAGCCCTTCCTCTCCTCTCAAAAGCCATACAAGCAAATCTGCAGTCTATTGAATTAAACTGGGTCATTCTGTATTAAAGTCATCACAACCCTTCTTTGGTCAGCCACCTCTACCTACCCAAGCTGGGCTACCTCTAGCCACCACAGAGTCTAATGTCTGGTTCTACTACTAACAGTGGATCCTAATCAAATGGTTTCACAGGAGAGTCTAGATTAAAAGCACCTGGCTTGCTCTGCCATGAAATATGTAGAATCCCATGTATCTAAATTGCTGAGGAGATTTGACAAAACAGAACTAGCAAAGTAAAAAAGAGGCCATGGCAACATGATCTCAGAGTTTACACGATCTGAGAGGTTAATACAGCCAGTTTAAGATTATTTTAATGAGATTTGCAAACTGACATTTCTTTTTTTTCCCCATCCCTTTTGTTTTTACAACAGGTTTTACTGAAAAAGCAACTATGCTTAAATCATAGCACCAATTATTAATGCAATGTCACAAGATGTAATACACAGCAGAAATGCTTAATACAGAGTAGTGGCTTGGTTTAATGTAGTGCTGGCACATTACGTTAAAGGTAGACTGCTGTGCCATATCAAAGATGAGAAAAGAAAACATTTATACCAAAGTTAATTTACTTGGCTGGTATTTCCGGGCTTCCCTCTTCTACCACTGAAAATATTTACACAAAAATGTAGTCAGGGCAGGGTTGTAAACAGAGTGGTAGCATACACTAATCTGGTAACAAGCAATGAAATTCCATAGAGGGATTACAGACAGATTCTTGTTGCTTCCTGGGGATAGCTGTGGTTCTTTAACACCACAATTGACTTGAACTGTTTTTTCTGCAGTTTGTTAATTTGCAAAAATTTTCAAGATTTCAATCTGTCGTCTCAATTTGAGACTTTTTTTTAAATCTCAAAAATCCTGACAGGATGGGGAAGTCATTTCTTGCCAGCCCTAGCCATCACTTCATTTGCAAAAGGCAACCCTCCTGCTCTTTACGTCTGATCACAACTTCCAACTGCCAAAATTAGCCACTTGTGGGGAAGCTGTTTAACAGTGCAGAGCCACAAGACACTAAGTTTAGGGCATGAAAGGAAGATCCAGCTGAAATGAAAAAGGAGGATTACTGCTGAGAAGAGCATGAAACTCCAGAGTTAAGACCCCTGCCCTTGTAGAAACTGACACGGTACTTCTACAGGGCCCAATCCTGTCAGGTGCCCTTAACTCTTTCTATAATCAATGGGACTGATCCAGCAAGATGCAGATCACCCCCAACTCCTACTGAGTTCATTGGGTGCTGAGGGCATCCCAGACTTCGCAGGAAGTTCTCAACTCCTTCTAGGATCAGTCCCAGTGTGAACAGAGGGCAACCAGCTGTAGAGCTGTTAAAAAAAAAAAATCTGTCGAAAAATGCTATTCCATCTAATGCTTTCTCAGATCCAGGAAGAATTCTGGTCAGAATCAGAGAAAGCGACTCTAGAATAACTGATCACCCAGTGGTTAGGACACTCATGGAATATAAGACCCAGGTTCAAGTCTGTGTTCTGATTCAGAGCATGAATCTCTGGGTCTCTCAAATTCCAGGCAAATACCTTAAGCACTTGGCTATTAGGGGCAACGGGGAGGTGGAGAGGAGAGAGAAAAGTCTCAGAACAAAACCGAATTTCAACTCTTAGGGAAACAGAAATATTTTCTGGCCAGCCTTATTCAGCACCTCTCATAACTGGGCCCCTACTGGTCAGAATGGAAACTGCACAGTACAATTGTCAGAGACCTGCCGCCAGCTATCATCAGAAATTGTTTGTCCGTGGCCTTCCTTTAACCTATGTTTATCTCTATAGCACTTGCTCATTTTCTATCAGTATCCATTTTGTTGATGAAATTAGAGCAGTCCTTTCTAAACTTGTGAACAACACTAAAACAAATGTAAGGTAACTTGCACTTCATACAGATTTACATTCCATTTCTAAAGGACAACTCTCTAATCCAGTTTTTAATAATGGTGAAACTTTGACATGCCAGTTTAGAAAATAATGCTATTCCAACTAATCCCAATCTTCCAATGGGATTATATGACAAATGCTACGTATTTTAATATTGCAGTAATCACAGGAGTGGTACTTTTTATAGAAATCTTTTAAAGCCCTCATCAAAATTATATGTTCTATTATTTATATCCAAAGTCTCAAATCCATATTTTATGCAACTTTCAATTACTCTTATAACACAGTATCTATTAATTTAAAAGCAGTAGTTTTTATCATCAGTTTTGATTTAAACAGATGGCTTTTTGTCATACCTGATAACAGATTAACTCTTTGTAGGCTTCTCTTCTTCAGATACTGCATTCTGCAAGTGAATTTATTTGTATTTCACACAAGATAGAGGAAAACCTCTATCCATCCAACTACCCACTGTTACTCATCAGCATTTCTGAAGTGCCTATCACCATAGTCTGTGGGAACCATAATGAGCACAGATTATGGAAAATACTGAATGCTGGCCTGAGAAGTCAGTCAATTTTTTTTTCTTACGCTTCAGTTTCTTTATTTGGTTATATATTTGAGCACCCAATCAGTCTTAATCCTACTCTGACTCTTTGAGGAAAGGTTTGGCCACATGCTCACAAACAGGAAAAAGGTGTCTTGCAGTTAAGCCACCATGATTTGAGGACATCAGTAACTCAGACATAGGTTAGGGGAGTTGTTACGGGAGTGGGTGGGTGAGATTCTGTGGCCTTCATTGTGCAGGTGGTCAGACTAGATGATCATAATGGTCCCTTCTGATCCTACTCATAGACTTAAGGTCAGGAGATGGGGGTTCAGTTTCTGCTTCTGCCACCAGCTTTCTGTGTGACCTTGGACATATCACTTAACCTCACTGTGCTTCAGTTCCCCAACTATGGGGTGGGGGGAGGGGTTGAGTAGTCCATCTTGTCTATTTAGACTGATGGTCTTCAGAGCAAGAAAAGACTACTCTTTTACTATACTTCTGTACAGCACCTGGCACAATGGGAGTCTGGTTTTAGTTGGGACCTATAGGCACTAGTGAAATACAAATACTAGTAATTCTACTACTGCTACTGACATTGAACTAAGAGGTAGTCTGGGCTAGGAGACTAAGTCCAGGACTCTTTCTGATCCTTTTGCAACAGAGTTTCAGAGCCTTAGGCATACTACTGAGAAGGATCAGAGTCTCTTACAGATCAGAAGGAAATCTACAGTGTCTCTCACCTCCTTAAAAGAGAGAAGCAACATAATACTAAAGAATTAATCTATCAATGCCTACTCTAGACCAAATGACTCACAAAGAGAAGCCAAAGCCACAAATGTATTAAAAACAAACACATTGGGTCAATTCAGGAATCACTGGGTGAAAATCTATAGCTTGTGTTATGCAGGAGATCAGACTAGATATCATAATGATCCTGATTTGGCTTTAATCTGTAAGAAATCCTTTACAATAGTTTTGTCCCATGCTTGTACAGAACCTAGCACAATGAGATCCTGCCCTTTGACTGGAGTTTCTGGGTACTACTGCAAGACAAATAAATAAATATACTCCCTCAAAATTCCCACTCAAGTCAATAAGAGTCTTCTTTTTATAATACAGTGTTAATTAGGTTTCCACAGATATAATACTTTGCTCTACTATTTGTGCCTCAATGCACTCAGTAGTTCCATAAACCCTCTTTATTAACTTATTGCTTTCCAAGTTAGGATTTATTTGTATGTGCATGTGTCTTGGTTTTCCCAGCCTTCCTGTTCTGATCTATGTTTGAAGAGGTTTGAAAAACATATTAGTTGCAAAGCTGATGTTCACCTTATTTGTTTAATTATTTGCCTTTTTTTTTCCTCTTCAGGAAAAAAAGAAAATTTCCCAGGTGCCTGCAGTTTACAAGATTGTGGTTGATAGCAGAAGCAGTAGAGTTCGGTCACGTCAACCAGGCTGCAAAGAAACCTAATGGTTTGCACGGATCTGTCTATTGCCACTACTTCAGTAGTGTCAAGGGTGCTGTAGGTCTAATTCCAATCTGATTTACACTGGAGTATAACTCATTTGACATCCAAGTAACTCTTGTTCTATATGTTTGTGAAATCATATTTAAATCCATCATGAGTAAAAGGGAATTTAGGGTGGGAATATTTAAAGGAGCCTAAGGAGATCAGGTATTCAAACTATTCATGCAGTATCCCTTAAAAGGTTTTTGAAAAGACCATTCTAAAACAAAATAAGATATTGGAGGGGGGAAAGGAAGTTGGTATGTATAAGCAGAGGGGTAAAGCGCAGGAGTAGGCAGGTGATTTTACTTTTGTACATGGCATTGATAAGACCAGCACTGGAATACTGTGTCCAGTTCTGGTGTCCACATTTTAAAAAACTAGAGAGGGTACAAAAAAGAGCCACACCATGATGTGAGATCTAGGGGGAAAAAACAACTTCTAGCGAGACACTCAAGGAACTCAATCTATTTAGCTTATCAAAGGGACAATCAAGAGGTGACTTGATTACAATGTCTAAGTACCTCCATGCGGAGAAAATACAGAGTACTTGTCATAAACAGATAGTTAAGGGTGAATGTCTCTTTTATCCGTAAAGGGTTAACAAGCTCAGTGAACCTGACTGACACCTGACCAGAGGGGGGCAAGATACTTTCAAATCTTGGTGGAGGGAAGTCTTTGTTTGTGCTGGTTGTTTTGTTCGCTGTTCGCTCTTGGGGCTAAGAGGGACCAGACGTGCAACCAGGTCTTTCTCCAATCTTTCTGAAACAGTCTCTCATATTCAAAATAGTAAGTACTAGCTAGAAAAGGCGGATTAGGCTTATGTTTGTTTTCTTAACTTGTGAATGTGTATTTTGCTGGAAGGATTTTTACCTCTTTGCTTGTAACTGATCTCAGGCTGGGCGGAGTCCCTCTAGTCTATATGAGCTAACCCTGTAACATTTCCATCCTGTATTCGTACAGAGATAATTTTTACTTTTTCTTCTTTATAATTAAATAGGTTTCCTTTCTTTAAGAACGCTGTATTTGATATTTTTTCCTTGTTCTACAGACCCTAAAGGGGGTGGCTCCGGGTCTGAACTCACCAGGAACTGGTGGGGGGAGTAGGAACATGGCGAGGGAAAGGTTAATTCCTCTCATGTGTAAGATCCAGGAGTTGCGATCAGTCTGTGCCTTTCAGGGTAAACCCAGGGAGGGAAGGTCTTGAGGGGAAAGGAGGGGGATGGTTTATGTCTCCTTGTTTAACAGACCCAAGGGGTTTGGATCTTGGGTTCCCCAGGGAAGGTTTTGAGGGAACAGAAAGTGTGCCAAACACTATATTTTGGCTGGTGGCAGTGCTATCAGATCTAAGCTAGGAATTAAGCTTAGAAGGGTCCATGCAGGTCCCCACTTTTGGACGCTAAAGTTCAAACTGGGGGGAAAATACCTTGACAATACCAAAGGCCTTTTTAATCTGAGAAAGGTAGAATAAGAATCAGTGGCTGGAAGCAAAAATCAGACAAACTTAAATAAGATGTTTTTAATAGTATGAACGGTCAGCCATTGGAACAAATTTCCAAGGGAAGTGGAGATTCTCCATCCCCTGAAGTCTTCAAATCCAGATTGGGTGCCTTTCTGGGAGACATGTTTTAGTAAAACAAGTTATTGGGCTCTATACAGGGGTAACTTGGTGAAATTCTATGGCTTGTGTCATAGAAGAGGTCAAAGTAGATGGTCTAATAGTTACTTCTGGGCTGAACATCTTTGAATTATGAATGTTATGTGTATGGCTAATATCATGTCAATATTTTCCCTCAGTTTCCATCTCTGTTCACTATTGTTCTGCACATTTTTATGGTTACATTTTTGCTTCAGAAAAATATTACAGTAACTAATTATAAATTATATCAAATAAAAACAAGTTTGGGATCCTTACAGGGCCTAAGTCTGAACATGAAGCTCCACTGATCACACATCCCTGAAGATTCCTAAACAAAGGTTTTGACTTAAAGGAGCCTTGCTTAAATGAAAGAAAGAAAACAAAAAAGAAAAAATAAACAAAAATAACAGTAGACAAGGTTAAACCATGGCTAGATATAACAGAAGGCTAGATATAGAAACTGTGAGCTGACACTATCATCATGCTATGGAAACCAGACTGAATAGTTCACAGTTTGGAGATTTAAGATAAGCCTGTTTTGCATACAATATGTCTCACATGGTGAATGACCTTTCTAGTACTGCCAGAAAGAAACCTTCCCTTTCTCTCTCTCCCTCCGCTCTCAGGAAGATGCCAGTAAAACTGATGGTCAGGTCTTGATCAGGTAACCACAGAGGTTAGGTCAGGTTTCCAAATTCTTGATCAGGTAACCACAGAGAAAAGCTACCAAAATGGAAAAGCTCTACGAACTTATTTGGTAGAAGAAACTAACACAGGAGCACAAACAGCAAATCAAACCAGCATCACTCAGCACTACACTCAGCAACATATGTTGTGCCAAAGAAAAGGAGATTCTGAGCATGCAAATGGATAACTATGCACAAGCTATGCAGTGACACAAGCAATCGCCTATTTATGAGATAGGATGATGAAGCATGATCTGTGGTTAAGCCACAGGACTTGGCCATAAGATCGGGGTTTGACTCCCAGCACTGCTGTTAATTTAGTGGGCTTGACTTTCACATAAGATTTCCAGCCCAAAATATTTGCAAAATTGACTAATGATTTTGGGTGCCCAACCTTAGAGACCTCAAAGATTGGAGGGTAAAATATTGAAAACCCACTGAGTGACATAGGAGCTTACAGAGTACGTACCATCTCCGAAAGTGACTTAGGCACTTCAGAGCTGAAGTCTTATTTAAATCTCAGTAGTAGAATCATAGAGCTGGAAGGGACCTCATGAGGTCATTAAGTTCAGTTCCCTGCAATGAGGGAGGACTGAGTCAACGAAGATCATCCCTGACAGATGTTTGTCCAACCTGTTCTTAAAAACTTCCACAGACTCCCGTAGAAGCCTATTGCAGAGCTTAACTTCCCTTATATTTAGGAAGTTTTTCCCAATAGCTAATCTAAATCTCCCTTGCTGGAGATTAAGCCCATTCCTTCTTGTCCTACCATCAGTGGAGATGGAGAACAATTGATCATCATCCTCTTTAAAACAGACCTAAACATATTTGAAGATTGTTTGCAAGTGTCCGCTCAAAACTAAACATGCTTTTTTTTGTTTTTGTTTTTTTTAAAAAACCTTTCCTCCTAGGTCAGGCTTTCTAAACCTGTTAGGGCTGGCTGGAAAAGTAGAATTCTTTTACATGAACGAAACTGCGGTTTTGACATTTGTTAATGAGCCACATCAGAACATAAACAACTTTTCATAAAATAAATGAGAGTGCATGAGGCCAGAACAGCCAAGGACCTAGTGATTAAGGCACTCACATCTGGGAGACCCAGTTTCAAATCCCTGCCCTGCCTGATTCAAAGCAGTGACTGGAACCTTGGCTGCCCACATGAGTGCCAAACCCATCACATTGGGAGGGGGCTCCTGGACTTGAGAAACTGTCATGATGAATTTTTTGTTGACACCAATATGTTTCCACTAAAAGTTTCTGTTTCAATTAATCAGCATTCTCCACCTGCAAAATAACCGTCAATAAATTCCCTCTCTCTACTCAATCTCTCTGATATTTCTGCAAATTTTAATTTTACTCTGATCATCCACCCCTCTGAAAATCAGGCCATTCTCAGGTGTATTTACTTGCACTACTACGATCACTAATCACTTTTGAAAATTTAAGCATGGACTTCAGGATAGTTTCCAAACAAAGTCTCCAAACCGAGGAGATGCGTTGCCCATGACTAGTTTCAGCACCTGCTGTTTTCATTTTTTCTTGTTTAAAGTTGTTTTTCTTTCAACTAAAATATCTCTTAAAAAAAAAGAAGAAAAAATAAATTCTGGCATAGTTTTGATAAGTAGAGATGTACACATGAAAATCCTCTTAATGAGGCTGATTACATGGTCAGAAATAGCTGGAGTTCCCAGGAATATGAAGCAGCCATATACTTTGCTCAGTGTGTGCGGAAAACGATTTCTAATTTGACAGCTTCAGCCATTGTTATGTTTCTAAATTATTTCCTATCATCCAAAAATATTTCTAAAACAAGAATACATAAATACAAATAGCTCAAGGGATTGAGTAACAAGATAAGGAGATTTAAACCTGTGGGTCATTGGCTTGAAGTGGAGCAAATAAATATTAGTATCTCATGAGTGGTGGACAATGATCTATTGTCCAATTTCTACTGGACAGGTGCCTAATACAAGTACTATGGCCTGGTGACTCTACTGGGTGACCAACTTGAGACATCTCAAAGGGGCCAGATTTTCAGAAAGTGATTATGAGGCCTCTTTAAAAAAGTCACAAGGTGGGCACTCAGAATCACTAAACCCTACTGAAAATCTTGGCTGACTGGCAATGACTGTCAGCAGTGTTGGTAGCCGCAGAGATCACGTCAAGGATTTAATCAGCACAAAGGCCACTATAGGTCAAAGTGGAAGCACGCTTACAGGATTAAGTGAAAGAACTGGGGCTACGACACACTATGCCTGATCTATGGAGGAGACCATCACTGTTTCCTGTGTTGTCAGTCAGGTAAGAGCTTTAAATTCATCTGATGGAGGGTGGTGGGGGGAAAACAAAGACAGATGAAAAATGGGTCAGGTTTCTTTCTGCCTTCTATTAATTTTGAAGTAGAAGCACTTTCTCCTGAATTATGGAATTTCACATGGGCTTTCTCAAATGAACTGAAATTTCAACTTGAGATTGTACTTGCCACGGCCAAACTCTCCTCTCATTGATACCAATGGTAAAACTTCCATAGACTTCAATGGGACAAGAATTATGCCAATTATGAGTGTTTTTGAAAATCCTACAGTAAATGATCAAATTTTCAAGCCCAGTTTACCATGCAACAATTCAAGGTTTTGTGAGTGTAATGACTCTCTATGGCTCTGGCATTGTGCAGGACTTTATCAGAAAGTAAAGATTGAGTTTTTAAAAAGTCTTGTCTAAATTACTACTCTGAAACTGACTCATTGAGTGACCTCAAACAAGTTGCTTCATCTCTCCAGCCTGCTCTGAACCAGTCTAGATGATTTGAAACTCTTGGGAGTTAAAATGTTGAAAGCTTTCCCACTGTTGCTACCATCAGTTCAGTTCCTCCCCCAAAATCAGGCCCTTTGGTATCAGTTTCTACAGCATTAGGCCCTATTTCTTTATCTCTCTCTCAAAAATTTGCTGCATATCAAAGGCTGGATTCCTTTCATATCTTTTTGCTTTGCTACATGTGGTGTATTAGGTATCTGACATGCAACAAATAATTACTACCCTGACTACATTTTTCCTTCACATGTAGAACTTTGCATGATTTTGTAGGAAAAGCTCACTCATTCCCTTGGCTTTTAAATTATGACCATGTTAGAAAGGATTCTTCTTTTCTTACCTTTGATGCCTCTGTTTTGAAAGGAATAGTGGAGCAATGTATGGAGGGAGCAAAATTCCTACAATGTACTGAAAAATAAAATAGTTTTCTCCTTCTCCTGTGGGGCACTGAAAAAAAAAATCACTTGGATTTTGAAACATGTGCTGTATCTGCCAGTGAGTAAATAAAGGTCATTTCAGAGCATATGGAGAATGTTAATTTGATTTGGGAAAAATAAACATTAATAGACATAAATGAGCCTGTCCATTAAAACGAAATCCTGTCTGAAAGGCTTATTATGAGTAATTTGTTATGCTTAACCTCCTAATTAATAGAATTAATAGCCATACTAATATATCCTATACTCCCCAAGATTAAGTGCAGGCAGTTTCTCTTTTGGTGTATAGTTCCTTCAGCATGAAAGCAATTGATCAAAGCTTACTTTCATTGGCAAAGCCCCAAACCAATCTGAAACAAGTGCTGTGTAAAATGTTCATAGATACAGAATTCCCCCCTGCTCCTTTCTAACTAAGCATTCTTCTCCCTTTGGCAAACATTGATTTTCTTTCCTGACTTTATCAAACCAACTAGCAGTGAGTTAAGTGCAATGCATACTTGAGCACACTAGAGGGAGCTGAAGGAAGACACCACTCCCACATATAGTAGGCCAGGCCTATTCTCCAGTCCCAAAGCTTAACACTCAACAGCAAGACATATTCAGAGCCAAAATGGATCTGCTTTCCTTAGGGTTGCCAAGTGTCCAGTTTTTGACTGGAACACCCTGTTGAAAAGGGACCCTGACAGCTCTGGTCAGCACCACTGACTGGATCATTAAAAGTCCAGTTGGCGCAGCGGGGCTAAGGCAGGCTCCCTGCCTGTCATGGCTTCGTGCAGCTCCCAGAAACATCGGCATGTCCCTACTCCAGCTCCTACATGTAGGGGAAACCAGGGGGCTCTGCCCACTGCCCCTGCCCCAAGTGCCGTCTCTGCAGTTCCCATTGGCCAGGAACTTCAGCCAATGGGAGCTGAAGGGGCAGCACCTGAGAACGGGCAGCACGCACAGCCTCCTGGCCATGCCTCCACATAAGAGCCGGAGCAGGGAGATGCCACTGCTTCCAGGAACTACTTGAAGTAAGCACTGCCCAGAGCATGCACCCCTCACCCCCTCCTACACTCCAACCTCCTGCCCCAGCCCTGATCCCCCTCCTACCCTATGAACCCCTCAATCCCAGCCCAGAACACCCTCCTGCACCCCAAATCCCTCATCCCCAGCCCCACACCAGAGGCCACACTCCCAGCCAGAGCCCTCATCCCCCCGGCCCTAGCTCAGAGACCCCTCCTGCACCCTGAACCCCACATTTCTTGCCCCACCCCACAGCCCGCACTCCCAGCTAGAGCCTTCACCCCATCCTGCATCCTAACCCACTGCTTCATCCCAGAGCCCCCTCCTGCACCGTGAACCCCTCATTTCTAGCCCCATCCTGAAGCCTGCATCCCCAGCTGGAGCCCTCACCCCAACCCCCTGAGCCAGCCCAGTGAAAATGATCAAGCAAGTAAGGGTGGGGAGAGTGAGTGACAGAGGGATGGGGGATGGAGTGAGCAGGGGGGGCTAAGAAAAGGGGCAGGGCAGGGCAGGGCAGGGGCAGGCAAGGGTATTCAGTTTTGTTGGCAACACTAGCTTTCCTTCTCAGCAAACAGGGGATACAGAGCTTCCATGGTATAGTAATCTCTGCCTGTGTGTCTTCCTCATCCAAAGCACCACCCACCACAGCACTGATGGCTTTGTGCTAGCCCTCCTCATTTGGGATAAAATTCACCTCCAAGCAGAGGACCATAGCATGGCCCATATATTACTTAAGTTCCACTTAAGCCTTCAAAGAAGTCCTTAAGAGGGATTTAACTTGTGAGCAGACCTCATGGTGACCGATTGTCCTGTACAGCCCAATTGCCTTCACTGGGGCTAAGGAATCCAGTCTTGTGGATATGATCGCAGGACCTGATTGCCGACTCCTGCTCTCACTGAAGTAAACAGGATGACTTTCAATGACTTCAGTGGGAGCCAGATTTGGCCCTGGATATATGCAAAATGTGCCCCTGAACCTGCAGCTTTTGGCAGCTGGGTGAACTGCTGCAATCATCCCATTAAAACCCCATACTTAAGATCCTCTTTAAGACCTACTTCTGCCTTGCTACTATAACCTCATATCCACTCAGTGCACAGGCTTAAGTGTGCAACCCAATCAATGTGGTGCTCAGTCCCACTCTAGTGACAGCTTGGCCAAAGATAAAGGTGAATGAGCCCGCTGAACATTTATTTCAGCCAGTAAATGCTGGTTGCAACCTGCATGGAACTTGGAGAGAAGAGCAGAGGTTGCAAGAGTGAAGAGTTTGGAAGAGCCCCAGAAAGTCAGCCTGTGCACTCATGGCTTGAATGCCAGTTGTAGTTGCAGCATCTCTGTAAATCACTTTCTTAATAAAGCTCCAGTTTAGTTTTGGAAACATGGAGTCCTTTCATCTTATTATCCAGCAAGCAGTACATGAAACAAAACTGCTGATCTTATAATCAGAGGTTCCAGGGTCAAGCCCCACTGCCAATAACCCACCTTAGGGCATTACACTATCTATAATGCATCTTGTTAATTTGTATATTCTGTCTATATAATATGCCTAATGTTGTTTCACTTGTCATGACCAAGATGTGGGTGGTTTGGCCTAGTGGGCAGGACCTGGAGTCAGGGTTGGTGGTCGGAGCAGAAGTAGAGCATGGCCCTGAAGGCTGGAACAGGAGTCAGAGCTGGGAGCCAAGCCAGAGTCAGAAACCAGGAGTGGGAGCTGAAGTCAGAGCCAGAGTCAGGGGTCAAGCCAGGAATCAGAGCTGGAGAACAGAGCTGGAATCGGAAAAAGGGAATGAGCGCACAGCAGCTGCCTGGAACTTCCTCCATGCTTAAATAGTGTGCCTGGACCAATCAGAGGTCATGGGGGTACTGCCAATCAGGTCGTCCCTGAGCAGCATTTCCCGTGCTGCTTAGTCCTATAGGGTTTACAGTGCATGAATTGCAGCTCTGCCATGCTGACAACATGGACGCTTTAGTCAACTGGAATCTCTCAGACCCACTGTCTAGTCCGCCTGATTCTTATACCCTCCCACTAACCTCAGTCAGACTATGAGATCCTCAGAACAGGGACCATTGCTCTTCAGTGTCTAGAAAGCACATAGACACTACCACAAATACGTAATCGGAAGATAAAGAGACGATGGCTGGAATAGGTTTATTTTTTATTTTAATATTCTCCAGCAAACTTCAAAATAAAAGGAAAGATAACTCAAAAACTACAATGAAAAATAGTTTGCATTTACTTAAAAAAAAAAAAATGAATAAACCAACCGTGAGCTCTTACATATCCCAAAAACAAATGCTAGAGCAATGGTAATCATGTAATTAAATTAGCAGACATTTTCATTTCTTTGATTCATTAATTTAACAAGCTGTTGCAGGAAATACAAAATTAATAACAAACTGGCTTATAAAAAGCTTGTTGTAATTTATTTGCCAGTTCATTAAATAGATATAATAAAATAGAAATAATAAGGAAAGCAGCATATGGAATGCTTTTGTTTTTCTATCTATACAGGCAATTTCTGAAGAACTGTTAGATTTCTTTTTGTTTGTTGGCTTCTTTGTTAGAACACATATTGGAGAGAGAATTCTTAGGTTTGCATTGTTTTGGTGGGGCGGTTATAAATATTACATTAATTCCCTATCCCACTCTCACACACAAACTCTGCCGTGTAAAAGGAAACCACCTCCTCTAACAGCATATAATGCCTCAAGGAGCGTAAACTGATCTGTTTGGCTATGACTGCTTTGTAGTTGTTTTCTTCTGAGTAATGTCTCTGGGCAGGTCTTGGTATTTTCTTCTACTTATTGAGTAGAAATGAGGCCTTAAATCAAAATCCCAATCCAAACAGCCCCAAACTTTTGGGTGTTTGTGAAGTGAGCATCATCACCTTCCAATCTTATCCTTTTTCATTCAATATGAGGCTTGGTCTTGAGACCTTATTTATCATTATTTCTATTACGGTAATATCTACTGTGTCCATTATAATTGGCACTGAACAGACAATTGCTGCCTTAAACAGCTATCTGTCCATCTAAGGTACTTAAATACTATGATAATGGGGTTACAGGAGTATCTCACAATCTTTTGATTGTATCCTTACCACATTCTTGTAAGGTAGAGCAGTGCTGTTACTCTCATTTTAAAGCTGGAGAACAGAGGCACCGAGAGACTAAGTGACTTGTCCAAAGTCACCCAGAACGTCTGGTAGTACTAAGAATTGAACCTAGATCTCCCAGATCCTATGCTAATGCCCCAGCTCTGGACCCATCCTTCCTCTAAACCCACAATACACAGAATAAAGAACGTGCTGGTGCACAGAGAGATTAAACAACTTCTCAAACATCCCACAGGAAATCTGCGAGGAGTGCTAGTATTGCACAGGAGTCTCTTAAATCCAGCGCCTTCACTACAGTTTGATTTCTATCTCACTCACATCAGGATAAATCAGAAGTAATGCCACTGAAGTCACACTCACATCACTGTAAACAGAGCTGGTCAAAATTGTGCTTCAAATTTTCAATTAAAAAAAAGGAAAAACTGACTAAATTTTTGTGACTCCCTCCCTCCCTTGTTTTCAACTTGTTCCAAGGGCTCACCTACACGGGAACCTTCAGAAAAATCAATCCAAATTACTTAAATGTGAATTTAAAATGGATTAGTTAAACCCCATTTGTGGTAAACGTCTGTCCCAAATCTGGACTTTAGTGTCCAAAATCTGGGTGCTTACTATGATTCCCCCCAAGTTCGTACCTGCTTGGATCTTCTCTCGCTGCCACCAGATAGGATTCTGGCTCCTATCAGCCCGGGTTCCCCAAATATTCCTTGGGGGGACCCCCTCTCTGGCCTCCCCAACTTTCCCTGGGAGGACCCCCAAGACTCAGAAGTACGAGTCTTACCGGTAAGGGAATTATCTCCCCTCCCTTCCCCCTCTCTCTCAGTCGTTCCGCTCTGAGCAACCTGAGGGAATTGATGCAATCTCTTTACATCACAATACCGAGAAACCTGCCTCCTCTTCTCCAAAGAGACAGCCTCACCACAGGGAACAGGATAATCTTACCTCTATTCCTGTAACTTTCCCCCATAGCTTGTTCCGCCCTGGGACAATAGGAAAGTAAACCACAGAGCAGGGGCTCACTCCCCTAGCCTGTCTCACAGAGGTAGACAGAGCTCCGGGCACAGAAATTCCTCTCCCCTTTGCCTCATAGGAAAAGAAACTCCACAAGGTTTAAAAAGAAAACTTTATATAAAAGAAAGAACTTACATATACTAAAACTCTGCATTAAGAAACTCAATACAGGGATATGGCTTATAAGAAATAGGAATAAACAGTCTGATTAAAAAGATAGCCCAATTAAACCAGTCAAGCAAAATCAACACTCCTGTAATACAACACAAAGCATTTAACAGCCTATTTGCCTTGTTGCCTTTGTACTCACACTTGATATAGAATATTAGAAGAAGAATTGGAGTTAGACGAAAAGCTTGTTTCTCAGCCGAGGAAAACAAAAAGACCCGAGTTTCCAGTTCTCCAGACTTTTAAAAAATCCAGGTCTTGATTGGTCCTCTGGTCAGGTGTTTGGTTCCCCCTTTGTTCACCCTTTGCAGGCAAAAGAAAATTAACCCTTACCTATCTACTTATGACACAATTAACCCCATGGACACATTAGGATTAAAGTGGGTTAATTCCAAAGTGAATTAAGATAAACTCATTAAGGCCACTTTAATGCTGAATGAAAATGTCCACACAAAGATTTAATACAGTTTAAATCCACTTCAAAAATTGATGCAAATAATTTTTGTGAATGTTCCCCATGTAGAGAATCTTAAAGCTGTTACACACACACAAGTAAGTTGACATAGTACAATCGGTCAAGGGTGTGAAACATCATCCTGATCAACATGCTGATCTCAGGCTGTCTACACTATGAGTTTATCTCAATTTAGCAGCATTAACCGAATTAACCCGCACCTGTCAACACAATGAAGCCCTTATTTCGATATAAAGGCTCTTAATATAGATTTCTGTATTCACCTTGACGAGGGGAGTAGCGTGAAAATAGATGCCATGTCGGATTGGGTTATGTGGCCGGCAATTCGACGGTATTGGCCTCCGGGAGTTATCCCACAGTGCACCATTGTGACCGATCTGGACAGCAATCTGAACTCGGATGCACTGGCCAGGTAGACAGGAAAAGCCCCGCGAACTTCTGAATTTCATTTCCTGTTTGCCCAGCATGAAGCACTGATCAGCACAGGTGACCATGCAGTCCCAGAATCAAAAACGAGCTCCAGCATGGACCGTACGGGAGATACTGAATCTGATCTCGGTATGGGGAGATGAATCTGTTCTGTCAGAACTCCATGCCAATAGACGAAATGCCAGAACATTTGAAAAAATCTCCAAGGCTATGATGGACAGAGTCCACAACAGGGACTCAACACAGTGCTGAAACTTATGGAGCTGAGACAAGTGTACCAGAAAGCCAAAGATTGAAATGGACGCTCACGGAGGGAGGGGTGACTGACAACTGTAGCTATCCCACAGTTCCCGCACTCTCCGAAAACCATTTGAATTCTTGGCTGAGCTCCCAAAGCCTGAAGGGTCAAACAAATTGTCGCGGGTGGTTCAGGGTATATGCTGTCAGCCCCCACACCCTCCCTCTGTGAAAGCAAAGGGAAAAAAATCATTTCTCGCCCTTTTTCAATGTCACCGTATGTCTACTGGATGCTGCTGGCAGACGCGATGCTGCAGCGCTACATAGCAGCATCCCCTTCCCTTCTCATGCCTTGCAGATGGTACAGTAGAACTGTATCCATCACCGTTGTCCCGTGAGTGCTCCTGGCTGGCCTCAGTGAGGTCGGCCGGGGGCACCTGGGCAAAAATGGGAATGACTCCAGGTCATTCTCTTCTTTAAGCTTTGTCTAATGGAGATTCACTCCTGCCTGGAATATCATAGCAGCTGGAGGCTGCCCTCCCCTCCCTCCATCGATCTCTGCTTGCAGAGGCAATAAAGTCAGTGTTTTTTCTTATTCCTGCATTCTTTATTACTTCATCACACAAATGGGGGGATCACTGCCACAGTAGCCCAGGAGGGGTGGGGGAGGAGGGAAGCAACGGGTGGGGTTGTTGCAGGGGCACCCCCTAGAATGGCATGCAGCTCATCATTTCTGCGAGATGTCTGGGGCTCTGACCCAGAGCGGTCGTTTGCATCTCTGTTCTTTAGTAAGCTTGCCCGATATTCTAGACAGGACTGATGCTCCCTTAGATAAAACTTAAAGAAGAGAATGACCTGGGGAGTCATTCCCATTTTTGTCCACGTGCCCCCAACTGACCTCACCGAGACCGGCCAGGAGCACCCATGAGAGCAGCAGACGGTACAGTATGACTGGTAACCGTCATTGTCAACTTGCAAAGCAGCAGACGGTACAGTAGAGTTGGTAACCATCTTTGCTAACTTGCAAAAGGCAAGAGGATGCTGCTGTGTAGCGCTACAGTACCGTGTCTGTCAGCATCATCCAGTAGACCTATGGTGACAATGAAAAAAGGCTGAACGGGTTCCATGGTTGCCGTGCTATGGCATTTGTCCGGGCAATCCAGGAAAAAGGGCATGAAATGATTGTCTACTGTTGCTTTCACGGAGGGAGGATTGACTGACAACATTTACCCAGAATCACCCGCGACACTGTTTTTACCCGATCATGCATTGGGATCTCAACCCAGAATTCCAATGGGCGGGGGAGACTGCAGGAACTATGGGATAGTTATCCCCAGTGCAACGCTCTGGAAATTGACGCTAGCCTCGGTACACGGATGCACACCGCCGAATTAATGTGCTTAGTGTGGCTGCATGCACTCAATTTTACACAACTGGTTTCCAAAAATCGGTTTCTGTAAAATTGGAATAATCCTGTAGTGTAGACATACCCTCAGTGTAGATGAAGCTACAGTGATGGAAGTATGCTTCCATCAACATAGCTACCATTGTTCCAGGAGATGGTGTTCCTACATTGATGAAAAAAGCCCCTTCCATCCATGTAGACTGCATCTACACTGCAGGGTTATGCTGGCATAACTGTGCCAACATAGCTATGTTGGTGTAGTCTCCATAGTGTAGACATAGCCTGAAGACTGCACTATGCTAAAACCGTAGGTTGACCTAGCTATGTAGCTCAGGAACAAGAAAAATGCACACCCTTGAGCAACGCAGCTAAGCGGACCTCACCCCTAATGTAGACAGCACTGGGTCAACTAAAGAATTCTTCCGTCAACCTAGCTGCTGCCTCTCAGGAATGTAGTAGATAGATTATCTATGCCGAAAGTGTCCACACTGAAACGCTGCTGCAGCTTTATGACCATAGCATTTCAAGTGTAGAAAAGCCCTAGAGCAGTGGTCCCCAACCTTTTTGTGGCCAGTAGCACATTCATGTTTTCAGAAGAGTGTGAGGGGCACCAACTATTTTTCAAGGCTTATTTTGTATTTCTACATTAAATAATATGAAAAACATCATATTTAATATAACATAATATATGAATCCAGAGAGAAGAGAGAAGCTGGAGAGAAGCTGCGAGGACAGAGAACACCAGAGCCTGCAGCCTGCAGCCCCGGAGTTCTCTGTCCCCAGCAGGCGCGGGGCCGCGGCTTGTCTCCCCTGCTGGGCACTAGGCAGGAGCACATAAATACCCAGGCGGGCGCCATGGCGCCCGCGGGCACCACGTTGGGGAACACTGTCCTAGAGTAAGTGAGAGCAGACTCAGGCCTTATGTCTCTTTCCTTCCACACCACTCTTACAACAACAGCCCTGCTGTCCTACCCAGTACATGCTCTGTGGATAAATACAATCCTACCCTCCCTGTTGTTAGCTAAACAAATAATTCATCACCCCACCATCCTTTCTCATAGTATTAGCAGGTGATTAGACTTAGGCTAATGAACCATTAATCCTCTCAAAGAAGTCCAGTGTTTCCTTTTCATTAATTGTGTAAATAATTAATTAAAAAAAGCAGCCTCTATGCCAGGAGTCAGCCTGTGTTGTAAGGCACTATTTTCCTCCGATAATATTTGCATTGCAATGGGCTAACAGGCATGCAGGCATTGAGGTATGTGCTTCCTCTTCAAAGAAATTAGAGGTCTGCTTTACATGTGGTGCACCTAACAGAGATAATTAGAGCAACAGGATAATTACCCGTGTTGACTTCTAATAGGTTAGACACGTTATTGTGTTAGGAAAAGGGGTAACACTTTGTTTCAGCTTATGGACAACCTTACTTGCTTTTATATATTTAGAGCAAGGCTGTGATTTGGATTGTGCCCTCACCTCAAGGAATAAGGATTTCTGCATGGGCGACCCAGACCTTGAGTCTGGGCACCTAGGAGTAAGCAGGAATTTTCAACCACTTACTATCTGCCCACAGGTGGTAGCTGGGGAGAGGCAAGGAACGCAGCAGAGTCTCAGCTTCACACTTCCTGACACAGGCCAGCAGCAAATTACTACCGACCCCGGATCAAGGATTAAGCAAGGGAAGCACCGTTCATAGATTCAACCATTACAAGGCCAAAAGAGATCACTGTGATCATCTAGCCCGATCGCCTGCATAATACAGGCCATAGATCTTCCCTAAAAAAATTCCTGTTTGAACTAGAGCATATTTTTTAGAAGAACATCCAAACCCCAAAGGGGCATGATTCAGAGGGGTTATCTTGGAAGCACAATGCATCCCAGGGTGATTCCTGGTCATTGCTTAGGTAGGGAGCCCATTTGTCTGGTTTTAAGCTGGATAGTCCTGGTTTTCTTTAAAAAAAAAAAAAAAAAGTCTGGTAGTGATTTGGAACTGTATGTGGTTTTTGTCTGGTATTTTCAAATGGAGTCATGGACACACAGAGTATGACATTTTTCAGAACACGCCGCCACACCCTGCCCCTGCCAGTGCAAGGTGACATCACTGGAGGCGGAGGAATGCACTTGGAAAAATGGCTTCCTCTTTGCACCATGACCTTCCATGCACCATGTGTTTGAGGTGCAGGCCCATGCTGTTCCCAGAAGTACCCAAATGTCTGATATTCTGGGGATGGGACAGTGCCTGTCCTATACTGGGGGCTGTGATAAAAGGCAGCTTCTAACCCTTCTGTAGGTGTTTTTGTTTCTTTTATAGAACTACCTGCCATGGCTTATGGGTTCCTCACTGTTTTAAAAACAGATGGTTTACAGCAATAATTCAATGAACAATACAAATTTAATGCAGAGAGGTGGAGGGGAGTGCAGAGCTAACTAGATACTAGAATGAGCATAGTATAAATACTTAGCTGCATAGTAAAGCTGACACACTAGATTTGTCCATCTTCCATTATCACTGTCACACAAACACCTGATTGATCCACTTGTGTTCAAACATTGCCTTTCTTTACATATTGGAATATTCCTACTCAGAACAGTGGGATAGCCAAGGGTATAAATGAGGGCAGAATCTGACAACCTAATGGCCACTAAATCCCAGCTCTGGCAGGGGAAGAGAATTTCAAAGGCAAACCAAAAGCCCTCTCTCAAGCTCAGTGGCTGGTCTCAGAGAACCCTAATGCCACGTCTACACTACAGAGTTAGGTTGATTCAAGGCAGATTATGTTGACCCAGGGCCACCCAGAGGATTCAGGGGGTCTGGGGTCTTCGGCGGTGGGGGGCCCCCACCCCCGAATTGCCGCTGAAGACCCGGCACTTCGGCAGCGGGTCCCGGGGTGGAAGGACTCTCCGCCGTCAAATTGCTGCCGAAAACCCAGAGTGGAAGAAGCTCCAGGGCCACCGGAGCGAATGAAGGACCTTGCTCCAGGGGCCCCAAAAAACTCTCGTGGGGGCCCCTGTGGGGCCTGGGACAAATTGCCCCACTTGCCCTCCGCTCTGGGTGGCCCTGTGTCGACCTAACTACCTAAGTGTCCACACTAAAATTTCAGTCCCACCAACATAACTGCCCCTCTATGCCGACTTAATAACTCCACCTCCACGAAAGGTGTAGAGTCAAAGTGGATGTAGTGAGGTTGATACAGTATCAGAGTAGACACTGTGTTGTTTACATCAACTGTTACTGCCTTTCAGAAGCCATCCCACAATGCTCTGCATTGACAGTACAGTCAGTACAAGCCCTCCTGGTAAGGACATGCACCACTGACACAAGGAGTGTAGTGTGGACATGCAAAAGTGATTTAATTACTTTAGATAAATTTGTAGTGTAGACATGCCCCAAAAGTAGAAGTTCCACAACTCTTGCAAATGCTGCTAGGGGTCGGAGGGCAAATGGATCTCATCAGTATCTCATATAGCTGAATCCAAGACCATTCAGGGCATTAAAGCACATCACACAAACCATACATGCAACAGCTTCTGTCCCTGCAAGTCTTCAGTGACTCAGAATCCAGACCCTAACACCTATGCACCCATAGAAGAAGGCAGGAACCTGCTATCTGCCACTTTACGACTAAAGACTCTTTCCCAATTATACTAGATTGGTTTTCCTCCAGGAAAAAAAACATTCTCAGGTATCACTATGGTGTATTCTTGAGCCTTTCTTGTCTGGCTTAGTTCAGTCATACTCACATGGTTTCGAAGATCTAAGTAGCTAGAATCTAGATGTGTCTGGTTCATATTTTTATTTTTTAAACAAATAATAAAAAAAACTTTCCAAAATTCGAATCATTTGTAATTCCCTTTAAATCAGCAGAATTTACACCAAAAATTTTATGCTATTAAAAAAAAAATCCACCAGGAATAAGATCAGTTATATATCACATCATCTCTCTAACATACTGTTTTCAATATACCCCTCCACATGCTCAGAACCTCAGCTGGTATAACTGGTTTAATTCCATTCAAGTCAATGGAGCTATGCTGATTCAAGCCATCTGAAGAGCTGGCTCAGATAGCAAATGATATTCCAAAGCTTCACAAGATAGAAGAAGGGAAGAGACCTCTTGGCGCTGTCACAGAGATCAGGCTTTATTCAGCAAGACTCTGTCAATACTTTTTTGCAAAGTCAAACACATTTGCAAAGAAATACATTTACCATAACCTTTCCCAAGCCCTATCAGCATCTTCTCTGCTGACGGCATTGAATTTCTATCACATTTCACAATAACGTTGTTTCTCAGCAGACATCACAACACTGGATTCCCTCCCTTTTTCATTTCATTTTATGTTATTTTTGCCCACCAACCTGATTTACTCTAGTCTCACTTCACCTGCCTCAAAGCCCAAAGTACAGTATAAAATACATGATTACTTCTGCCCCATCTGGATACATTAGGAAAGTTCTCTAGCATAGCAGAGAAGTAACTGCCAAAGCTCTAGTTGTCCTCAGCAATAAGTGTTGTAGGCAGAGGTCTGAACTCCAGGGTTTAACTGAGCCTGAGTTTTTATTTTAATAAATCAAATATATTTGCTATGCTGTAGCACTATGAGGCTGGAATAACGGAGGAAGGGAAAAGGAGTTGGAAGGCATGCTGTGTCAGCATGAAGCATACAGCAACAGAAGGATTTACTTTGATTCTTACTAGCACTACAGGAAAAAAATCAAGGAAATAAATTGCTCTACTGATCAGGAGACATTTTACTGAGTACAATTATTAATACAAAGAAGGAACAGAACATAATCATAATGTAAACCCAAGGTGCATCTGTGAAGAGCACCTGGAGGGAAACATTGATGTCTGTTTACAAGGAAACATATTGCAAAAAACAAAAGGACAGTTTTTATTTAGAGAATCAAATCTACCAGTGTGCCATTTAGGCTATGCAAACTGTAGAGTGACTTCTAGCTATGTCAGCCTCAGGCCTTGTCTACACAACAAAGTTGACAATTTTAGGCCCAGCCACCACAGTAATTACTGCAGTTTTTCATGTTCACACTACCATCCTTCTGCTGGTGGTGCATGTCCTCACCAGGAACGCTTGCACCAACTTAAAGTGGGTAGTGTGGGGAGCTGAGCTGGGAGCCCTGCTGCCAGGTGCTGACAACCCACCACATCGACAGTGCCTGTAAGTGGGGATCTACTCCAACAGATACTGTCATCCTAAGTACATCGACGTAAGCACTACACCTCTCGTGGAGGTGCAGTTGGAGTTGTTAGGTTGGTGCAGTGGGCAGTGTTCCCTCTAAGCTGCACAGCACTGCAAGAGTCAGTCAAGTGCCGCACACATCCAGTGACTCGTGTTCAGGTGCCCCTCTCCCCACTGCTCTGCAGCCACGTTGCTCCTGCCCTCTGCCTTAGAGCCCGTGACCACCTGCTCCCAGGATCCTCCTGCTTGCTGTACAGAGCCGGGATGTGCTGATGTCAGGTTGTCCCCTTCCCCCCAACCACCTGTCTTCCCATCTATGTACTCCATCTCCACAAAGCAGGGGAAGGGAAGGGAGACAGGGCCAGGGAGTTAGACTGGTGAGTGCTGCTGTGCTTAAAGAGACAGCGCACGGTCTCTCATACACTTCCCCAGCAACCAGCACACACACAAACACTGTCTCTGTGCCTGTCACATACACACACACATACACAAAAAAAACCATAACTGTCTCTTTCACACTCCCTTCCAAACACATACTTCTATTATCATTGTTGTTACCTCTTGGTACTTCCTGCAACGCACATATATTCTCTCACATGTTTTTTCTTTCAAAGTGCTGGTATTTTAGTTTTTTGACTGGTGTATGCATTTCATAATTTTATTTCTCTTATGCTTAAATTTAATTCTTTGAGTAGTGATTCCTAAAATGCCTAACCTGTCCTGAGCTGGAGTAATTATCCCTATGGTACATTATTTTAATATATATATATATATCTAAGTTTTTTGTTTCTGTTGGTGGTGCACATCCTCACATTACCTTGATATTGGTGCACATAACAAAATTCATTCCACACATGGATGGAAAAAGTTAGAGGGAACTTTGGGACTTACTTTGGTGGGATTAATCCTGTAGCGTAGACACTTACAGAGTTAGATCAATATAAGGCAGCTTATGTCGACCTAACTCTCTAGTGTAGACCTGGCCTCAGTATAGCTGTATGGATGAGGCATTTGCCTCTAATAATGGGTGAATTAATCACAGTTTAAACTAAGGATATATTTATAGAGGATTAAAAATTATTAAAGATGTGACAGATGGGAGTAGTGTTGTTACAGAAGGTTAACAGCACATCAGTAGAAGTCATTACATATGATTATAAGAAACCTATTGACCTGTGGGACACTGACAGTTGATTAACCATGTATTCAAACATTAACAATAATTTATTATCCCTTTATAAGCTATTTGTAAATATTTGCTTCATATCATACTTGGAAATTAAATCAGTGGATCCTAATAGCCCTGATCTTTCTGGGGGCTTGGGATCCTTCATTTCAAGGACAGATCTGAATGATCTTGTAGTTAAGGCACTGAACTACCTGTGTGTAACCTTGTGCAAATGACACACTCTGTACCTCAGTTTCCTATATGTAAGATGGGGATAACAGCACTTCTCTCACCTTTTGTACATATTGTGTATTTACAGTGCAAGTTCTCTGGGACAGGGATTGTCATTTGCTATCAGAGCTGATTGGAAAATGGAATTTCTATCTCACAGGAAAGTCTGATATTTCAAAATTTGTTTTTCTTCCCAATCAGAATGAAAAGTCAAAATTTCTAGTGGAACGGAAATTCCAAAAAATATTTATTCGGAAACATCAAGATGATTCATTTCAGTGGAATAAAATGATGTTTCTGATCATGTCAAACCCTTACATAATATAAAATATTAACTATAATATTTGTAATATTAACACAAATTAAAAACTAGAAACAAAATGAAATAAAATGATGAAGTTAAAGCAATATTTTGCCTTATGAAAACAGGAATGTTGACATTAATCAAAGTGAAAGTCAAGAATCAATTCATTTTCATACTTTTCCATTGAAAATTTTGTCAAAATCAAGAAGTTTCCCAGCAACATGTCAATTCAACAAAACTGCATTTTCCCAGGGAAAACTGTTCCATCGAAAAAACTTCAATCAGTTCTACTTGCTAGGTATTTGTACAGTGGGATCTTTATGTCAGGACTTCTAGCTGTTACTGTAATATAAATAAATAGCCATTTGTACCATGCCTATCGGGCAGGAAAGCTGCCTGTTGGCTTTCTTAACAGAAAGCACCTTGGCCAATAAGTAGTGAGTACAGTACACAAATCCAAACTAGCACAGTTACATGAGACAGTTTAAAACAACCTAACACTGTTTTATATACACTGAGGTGAGGCTTTTATTAGGTTTGTAATTCCGTTGAAACCTCACTAGTCATAAAGATCCATCTAACACGGAGGCGGGGGGGAGCTTAAGTTCTCTTATAGCTGGAAGAGGTCTGTAAGCACCACAAACGTGAAAGCATATCAAGCAGCAGGAGCCCAAGAATCCTCTGGAGTTTCCTTTGAGTGTATTACTTTTAAATTAGAGATAAGAAATTTTCCCTGTTGAAGCTGGACAGAAAACAGCTGTGCTCATTAAAAAAGGAGGAACTGCTAAGCAGTTATATAACCAAAACTGTATAATTAACACAGAATTATAACAGCAGATCTAACACAGAGCACAAGCCACATGATGAGCAGACTGTTAAGTGCTTGGTAATCGACTGCCATTTTATGTTGCTTCCATTGTTCTGCCTGCACTGTGGGTCCAAACACTGCCTTGTTCCACAGACTTCTTTGCAACTCGGAGAATGGTGTGACGAAGTGAGAACGTTCTTAATGTTGTCTCTGAACCTGTGTGTGTGCCTCAGTTTCCCCTATGTATTGCTTAATTATCTGGGTGGTGGGATAAGAGTGTGTGATCATTTCAGAGACCCCCTAGAGGGCAGGTGTGAGTACGTCGGCACAGAGACTGGACAAAACTCTGTGACCTAGCAACCTATTGCCCGTCAGCACCACCCTCCCCTGCAATGCAAGGGAGCAAAGAGATTAGGTGATCTTTTCCTGGCAAAGGGACAAAAGAGGAGCTACCAGAGGTCGGATGCTGGGCTGGTAGAAACTGGTCACTTGGGACTTGGAGGTGAGAGTCCAGGGCACCAGGCCCTGGATCCCCCCAGGTTGAACTTTGCTGAAAGTTCCTGATTTCTGTGCTAGCAATCTCTGTACTACACTGTGTTCCTGTCGACTAATAAACCCTTCTGTTTTACAACTCTGGCTGAGAGTCACTGCTGACTGCGAAGTTGGGATGCATGGCCCATTGGGGGCGTGTGAGGCTGCCCCAGGTGTCCCATCCAGGTGGACTTGCTGCAAGGTGCTCACGGGGTGAACAGGGGGACTGAATACTCCGAGGTCAGACCCAGGAAGCACCGAAGCCGAAGGAGCTGCTTGCCATAGTGTAATGGTGTCCAGAGAGGGGAATCACTCTACATCCAAGTCCTGACTGGCTTCATTCAGAGCAGTCCCAGAGCACCCAGACTGTGCCCCCTGTGACAAACAGCCTTCAAGGCACTTTGATAAGAAACCCTGGCCCCGAAGGCTTTTTCAGCTCTGCATTTTCTCACAGATAACACAGAACTACAAATGCTAGGCCTCTTTCTGAAGGCAGAATCTGTGTCTGATTTAACAGATCATTCCACCCAGTGGGAGGAGAGAGATGAGGTGTGAAGACAGAATGGGGTTACAGAAGTCCTGTGTTCTCACCCCGGCTCTGCCACACTGTGTGGCCTCAAGCATTATGCCGGTGCACAAGTGAAATGGGGTCACATGAAATGGAGCTGCATGAGAATTAGCAACAAAGGGAAATTTTTGCAAGAAAAACTTTAGGGTTCCCACAGCCCTAGTGCTTGGAGATAGAGACTTCATCACAGCTATAATCTACATGCAAATTCTGTGGAAGCTCTGTCGTGAGCACTCACCATCTTTTCTCTCCTTATCAATAGGATCATTGTTCCAATCACAGCTATGTTTGACTGGAAATCATAGTCTGTAAAGGACACAAGATTCCTCCCATAGATAGTCCAAACCTACCATGAGATTGGCTCTATCAAGAGATTTACAGCTGGAGCTTTTGGAAAAGGAAGAGGATCCTAGATTAGCTGAAGACTTGGGCGACCTATGTTCAATTGCTTTCTCCATCATGTTATTCCTTCTGAGTGTGGGCAAGTCACTTACTGGTCGACACTAGTGGCGGGGGGAGGGAGGGAGAGGGAATCAATCTAAGTTACGCAACTTCAGCTATGCGAATAACGTAGCTGAAGTCAATGTACTTAGATCGACTCACTGTGGTGTCTACACTGCTGTTAGTCAACTGCTGCCACTCCCCCGCCAACTCTGCCTGTGCCTCTCGCAGCGATGGAGTACAGGAGTCGATGGGAGAGCGTTCAGGGATCGATTTATTGTGTCTAGACTAGATGCGATAAATCGACCCCCGCTGGATCAATCGCTGTCCGCCAATTTTGCAGGTAGTATAGACATACCCTTAGGGTCTCTGTGCCTAGTTCCCCACCTGAAAAAGGAGATAATAGCACTTGCCTACCTCATAGAAGTGAGGATAAATGCATTGAAGAGTTTGAGACACTCAAATACTATGGTAACGGGGGCCATATAACTAGTCTATTTAGGAAAAGTCAAGAAGAATCTAGGGCAGAAAAGAGCACAGGAGAGATGTGCCCCAGGCAATCTGCACTGCTTAGTAGATAAGCCGCTCCATTTTGTACTAGCTGAAGCTTTTTTTAGGACCTGGAGCTTTGCCTTCAGATTCAAATGACTTGCAGTGAATCGTGCCTGGAGGACAAGCCTAGACAAATTAGAGGATTGGACCAAACTGTCCCTGCCAGCAGGTATATGGGATCTTGGGGAGCAATTACCACACAGGTGGGGTGCAAAATAAACTTTATTAAGAAAATGCCAAAACAGGGAAAATTCAATAGTGAGGGGTATGGGGTTTGTTAAGGTAGACAAAATTAACTGAACAATCGGGGACTTCAATTCATAATATTCGTATTTGCACGCCTTTGCCAACACCACATACATAATCAGTGGCTTGTCACTGCAATTGCTTTGGCCTGCTACGCAGATGCTGCTGTAATCAACACTCTTTTTCTCGTCTTAGTGGCTTCTTGACAACACTCTTCACCAGACAATGAGCAAGAATTTAGGATTCCGTCTACCAGTGGCTCCTGGTTCTCCTACTTCATCAAGTCTGTCTGGGCCTATGTTTATTATTAGTATTCTAATTTGTATGCATATTTCTCCTTAGTGTTACCTGCTGCCTGCATGGATAGGAACAAGGAGCAAATCCTAGAAAAAAAAGCCGGCTCATTCTTATTACTATCCTTGTCTGGATCAGCACACGTGGGAGAGCCATTCTCTGAGTAGGCCCTGTAGCCAATCCCAGCCTTGGCCCTGTCGGTGTGCTGATGTTTGCAGGAGGCAAAATGTGATGAGACGTCGCTTGCTTGCCATGAGGAATCAAAAGGCTTCCCATTCCTGACCCCCTATCTCTGCACCGGCGTCTGTGTCAGTCATTTGAAGAATGGTCAGGAGACTATGTTGTAAGATCCCTCTTCAGAGTGTGTTCACTTCATTTGTGAGCTCTGTCGTGTAGAAGTGCTCCAAAATTGGTCATGAGTCACGATGTGGGCTCTTTTTGCGTTTTACAGTGCGGCTGCCCCCCTGTCTTCACCTACAGACGGGAGCGTGAGGTGGAGGGATCTGCAGGCTCTGCCCTGCAGCAGAATTTTGGTGGTCTAGGGGGCGGTATACCGTGGGTGGGTGTGTCAGGGCTTCACCCGCTTTCTTTTGAAGCCCAATACTCTGGCAGGACTCCACAGGGCTGAAGCCTCTAGCTCACACCCTGCATTAGGTGCAGAGGCCCAGCAGGACAGTGCGCCTTGGACTCTCAAACCTCTAAAGATTTTATCATGTGCGCTCAGAGGCTCAGTAAGTTTGTGCCATCCTGCTTTGTTGGGGGGGGGAAAGGACCTGGGGCTCCCTAAGTATATAAAGGTTGGTGTGGGAGTATTTGCCGGCTGTTCTGAGATGATTATGTTCTGTTTTATTGATGTTGGTGTTGTGTGTGATTGCCGCCCCTTTAACGTCTAAGCACAATAAAGCTTACCATCCTTAGGATATGTTTGTGAACCTATTAGTTAACTGGGTCGGAGCACGTATTCACTCAGCATAGGCTATCATGGGATGCCCAGGGTGGGGCGAGGGAGATGAGACGTGAGGAGGGGCAGGGGCGGAGAGTGTGGTTGCGAGGATCGCGTGTTTGGCACACCTCAATCTCCAGTGGAGGACGCCGCCCTGTGCCTCACAGCGATGCCCAAATGTGTGTAATAGGGCAATGGGGCAGATGGGAGAGGTACTCTGATGGGGATGGCAAGGGATTTGGACTCCTTACCATTACCGTCTCCAGTGTTCAGGTGTCGTCCGCCCTCAGTTTCACGAGCAGCGTGTTTGACATCCCTCAAGCGGGACAATGGTTGGGGTTCCGTCTTTATACCCAAACCCTGAGTGTATTCTGGGATCAGTTTAGACACAGGCCTACTCATAAGATGCCAGGGAGAAGGAGTCCCTTTGAAGTGTACACAGTGTGTCTGCATCCTTTTACAGGAGGGGGAATCATATCCCGCTTGTTCCTCCTGTGGTAGATTTGGCCAGAATGATGAGCGGATGGGTTGTTTGCTCATCCCCCATGAGTTAGTTTTAACTTATGGTTGGGTGGTGTTTAGGATCAGGAATTTGGTTGTGCATTTTTACATCTCTCACCCCAACACCGATATTACCGAGAGTTCCTAGGATATGTCTTCTTGCCTATTGTTGGTCTTCTGCCATCTTCTGATTCTCGATCCCTCCCCATCTGCCGCTCTGCCCTTTAGGGCTGGGTGTGGGGAGGGGGACCACTTTTATCTTGTCGCCAGCTAACATACCGAGAGCTTCAATACCTCAAGGGTAAGGATAAGATATATTGTATTTCATTAAATTTTTTTTCTTTAGTACTAATTACTGTTGGATGGGGCCCGCCAAACGGTAACTCCTCTTTAATCTTCTTGCCGCTTCCTGTTGGTTTGGAGGGGTGATGATTCCCGGCGGGTCCTTAGAATGGAGCCTTTGTTTTTTCAAGTCACCCTCACCTTGCATAGGCAGGATGGTAGAGAAGGAAGGAACAGGATGTGCTCTTCAGGAGAGTGTGCTATGACACAGCGGGCTGTGATTTTTTTGTGTTGGCACGGATATGTTGATTATATGAATGTGGAGGCATCCAGCTGCGTTTCTTTCTTTTAGTTGAGTTGCACTTTTTAAGGTCATTTTTTTAGCCGCTAGGGGGAGGAGTCATCCTGGATTTCCTCCTGGTGTTGCGGTTGCTTTGCCGGTAGCTTTAAAAGACATATTCTCGGTGTGTTATTGCTTCTCTGTTTCGTTTGCTGTTGGGTCCAAATGATTCTTAAAATTATTTATCCACAGTGGGACAGCTTCATGGACCGACTGATGTGTGCCTTCATTCGACTTCCCCCTAGCCTGCGCAAAGTGGTTGGGCATTATTCACTGTGAGAGCAGATCTCTGGTCCAACCTTTCCTTATCCCAGCGAGAGGGAAAACTACTTGCCTATGCTGGGGCGAGGTCTCGCTCCCCATGTGAATACTCTACCACTGCGCTTAAAGACTAAGCAGGCTTTCACCCGCCCTCTCCTGATTATTGCAAATTGGTCCCTTAGCTGTTGATCTCTAGCGAGTAGTGCCTCCTGCGCTTGGACATAGGTCGGCTTAGTTTACCTTCCTCTCATCGCATTTCTCCAATGGCTGTAGGTGGGTCGCACTAGCGAGCGTATCGTGGATCGGCCATTAAAGGATGTCTACACTGCACACGTTCTGATGGCTTGGATTGTCGGTATTGTGAGCAATATGTACTGCACTGAAAGGCAGGAGCTTATATCCTGGCAGCATTTAGTTGCTTGCACTCATGCAGTGAACGGCTTGGCAGGGAGGAATGGGGAAAGACTTCGGAACAAAGAGCAGGGCAGGCTGCCAGGTTTTAAACAGCAGAGGAATGGGGTATGGGGGACTGACGAGAGAGCTCGGGTGGGTGGCAGCAGACAGGACGACTTAACCACAACTATACAGCAAACAGCAAAATCCTTATCATGATGTTCTGAACCTTAACCCAAGACTAACAAATTAGCAAGGGTAACCAGAACACAATGCAACAAGTTTTTAAGCTAAACTACAGACACACAACACAACAATTCTCTAACACTAATTAACCACAGTATGAAAAGAAATTTACAACTTATCTAGACTAAGAACCTACTTCTAATAGATGCACCTCTTTTATGGTGGAAGTTTACAGGGGCAGAGTGGTACTATGTACAGCCAGCTTTTAGACCAGGCTTATGTCTAGGATGCAGGAGGTGATGCCAGCTGATACTTGAAGCAGAGAGCCCGATGGCAACGGTCCCACTAGAGCAAGCTTAGCGCGGCACAAACTTATTTTTAGCAGCAAAGCTCTGCGGAGTTAGGAGAGGTTACGGCCACAGACAGGTTTAGTCTTAAGTCTGGGTGCTGGGAAACAGAGCCGGCAGCTAAATAATAAAAATAAAGATAATGAGAGTTTCAACGAGGGATTCTTACCGCCCCAAAGGAGACGCAGGGTTAAAAGCAGCAATCATCGAAGGCTAGGTCGGTCTTAATATCAGGAGATCTCTCAGCAGCATCGTTCATTCGTGACTGTGGGGGTTTAAAAACGGGGTGTCCTAGCGTCAAAATCAACAGACGAGCGGAGGAAAGAACCCCCCGAACTCCTGGCTGATCAGACATTGGCGCAATGCAGGAACTTTCTGAGGTCTGATACAGCAAATGTCTGTTTTAGGGCAATTAGCGTCTGCCACCAGTACTTCTGATGGCTCAGAGGCGGGAAAGAAAAAAAAAACAACAGTGTTGAGCACAGCGACAGTCTGGGCCGAGTTCCTGTGCAGTAGGGACTCAAAGCACTGAGGCCTATGATCATGCCAGGACCTTAAAAACCATAGGCCTTGCATAGAGTCGTACTGGACCTTTTGTTACCCTACACCAGCCCAGGTTTAAACATTGCTGGAGGGTGATAACAGACTGACCCTAATCATGTCGCCAGTGTCCCACTTAGCCAAGTGGCCATCTCCCCTTCTTCATGCAGCCTGGCTCTTGGCTTGCCTCGCGGATAACCAAGCCCTTTATGCTGGGTCGCCCCTCTGCTTTGAAGCCGGGCAGTTCTCCCCCTCGGTAAACAAGTTGGGTTAGCAAGCAGGCAGTGTCGAGGGAGAGTCTCACAGTAGCATGGGAGAAACAGAACGAAACCCGAAAATGGAGTAGTGGGAAGCTGTAGAACCAAATGGCAATGGGGGATAGCTCTAACAGACACACACGAAATTCTGATG
>NC_133770.1:157163489-157315552 GCF_003597395.2 Chelonoidis abingdonii | reverse complement strand
TAGCACAACTGGGAAGGGGTTTTCCTCTTAGCAAATAGTATTAGGGGGTTCAATAGAGTGGGCGTACAATACAGTGGGTACATACAGCGTTTGGCGTAACCCAATTCCTGAAGTATAAAAAGTAAAAGTATGCTAACATTTTTATTGAAAGAGGTGTGTCATCAGCAGCATATAGCAACTAACGTTATGGGAAACGTGTAAATAACAACCTTCGGTAGGTAAATGTTGTCCACCAGTGCTGACGGGGGCGGGGTGGTGGCGTAAGATAAATAAAAAAATAAAT
Organism: Chelonoidis abingdonii; assembly: GCF_003597395.2. NCBI lineage: Eukaryota > Metazoa > Chordata > Testudines > Testudinidae > Chelonoidis > Chelonoidis abingdonii. Next base: position 157,315,269 of record NC_133770.1, on the reverse strand, counting down.
ATATAAGAAATCTGGGAATTTTTGGGGTAATTATTAATTCTGCCGGGGGTTAAAATAAAAAATAATATAACATATGCGCTCAAAAATTGTAAAAGTTGAGGTCTGTGTATGAGAGGAAAATGGTACGTAGTAACCAATGGGTTTTATGCTAGACTTCAGTATACAATTGAGGTTTGGGCTACGGCAATAGGAGTGGTGGAAGGTGGGATAAGAAAGAGGACGAGAAAGAAAAGCATGGGGGTGGTTTAGAGTGAATGAGGTTGTTAGATGGGGAAGAGTGGAGTTAGTGGCGCAGGATGAGCAGTAGGGGAGCATTCGAACTTCAGGAGGACAAAGGGCAGGGCAGGCTGCCAGGTTTTTAAACCAGCAGAGGAACTGAGGGTATGGGGGCTGACTGGAGAGAGCTTCGGTGGGGGTAGGCAGCAGGAGACCGACTTAACCCAACTATACGAAACCAGCAAAATCCTTATCATGACTTTCTAAACTAACCCAAGACTAACAAATTAGCAAGGTAACCAGAACACAATGCAACAATTTTTTAATCCTAACTACAGACAGCACCAAACAATTCTTAAACACTAACTTAACCACAGTATGAAAAGAAATTACAACTTATCTAGACTAAGAACCTACATTCTAATTAGATGCACCCTATTATGATGGGAGGAAGTTTACAGGGGCAGAGTCGGTTTGTCACAGGAGCCAGCTTTTTAGAAGCCAAGGATGGTGATGCAAGCAGGTGGGATACCCTGAAGCAGAGAAGCCCGGGCAAATCGGTCCCCAGGAGCAAGCGCTTAGCGCGGCACAAACTTATTTTTTAGCAGCAAAGCTCTGCGGAGTTAGAGTCTCTCTCTATGCAAGCCACAGAATCTCACCCACTCACTCCTGTATCAAACCCCTAACCTAGGTCTGAACTACTGAAGTCCTCAAATTATAGTTTAAAGACTTCAAGGTGCAGAGAATCTTCCAGCAAGTGACCCGTGCCCCATGCTGCAGAGAAAGGCAAAAAAAACCCAGTGCCTCTGCCAATCTGCCCTGGAGGAAAATTCCTTCCCAACCCCAAATATGGCGATCAGCTAAACCCTGAGCATGTGAGCAAGACTCACCAGCCAGACACCCAGAACATAAAAATGGTTAAGTTGGGGATTGGTCCTGCTTTGAGCGGGGGGTTGGATTAGATGACCTCCTGAGGTCCCTTCCAACCCCGATATTCTGTGATTCTATGACAAATTGAGCACGTTGAATTTTTTCAAAATTCAATTTTTAGCAGAGCTGTGTTCGTGAACGCTTTAGAAAAGGTAAATGCTCCCAACATTTTCTCCTGCCACCTTCTCTTTTTAAGCCAGTTACAATGAAAAGGATCGCTGTGGCCTCATCTGTGTGCAACAGGACAGGGCATAAAACTAGCTTGACATAGATAGAAGTGGATGTTTTTATGCTATCCTGGCATCCAACAGGAATGAGGAGACCATGGGGAGCCCAGCCCTGCAGTCTCACTTAACCTGAAAAGAAGGAATGAGCTCTTCACATGGTTTCCCCTCTTCCCACCTGCATCACACCCTAGTCTTGCCTGGGTCGAGCTTGATCAAGCCGCATTTCATCCAGGAGCTGATCTCAGGTAGGTATTGAGAAAGCTGGGAGATGATGCTGACTACAGTTGATGTAAAACAGATGCAGAGTTGGGTGTCACCCACAGACCGCCGGCACTGCAAGTGGCCACTAATTATACCATCCCCAAATAGCAACAAATTGAATTTGAGCCACTTACTGGTGAATATATTTGTCCATCTATATGCACGTGTGCGTGCACATAGTATCCAACCAGATCTAACAAAAACACATTTCTTACCCTGGGCCTGGAACTGGAACTTCATGGGATACAAAACTGCCAAGTTTGGAACTGTTTGGGTTCCATTTAAATACAAATACACAAGTATGTCCTCCCTTTGTCTTGATAAATGGATTTAGGTTGCTTCAAAGGCTCTTGTACAAAGGAGTTCTGCTGCCTGCACACATTTTCCAGATTTAGCATTTTGCATTTTTACTGAGCAGCCAATTGGGCCAAAGCTGCCTAATCTCCCTAGAGCACAGGGATATTTCGCATCTCAGTGTGTGTGTCACACAGTGAGTCAGTGGCAGACTCAGGAATGGAACCCAGGAGTCTTAACTCCTGGTCTCTCTCATTAACCACTAGATGACACTACTACCTTTATAAAGGACCTAATTTTCCAAGGTTGCTGAGCACATACGTTTCCCATTGACTTCAGCAGGAGTTTTGGGTGCTCATCACTTCTGAATCTTGAGTTCCAAACTTTGTGACAGAGATATATAATGATTAATGGACTACAAGCTAAAAAGCTTATCTAAGTTAAAACATTTATTTTCTTGCTCGGTTTTCCTTCTTTTGTGTTTTTTTTTTTAAGCCATCACTTGACACAGTATCTTGCCTCTTCCATACTTGACAGAACCAGTTTTGCCAGTCATCTCCCTGATGTATATAGTCAACATCCTTCTCCAAAGCAACCCAGTAAAATACAATCTAATCATCTGGTTTGTTCTTCCTCTTCAGTTCATCTCCTCAGAGGTACCCACCCTACTCTGGATCTAAAATTCCATCATATATTTTCCAACATTAGAATATGCATACCCACGTATACAGGTTATGGGGCCTGATTCATTACTGCATTACTCCAGATATATGCTGGTGTCATTCTGTTAATTTTTATGGCATTACACTAACATAAAACTGGACTATCAGAGTGATATCCAAACCCAAGATCGCCAACAAATACACCCGCTTTTTCTGATGTACTCCATTGCCTACTGGACTGCAAGCTCTTCAGAGGAGGGAACTTGCCTTACTTTATTAGTGGAGGACCATGTGTGCACAAGACGATATATAAGAAGTAAAAATCAAAATACAGAAACTTGATTTCTGTGTATAGCAAAAGTGAACACTGGATGAGTAGTAATTGGCACTAATTGCCAATTTCAACAAAGTGGTCAAAGATCATGGACAGTGAGTGACCTTATCAGCTCTAGAGGCTATGCATCCAAATTCAGGGTTAGGGTATATATTCCTGAAGCGGAGTGGTGCATTTATGTTACCTAGGCTATATTTTACTTTGCAGATAAACAGGGCTCTTCAGCCTGCAAATTTGTCAGTCCAGTACTAAATCCTTTCAAAATAATAAAAGGAGTGTCAAGCATTTAACTTTTCCATGGACATCCCATACACATCTCTGCCATTTATGACTCTAGTGGAAGATTAATCTTAGCAAACAATCCTTGCTGATCACAGTGATACCTCCAGGCATGTCCTAAAACATGACTGTTGATTTTAAGATGTTTAGATGTATGGCAAACGTTGCTGGATTTCCCCTCCATTCAGAGAGAGATTTTTTTTCTGGCTCAGCGAACTTACTAATCACCTGCAACTACTGTCAGAATGACATTATGTGAATGAGCTGAGAAAATGGTTCTGCATATCTTGCTAAATAGTCTCATGAACTGTTTGGATTTATTGAAACAGTGTGGCTCACCCCTTAGGGTACATCTACACGGGGATAAAAGCCTTGCAGCATGGCCGTGGATGGCCTGGGTCAGGTGACTGGGGCTCATGGAGCTCAGGCTGCGGGGCTAAAAATTGGTGTGCAGATACTCAGATTCATGGTGGAGCACTAGCTCTCATGCCTCCACCTTCACAGGGTCCCAGACCTCGGCCTCCAGCCTGAGCCTGTCCATCCACACAGCAATTTTTCAGCCCCGCAGCCCAAATCAGCTGTTCAGGGCCAGCCGTGGGTTTCTCTCCTTCCCACCTCTCTCTCCCCATGTAGATATATCTTTAGGGGCTGGTTACAGAATCAGTCACACCTTGGAGAGATCCCAGTGATTGCCCTGTACAGAGTGCAAGAGGCTGCAATGAAAGGGGGAAGCTCAGGAACTTGTAGAGTGCCACAAAGATACTGACAAACGGCGAGGAAGATGTGGCAAAGATGAGTCCAGGGAGCAGGCGGCTCTTGTGTGATACTGACAATAGCCACCCAGTTGGGGAAAATAAGTGGAATGCTTTGGATGCCATATGCAGAATATAATGATGCAACTGTTGAGAAGAGGACCAATGAATCAAATTGTTTAAAGGGCCCTAAATCTCAAAGTTCACAAGACTCTTGTTTTCTTTACATTCTATGTAATAAAAGAACACGTGTCATTGCATTGATACATCCAGCAATTCCTTAGCATGGTGATGGGGATTTCTATTATAGTTGCACATGCAGGCACCAGACAAGATCTGGGGCTCCCCTGTGCTTAGGCTCATAGAAGGAGACAGTCCTTGCCCCAGAGAGTTTAGTCTAAGACTTTAACCCTGCAAAGAGGCACATATGTACTTAACTTTGAGTCCCACTGACTTCCACCCCTCCCTACCATTCCTACCCCTACTGCAATAACAAAATAACTGAAACTCAGACACCATCATTCTAAGATCAGTACTGCAGGATGCTGAGTACTGTACTTCTTTTGAAGCCAATAGGAGATGGGGCACACAGCACCTTCAAGGAATGCACTATTGTTTAACATTTACGCTGTAATATCATGAAAATCACTGTCAGAACAGCATAGCATGTCACGTAGCTCAGAATTACATTTGAAGATACAGCCGCAGCAAAACCACACCAAACAAAATTCAACATGCATGCTCCAATTTTTCTCATGTCAAGGCATCTGCTGTCATTTGAACTAGCAAACAACTAACCCAAATTATTGTTGATTTGTAGCAGACTGGGTATCAAATAGTATAAACAACAGATGCAGTCACCTGAATAATCTATGGGTAATTAAAATTGGCTCCTCTCCCCTACCCTTGAGCACATCTGACTGTAGTGGGTGAGAGTGCTTTGGATAATACGAATGGGTGGGTGGAGAATGGGGAGGCAAGTCGTTATTCATGAGGTGAACAACAAATTAAACAAGTATTTTTATCAAGCACATATCCTCTTGGAGGTATTTAGCTTTTTCTTTTCAAATAGACGAAGCTTCCATCTGAAATTGATCTCACTTTGTTTCATTGGTAACTGGCACGTTAACATGTTTTGTTTTTTGAACTATATCTTGGATACCTCCTGTGCTGCTATATGGATTCTGGTAGACACTATGATATTGTTGATACCAATATTATAAATCTGCAAGGAATCTGACCAGATCTGACATGTAAGATGTCTGTAGAAATGTTATGATTTGCCAGATATGATTATCTTGTTTATGTGGTTGTATCACCTTTGCATTCTGAGTTATAGATGTGTATGGTATATCTGTATTTCCAAACTTATGCTGTGTTTCTGGGTGTCATCCCCAGACAGACTGCCATCAGCACTAGGCCTGCTTGATGCCCAATGGACATGAATTTTCTCCTTTTTACCGCCTGATCTGACCTTGGCATTTCCAGTGAGGGCCACCCTCAGGTCACACCTCCTTTATAGGAAAATTTCCAATTCCAGTAAAAGAGTGGAAGGAAATAAAATAGGACTCCACTAACTCTATGCAACAAGCAAAATCAATTCTTGATCTCCACTAGCTCTAATGAGGTCTAGAGCTCACTGGGAATTTTTTTAACCAAACAGTTATTCACTGAAACTAATACGTTTAGCAGGAATGTATGAATTCCAATGCAAAAAAATTCACTAGGAAGCATTTCTCAGGTCAGGATGGAATTTCCAACCAAAATGAGAAGCAGATCTACCCTCAACACCCCAGCAGTTAGGGCACTTACCTGGGAAGTGGGACACCCAAGTTCAAATCCCTGCTCTGCCATATTTGGAGTAGGGACTTGAGCCTAGGCAGTGTCCTAATCACAGGCCTTTATTAACCCCTCCTTACTAGTGTGGGGCCGATACGTCCTACCACATGTTCCTTCTGGTACCAGCTCAAGTTATCAGCCAACTCCAGGAAAATTGGAGACCTAAACTCCTAGACCTGCATTTTCAAAGGAGCCCAGATCTCACTGAAATTCTATGGTAGCTGGGTACTTAGCTCTTTGAAAAATTCAGCCTTTTAGGAACGGGAGAAAAATTAAACTGACACATTGAAATGAGCCTGAAGTTTACATAAGTGACATTAAATACATGATTTGAAAAGAAACATATCCAGAGATATGCTTTGCAAGTTTAATTTTAGTTACATAGGTGGTGGGGAGAATGAATAACTTTCAGAACTCTATGGAGGCTGTATTCTTTATCAGCTAAATTGGATCTTGTAGGTGAAAAAAAGATAAAAATTGACCAGTCCCATATCTTTAGTCTATGCTTAATAAACACATTTTCCCCCAAGGATAAGCAGGTCTGATTATATTTTTGCTGTCTGTTGGAGCGGGGGTGGGGGGGAGGTGTTCATAACATCTTCCACTCTATATTGAGCCAAAAGGAGAAGTAATTCAGTGTAGTTTAATGACCTTGTCATCTACAGAGGCAAAACTCTGATAAACGGGACACAGCCTTCATCCAGTTCTCCAGGCCTTGAGTTATCTGTCACTGATATTAATGCAATTTTTTGTTTCATTCATCAAGAAATAAGAAAAGTTTGCTTTTCTGTAAAAAATAAAACAACCTATTTGAGGTAAACAAACAACTATCTGGCGAATGGAGAATGAAGGACAGCGTCATTATTCAGAGATCATGTCAATACAATTCACTATTCTGTATCTGATGCTTAGAGTATATGTTTGCAGTGTTGTAAGTGGGTTGGTCCCTGAACATTAGAGAGACGAGGTGGTGAGGTAATATCTTTTACTGGACCTAGTTCCATTGGTGAAATAGACAAACTTTTGAATTATGGAGCCTTTCTTCAGATCTTTCCACACATGAAGAGCTCTATGTAGATCTCAGTCTTGTCTTTCACCAACCGAACTAGGTCCAATAAAAGATACTACCTCACCCATCTTGTCTCGCTTAGACTATATCAGCTCTTACTATATCCTATATCATTATATACATAGAATCACAGAATATCAGGTTTGGAAGGGATGTCAGTAGGTCATCTAGTCCAACCCTCTGCTCAAAGCAGGACCAATCCCCAACTAAATCCCCAAATTTTCCCCTCAAAGATTGAACTCATAACCCTCGGTTTAGCAAAGAACTGCTGATTCATCGAAAGCCAAATATTTCATGGAAATATTATCTGTTTAATTTTACTGGAATGAAATGTTTTGATCAACCTGAAACTATTTTTTTTAAATTGTTTAATGGGTAATTGTGACATTTCAGAGCAGAATTCCTCCCCCCCCCAAAAAATAATCATAGAACTTCCTATGAAATAGAAAATCCAGTGCCTTCCTAGCTCTAATATATACACAGAGAGAATGAAACTGGATAGGATTCACAGAAGAGTGACCAGAATGAATGGAGGACTGGAAGGGCTCCATTTAAATGGCAGACTTAAGGAGATTAATGTGCTTTGTACATGAAAGAGAAGATGAACATGTAACTTGACTGCAGCCTATGAGGACATACACACAGAGACTATATAAAATAAAGGTCTCTTGAATTTAGCACAGGCACAATAATGTCCAATGATTCATATTAGCAACTTAGAAGCTTGACAAATGCTAACTGAAAATGCAGAGCACATCTTTAGCTGTGAGGGTAATTAGACAATGAAACAACTTGCCATGGGATGTGATGGATTCTTCATCACTTGAAGTCTCTAAATCAAGATTGGAAGGCTTGTTCTAGGTCCTGGATGTGGAAATCACAGGGTGAAATCTACAGCTTGTGTTTTGCAGGAGGTCAGAGTAGGACCAGGTGACGATAACCATCCCCTCTGGCCTTAAAAATCTATTAATCTAGGAAAAGGAAAGTCCGTAAAATCAAAAACAAAATGTTACCAGACCTAACAACACTTTGCAGTTATATAGTCAGTTTATTGCAAGAATGTCAAAGTGCTTTGCGCTGCTGCTTGTCAGGTTGATCAATATTTTCTCTTTGTGCTCCCCAGTCTGTATGTACCTGTTGCCTATTATCTTATAGTGAAGGTAGATTGGCACTGCAGTCTGAGGTGTGATTGCAACTCAGGCAGACATACCCATGCTTGAATAGCTACAAACAGCCATGTAGATGTGGCCACACAGGCTCACTTTGGGCTAGCAGTACAAATAGTACACAGAGCCCCTAATATGTTTGTGCAGCCCCTGTCACCATATCTACAGGCCTATTTTTAGCTCTGTTAGTGCAAGTAAAGCTGGCCCATCTATGTCTACTGTGCTGCAATCATGCTCCAAGTGAAGTGCAGATATACCCTTAGATCAGGGGTAGGCAACCTATGGCACGGGTACCAAAGGCGGCACATGAGATGGTTTTCAGTGGCACTCGCATTGCCCAGGTCCTGGCCACCAGTCCAGGGGGCTCTACATTTTAATTTAATTTTAAATGAAGTTTCTTAAACATTTTAAAAACTTTACATACAACCATCATTTAGTTATATATTATAGACTTATAGAAAGAGACCTTCTAAAAATGTTAAAATGTATTACTGGCACATGAAACCTTAAATTAGAGTGAATAAATGAAGACTCGGCACACCACTTCGGAAAAGTTGCCGATCCCTGCCTTAGACTGTGAACTCTTTGGAAGAGTGACCATCTTTTTGTTTTTTGTTTGCACAGTGCCTTTTATGTTGAGGTTGTGGTTCATAACTGCTGTTCCTAGGTACCACAGTAATACAAACAAACACCAGCAGCATTGATAATTGATTAAGCCTCAGAATGCCCCAGGAAGTTTATAGATTCATGGATTTTTAAGGCCAGAAGGCACCATTATAATCATCTAGACTGACCTGCTTCACAACCCTGGCTATAGAGCTGCAGACAGGGATTTTGTTCGGCATCAAATGAGGCAGAGCAAAGCTCTGGGCCCAAATTCCAGAAGTAATGAGACCCCAAAACTGCAACTGAAGTCAAAGGGAGCTTCAGGTCTCACAACATCACCTGGATGGAGTCAGGAATCAATGCAGTCCCCATCCAGAACCATAAACATCAGAGCATCCTTCCTACGATTCCAAACCAGAACAGCTAATCCAACTCTTCCAAATCCTGGCCAAGTTTGGATACTTGGTTTCGGACCTTTTCCAGTAAGATGAATCAGTAAGGTGCACTGGAGAAGAATCTCTGATATTCTGGAAGCTAGATTTCAGTCCAGATACAAACCTTGCCAGTGACCACACCAATACTAAGAGACAGATGGTGGCCCACTGGATGCAGTTCCCTCTGTGCAGAAGGTCAACGGTGCTTCCACACCACCAGCTTAAGTCTGAATTAAATGGTACGTAGGCTTTTTGCTGGACCTCTGCATGGGTTTTAGTTCACCCATTGCATTCCATGGAACTACTCTGTTTGCAGGATTGGGGCCTCAGGGTGCCCTGTATGTTCTCTCCTCCATTTTAAGACATTTTTGTATTACCATTGCCAACATTTGGAATCTGGGGTGCTTCTCAAATGCTTTTCTTGAGAGGTTTCTACATAAGTATTGTTTACGACATTTGTAATCAAGATTTATTATGCCTTTGGGTAAACATGTCTCATTACATAATTGATCATCATTGTTCTCAAAGGAACAAGCACATACACATATACAACTTCCTTTAAAAACAAATTTTCCCATTACTTCCTTTGCAACAATCCCTGCTGAGAGGAGAGTGTGTTCGTACACATTGTAACAGACAAGGGCATCTAGGTGAAACTGCAGCTGTTGGGAGCTTTCATCCCACAGTTATTTGCATTTATTTCCCTTTGAAGCTAATTCAGCACAGCTTCCCCCCCCCGCCCTTTCCAAGATGAGATAACACTGTAAACAGCTATCATTTGCTGCTTATTTTAGGGTGAGATTCACCCCTGTGAAAAGAGCCAGAACAAGGTCTTAAGGGTTTAAGTGGGACTTTATAGATCTTGGGCTGGCCCTCTCCATAGGAGTGAATCTGACCCACCATGAGCCAAAACACAAACTCCTAGTGTATTGTAATGCACAGATATCCAAAAATGTCCTATCTGCTTTGATTTTTCATTCATGCAACTGTTATAGATATTCAAGCCTGTCTGCAAAGGCCTATACTTTAAGAATTTAAGTGTATTCTTATCACTTAGCTAGTTATAGAGGTATAAAAGAAAGAATCCAACATCACTGACCGTCTGCGTAATGGCCTTCTTTTACTCTGACAGTCTGAGGCCTGGTTCTTCGGCTAAGCAGCAAAGGCAGCCATAAGCTGGGAAGTGTATGGTCACATCCTCACATTCCAAACTAGTCACATTGAAATAAGATGCTACTGGGCTATAGGAATACAATCCTGTCCTGATATTCCTATCACCTCCAGAGAAAGGGAAGAGCCTAGAAGATGTAAAAGGAAACTTAGTTTGATCGCATCCTGTCTGGCAAGAATTCACTTATCAATAGACACAGCTGGAAAACCCTTAAGTCTGTATAGATGTAGTTGTAAAATCCTCACTTCTGTATAGTTTTGTATGTTTATTTGCATGGTCTCTGTCTGGTTCTGTGATTGTTTCTGTCTACTGTATAATTAATTTTGTTGGGTGTAAAGCAATTAAGGTGGTGGGATATAATTGGTTAAATAACCATGTTACAATATGTTAGGATTGGTTAGTTAAATTTCAGTAAAATGATTGGTTAAGGTATAGCTAAGCAAAACTCAGGTTTTACAATATAGTGTGCAGTCAATCAGGAAGTAAAAGGATGGGGGTTGGAAACAGGGACTGGGGATGGGGGAATTGGGATCATGTTTTAATAAAGGGGGAAATGGGAACAGGGGATGGGAACAGAAACAGGGACACAGGCAAGGCTCTGTGGTGTCAGAGCTGGGAAGGGGGACACTAAGGAAGGAAACTGGAATCATGCTTGCTGAAAGTTCACCTCAATAAACATAGAATTGTTTGCACCTTTGGACTTCGGGTATTGTTTCTCTCTGTTCATGTGAGAAGGACCAGGGAAGTGAAAGGGTGAAGGAATAAGCCCCCTAACAGCAACAAACACTTTCGAACTATCGTGGGTTTCATTTTTGTAGTGTTTATTCATATTTGCCCTCACTGCACTCTTCTTACCCAAACTCCCCTGCACTTTCAATTGGATGCATTATTTTTCATTTTCTTTTCTGAATGGCTGCACACTCTTTCTAGAGCCCCTGATCCTACTGAAAAGTTCTGAGAGCCGCCTGATGTCAATAGAAAAGGAGGATGTTCAGTGCCTATCAAGATAAGGCCCCTAAAAGATGGGCTACATTTCACCCCAGACATGACCACATTTCAGTGACGGTAGAAAAATGATTCTAAATATTATAGAAGACAATTTCCCAACTCAAAAAGTGTTACAGCCTGGGACAATCAATGTCCAGACACCGGTGGGAGGTGGGGGGAGAACAGTGAGTCTGAATCCCACGCAGATTAAGCAATTGAATCAACTCATTGTATACAATGTTCATGTATAAAATACATCAAGTAAGGTCCTTTATGACAGCTTCTAATATTCTGAACCTGATCACCATTATGAAATATGTATACAGATGGTGGCAATGAATCTGTGCATATAGAATACTGCGTTCATGACCTGTACTACAATTTCAAATATAACACAGCAAGAAAGGGCTCCTCCCAAGCTTGGTGTTAACATAAAACCAGACACAAGTAATCTATATTATAGCCCAGGAAACAGACAAATGATGGGACCATTACAGTTAATGGGAAGATACTGAGACACCCCAGCTATCAAATAGAGAACGGATTTCCCTTCTGCTCTGAATAATCATGAATTACCGTAGTCTGAGAAAGAAAAGAAAGAAAGAAAGAACAACTGATAAAAGGGGAGGGGTTTGAAGTGAAAGGTATCCAAAAACTGAGGGCAACCTCTAAGTGCGAAGCTGTCTGTGAAACACTGGATAACCTCTATGACAGAAGGTATTCTGGAAAACTATTCAAAGGAAAGAGGTAACACATTGGAAAAGGGAATTTATCTAATGTAGAAGAGTAAAGCCTGAAGTTGCAGCTTTGTGTTTATTTTCTGTGTAACTTGTGTTTGCTTTCCATTATTATTTCATCTTTGAATCTGATTTTTCTATTAAACTTTTTGTTTATTTTTACCCCAAGCAGGTCTCTGGTGTGCAAAGTGTGTGGACCTTATGTCCCAAAGCAAACTGATAACTGGGGGCTGTTTTCATACCTTTGAGGGTGATGAACCAGAGAGGAAAAGTGGGTATGGCTACACTTGAAATTTCAAAGCGCTGCCACGGCAGCGCTTTCAAGTGCGAGTGTGGTCCCAGCGCTGCACGTACTCCACATCCTCATGGGGTTTAGCTTGCAGCGCTGGGAGCCGCGCTCCCAGCGCTGTGGCACTGTTTACACTGGCGCTTTGCAACGCTGTATCTTGCAGCGTGCAGGGGGGTGTTTTTTTCACACCCCTGAGCGAGAAAGTTGCAGCGCTGTAAAGTGCCAGCGTAGCCAAGGCCTATGTGTCTGTTAGTGAAGAACAGTAGATGGATTTGGAGCCAGGGGACTTGGGACCAGGAGGGCTGTTGCGAGTAGGGTGACCAGATCACCCAGCTCAAATATCGGGAAGCGGAGTGGAAGGGCAGGACGAGGGCAGAGGGGGAAAAATGGCAGCAGAGCAAAAAAACAAAAAAAAAATCCCACACCTGATTCCTCCTCCCTCCGCAAGTGCTGGAGGGAGGCCCGGGAGACTCAGGGGAGCGCGGGGTTGGGGTGAGTGAGAGTCCGGGCCTGGCCCCGAGCAGGCAGGACTCGGGCATGGTACCTGGAGGGAGACTAGGGGGGTGGCCCGCGGGGCCAGGCGATGGCTGTTCTCCCCACCTGGGCAGCGGGGACTCAGCGCTCAGCGGCTGCGGCTTTGGAGCCTGGGCCCGAACCCCCTGGGCCTGCTGCAGGGACCCATCAGCACGCACGCTGTTCCCAGCCCCTGGCCCCTGGCCAGTTGCGTCTGGGCTGGCTGCCCAGCTGGTGCAGTCCCACGGGCTGCCCCGGAGTGGGGGAAGCAGGGCCCAGCCCCTCCATCCCGCTCGGGTTCCGCAGGGGAACGAACGGGGCTGGATTCAATTCCTCCCTTTTGCTGCCTGCTCTGACCTTGGCATTTCTAATGAGGGCTGCCCTAGACACACTGGGTCACACTAACTTAATATAATTTTTGGTGAAATTACAGGCATGTTTGGTGTAATATAGTAAGACTTCTTTGAGGTGTTTGGCTTAGTATCACACAACATTTTGATTAAAAGCTTCAATGATATAAAATTATCAGGGCACACATTAAACGGATTAAAAGTTGGCTAACTGATAATTGTCAAATATAATTGTAAAAGATGAATCAAATGAGTGTTTCTCTAGTGGGGCCCAGCTGGGATCAATCAGTTCATAGCTCTCTGCTATTTAACATTTTTATCAGTGACCTGAAAGAAAACAAAATCATCACTGATAAAGTCTGCAGATGACAAAAACTGGGTGAGCGGGTAAATAATGAAGAGGACAGGTAAATGATTCACAGCAGTTGGCCTCTCTTGATAAGCAGGGCACAAACAAACAGTATGTTTTAATATGGCTTTTTGTAAGTAAGATGTTATTTCCATTACATTTGAGTTTGGCCTATTTGCCCATCCTTCCGAACCTTTTCTTGTATTCTGAGAATTTCTCTAAATGTTTAATAAACCAATTTCTCTCAATAAATAAAAACTAGGTCAAGAAAATTATAGCTCCTGGAGTATAGATTTCTTGGTAAAACTGTCATTTTTGACAAATACAATCTCTGCTTTGCAGTGTAATCCTACTATAGGCCTAGCAATCAAAAAACTAATAGGCCCTTCAAAGATTGTATCTGAACTGGAATTACTTCTTTATAGCCTATGAACATTTTTCATATTAAAGCAATGATGTCCATTTCCAATAAACTGCTTGTCATTTTTAAGTGACTTTAAGTCTTTCTATCTTGCAAATACAGTTGCATTTACTCCTGATATTGTAACATGTGGAAAGAGAGCAATAGATCAGTTATTAAAAGTTCCATTTCATTGAAAAAAATAAAGCTGATGTTCAAGCCTGGAGCTACAAAACTGGCTGACAGATATTTTCCTAATTCCCCTCTACTTGTAGAATTAGAACTTATGGGTTTACAACCACTCACATGGATTTATGTAATTTTGTTAGGTGCTTAGATGACTCTGAGATAAGTGCAGGATGGACGGGTATGGGGACCGGAGGGCTTAGTGGAGGCATAAGAGGATACAGAAATGCTGGATTTTGTTCCTGGAGTCATAGATTTGTTTTATTATTATTTAAACTAATTATAATAATAGGATATTATAAAGGGAGGATATTTAAAAAGACCAGGAAACATGGGAAAACATTTCAAAAGGTGTTCTTCTCCTTGGAATAATTCTGTGATGTTAGACAGGTTTTGGGGATGGTAAAAGAGATCATGACACAAATTCTCTTTTGCACTGTGATCTATTCGGTGTAGAAGACTGAGGAGGAGCCATCAGGGAGGTTGGTTCTCTGGACCAACCTGCACCAGTCCAAGCATAGATCAGAGCAGGTCTAACCTACCACAACTGATAAGTCTTCAAGGAGCCATATGCTACTGGGGCATTGCTAGAGCACTTCTAACCCCTTTCTGCTACACCCAAGCACTGGGGCAGTAATTAAAGACCTAATGCTTTAACCACCTTCCCAGACCCACTGCAGAAAAGGATGCAGTCAGACATGTTGTAGAAGGGATCAGCAGCCATATTTGGCTGCTGATGGCAGATGGTTATTTTTCCAAAAGCCCTGCCCTGCCTGACCAGTAGCTCTGTGGCTACTTTTCTCCTGCTGATAATAGCCCACCTTAATTGATTAGTCTCATTATAGTTGGTATGGCAACACCTATTTTTTCATGTTTTCTGTGTATATATAGCTTTCTACTGTATTTTCCACTGCATGCATCCGATGAAGTGGGTTTTAGCCCACAAAAGCTTATGCCCAAATAAATTTGTTAGTCTCTAAGGTGCCACTAGTACTCCTCGTTTTTTTCTGTGGCTACTGATCACTGAATAACTGCAGAAGCCCTCTGCACATCTTTTGGATTGGTCTACCATCATAATGATCTCCCAGTCTAGTGTACAGATGGGTTATTCACCAGTAGGAGGCTTTCATGTCCCTTCCAGCCACATGTGCTAAGAGCATCCCCATCAGCACGGGTTATCAACTGGGATAGCACCCTCCCTACCTTCAGCATCATGTCTGTTAAGTTGTCGCAGTAACCGGCTCTAAACCTCTGTGTAACGCGGTCACTAGAGAACAACATGATACATTGGCCAGCATATTATACTCACAGCTGTGCCAGGATTTCACCTCAGACTGTAGTGAGCACATCTCTGCCACTCAGCCTTGTTACCTTTATGCCTCAGTTGTAGTTTCACTTAATTCAGGAAGACTCTGTGCTGTTCCTGGAAATGAAGCACAGGTCTCCTGCTGCCAACAGAGCTGCCTATCTCAGCATCTGCCAGTGGTCAGAAGGGGACTGTGGTGCAAGCAGACCTGTTTTATAAAACATTCATGTTTCCACTCACTTGACTTCAGAACTATGTACAGCATGCAAAAAAGTGATTGTCTCTACTTGATGGTGTGTATCACTTTTACATACCAAATTCATTTACATTAATTGTTCACAGTCCAAATTTTTATCAGACACACCTGAAGTCAATGGAAAGTTTCCCATGGACTTCAGCATGGTTTAGATCAGGCTGTGCTAAGTACTGTCACCTATTTACATTAACACATGGGACATTTAAGTCACTTTACAGTGACAAAGCAGGACAGGGGAAACTGGATCTAAATAAAGAACAAGTCTCTGCCCAAAAGAGCTTATATTTTCTAATCAGTGATTTACAACATAAGAACCAGATACTGCCACCTTCGCACATGTTGAGTAGTATAGTACTCCACACATAGATTCTGTACTCACATTTAGTAATCTCTGCTACAGGAAATTGTAATGAAATGAATCTAAGAATTAGAGATCATTGGAAAACAGGTTTGTCAAAAAACTGAAAAGCCCTGAGAAGTGTCAAATTTTTGGTTTTTAGTTTTCCAATGCAATATTGAAATTTTTCAAGGAAAATACATGCTTTCTGGGGGGAAAAAAATCAAAAACTGAAATTTTCAGTTGAACAAAAGTGCTGATGGAAAATTCTTAAATATATTATTGTGCCTGAATCTGATGATGGCACATTTGGAGAAGTTAAATTCTGGCAAGTAAAATGTGAAAGTATAATAGGGCAGGCCAAGCAAGAATTTGAGAAGCAAAATTAAAGATGCAAAAATTAACAGTAAAATATTTTTTAAGTACATGAGAAGCAAGAAGTCTTCCAAACAGGCATTGGGGTCACCAAACAAAGGGGTTAAAGGAGCACTCAAGGAAGACTAAGCCATTGCAGATAAGTTAAATAAATTCTTTGCTTTGGTTTTCATTGCAAAGGATGTGGGGGAAATAGTCACATCACAGCTATTCTTTCTGGGTGACAGATCTGAAGCATTTTCCTAAATTGATGCATCAGGAGAAGAGGTTTTACAACAAATTGTTAAACTAAACAGTAATAAGTCACCAGGACCAGACGGTGTTCACCCACGAGTTCTGAAGAAATTCATATATAAGATTGTAGAACTACTAACTGTAGTAATATGTGTCTTATCACTGAAAATCAGCCTCTGCATCAGATGATTGGAAGGTAGCCAATATAACATGGATTTTTAAAAAGGGCTCCAGAGGCGATACTGGCAATTACAGGGTGGTAAGCCTAACTTCAGTACCAGGCAAATTGGTAGAAACAGTCCGTTTATCTAAGAGTCTGATAATGAAGTGTGAGGGAAGGATCAATATAGGTTTTGTAAAGAGAAATCATGCCTCTTTGTTTGAGGAAGTGAACAAGTATGTGGACAAACATGATCCAGTCTATGGATTTTCAGAAAGCCTTTGACAAAGTCCCTCACCACAAGCTCTTAGGTAAACTAAGTAACCGTGGCATAAGAGAGACGGGTCCTCTCATGGATCAGTAACTGTTAAAAGATAGAAAACATAGGGTAGGAATAAATGTTCTATTTTCACAATGGAGAGAGGTGAGCAGCGGATCCCCAAGGATCTGAACTGGGACCTATGCTGTTTAACATATTCATTAATCATCTGGAAAAGGGGATGAACAGCGAGGTGGCAAAGTGAACTCCAAAGCTGACCACAAGGAATTACAGGGGGTTCTCACAAAACTAGATGACTGGGCAATGAAATGACAGATGACATTTAACCTTAGTAAATACAAAGTAATGATCATTTGCCCTACACAAAAAGGGGCAGGAAAAGGCAAAGTGGGGCCTGGGGTGGGGGAGAGAGGAGAGGGTTGTCCCATACCTCCCTAGGGACAACCCTTAACCTCAGACATCCAGGAGTGGAAGACAGGAATTGCTCCATAATTGCCCTGTTCTATATACTTTCCCTGAAGCTCTGGTATGTTCCACTGTCAGAGACAGGGTATTGGGAAAGATGGAACATGATCTGACTCGCTATCATAGTTCAACTAAATGGCCATAGTTCTGGACTGAAACCTGACTGTGTTCAATGTTGCACCACAGTTTAGCACAAGAATGAAAGAAGGGTAATGTATCCAGTTAGAACATAATATGTGTGTATTCTCTTTAAAAACTTGAATGCATAAAACTTAGAAAACTTGACTATTCTCACTTCTGGTATGTATTCAGAATACACAGAGCTTTAGTCCCCCATATTAGGAAGCTATGGGCCAGATTCTGACCACATCTGCCCTGCTGTAAATGCAGCACAAGTTGAATGGAGTAATTCCACATTTACACCTGCATGGTAGAAATAAAATCAAAGGTTATATCACAAAATCTAAATGTATACTGGCATTTGAAATAAAGGAAAACCCGATGTATGTTCCACTGTTATACTTGAAAAACAACAACAGATCCAATAGTTATGCCATGTGATTAGGTGTTGAAATCAGAAACCAAGAAAAAAGCCTGCAATACTGGCTATCCTGCTGTTCAGTTTATGCCTGAATTATCCCTTCGACTCATGGGGAAGGTATGATCCCATGGCTGAATGCACTGCCAGGTTACAAAAAGCAGGCTCCCAGGTGAGACTCTGTGAAGGCTAAATTAGGAAATGTGTCCTGATACGATAGTGGAGCAGATCTGACAGTAATCGAAAACAGTGGGGCTCCCACATATTAAAAAGTAGAGATTTTGTGTATCTTTCTGCTACACAGAAAAAAAAAAAAGGTATCTGCACTTTCAAATGAAACCTGTGTTCTTTCACTGAGTGTATCCAAGCAGGACAGAAGACTGACTGGTGTGTCACTGGGGTGCTTTTCAGGTGTAAGGGTTAATAATGAAATATTTAATTACAGCTATTAAGCAAGTGATTTTACTAAAATAAAGAGACTCACATGATTAGTGCTCTCCGACAAAGAAAAGGCATGGATGGCTTTTAGAAAGCAGGGCAAAGCTTGCTGCACTGATCATCTGCAATATCAACATTTATTTTTATTACAGATGTGAAATAGATCAAAATAAGGTTAGTTGCTCCTATATAACCTGATACCAGGGGAGAACCAGAATATCTGCTATGCAACGATTCTAAACACTGGGAATGGAATTTTGATAGTGCTAAGCCCCTGATCCTAAGAGACACTGAGCACCCTAAGATGAGTCCAGTGGGGTGGTCAGCATAATGGGTGAATGAATACTTGCCTTTTTTAAAGTCTTTGCAGCTCTGTCATGACTTCAGTGAGACCATAATTTCACCCCAGGATATGAATCGCATATCAAAGGAGTGGGATATGATCTTATGGTTAAGGTACTCAGTGGGGCCAGAAGAGATCTGGATTCAATTCCTGTTTCTGCCACAGACACTCTATATGACTGTAGGCAAATCACTTCATCTCTCCCTAGTTCAACTCCCCATCTATAAAGTGGAAATAACCCTTCCTTTGCCTGCATTGTCTGTTGGATCACATGGTCTTCAGCTGATGGACTGTCTGTCACTATACACTCACAGAGTTGTACAGGGCATAATGTAATGGCTTACTGATTTCAGCTGGGGACTTTGGGCAATACAGTACAAATAAACAAACAATCAGATCCTAAGGGCTTTGATACCATAATAATGAATACAGGATAGACAGCTTATGCAGATTAGGACTGATACAAAAATTAAAGGATTTCAGAGGCGCATTTTAATTAGCACTGTTGTGAATTACCTGTGAAAATTATTATAACTGGGCTAAAAATAAATTATCTGAAAGATATAATTACCAAGCCACCTTCCACATTTTGGGCAACAGATGGGATTTTCAAAAGTGTCCGAGCATGAGCCCCAATGAAAGCCAATGGGATTTATGCCTCTAAATCTTTAAGCCTGGTAACGCTGAAATCTCAGTCCACATAAGGCTAAGACGCTTATTACTTATAATAAAAAAGCTACTGGTTGGGATTTTCAAAAGCACCTAAACAATGGGACTTTAAAATCCCACCAAATAACAATGTTTATTATACGTAATAAGCATTTAGGTCTTGTGTGGACTGAAATTCAACCAGGTACAATAGCTCTAAACTATGCTCCAATCAAAACTAGATTAAGTGATCATAATTTAGGAGAGATGAGGAGGAGACAAAGGGCTGGGTGCCATTTACATAACCAAGGCACCATAAACTTGCCCCTTCTCAACTACAACCCTAACAAATCCATATATTGAACAAGAGGGATGACAAGATGGAACCCAACAGAACTTGACATGAGAGAGATAGCTCAGTCGTTTGAGCATTGGGCTGTTAAACCCAGGATTCTAAGTTCAATCCTTGAGAGGGCCATTTGGGGATTTAATTGGGGATTGGTCCTGGGGGTGGGACTAAATCTCCTGAGGTCCCTTCCAACCCTGATATTCTAGGATTCATCTATGAATGGTGTGGTGCAAGGGAAAAAGTGAGATTACCCATCTCCCTTGAGTCAGAACTACAGAAAGCAGCTCCATGTCCATCAAGTCCTTGGCCACTCTGCTGAGGCTTCCAAAAAATGTGCTAGCTGAGGAACAATCGTGGCAGTAACTTTTGTGATGAGACTATCTGTCCTACTAGGAAGAGAACTGAGACTATCCACTCATTTTACTAGAGGCTAATGGCTCATTTCAGAAACTAGCCACTACACCAACCTGGCCTACATCACAGCTATTTTCAGTCCTCTGAAGTATAAAATTCCCACCATATTAATCGTTTTTCTCAGTAGGAACACAAGGAAACATTTGCTTGTCTTTTCCCCTCCTGCAGAGTTTGAAACAAGCCAAGTTCAAAAGCTAAATGCAATGGTTCCATATCTCTAGCTTCACAGAGAATATCTGCAGAGTGGGATTTAAGAAAGTCAGTCTGGTTGAACTAGTTAAAAGATAATGTGTTGAAATGAGCAGCAAGCCTTGAAGCATAGATGCTCCTAAAAAGCAAATATGAGCAGTGAGAACTCAAGCTTAAATTGTTTTTTAATGATCTCAAAGCAGAAACACAGTGATATTTACTGGATAGACCATTGCGGTGTGATTCTGGAGAGCTGGGTTCTATTCCTAGTTGATGATCTATGGTGATACTAATATTGTTTGATCTTTCTATCTCTGTTTCCCTTTCCCCCATTGTCTATTTAGAACTGTAAGCTCTTTGGAGCAGGGACTGCCTTCCATTACGTGTTTAATGCTTAGCACCAAGTGGCCCCACTCTCAGATGGTTCTTCCAGGTGCAACTATAAAACATCACCACCACCACTACTTTATTGTTGTTTTCAAAATTTAATGAAATTGTTTGCGCCTTAAAACTTATTTGTCATTAGTTAGAGAAAAATAAAGGTCATATTATCATGCCACATATGCCAAACCATTTGCACTTTTTCTTTGTGTTTGGGTACACTATTGGTGGTCTCCCTTTCTTTATCCCAAGTTAGATTTTAAACGGAGATTTAATAAGGAGTTCTGTGTTGAATTAAAGGACATAAACCCAGCTGCCAAGTCTAAAATCCCACAAGTACTTCTCCAACACAAAACCTTCTTCATTAACATTCCGGAAATTGTTAAACAGAGACAGACTGGGTGGCTTTGAGTGCGGGTTTAATGGGCAGTTGAGACTTGCATGCGTAGGGCTTCAATTCAGCAAAGCTTTATCCATGGGCTCAAGTGCCCTTCATGAATGAAGTTACTTTCCTGATTTGCAGTCTAGGGTCACTGTTTTAAATGATAAATGTGTTGGTTCCCACCGAAATCAATAGCAAAACTGGCTTCAATGGCACCGAATTAGGCCCCAAAAGAGCATCTTCCATCTATTCAGCACCATTTATCCTACTGGATGGGTTCAAAAAGAACTAGATATATTCATGGAGGATAGGTCCATCAGTAACTATTAGCCAGGATAGGTAGGGATGGTGTCCCTAGCCTCTGTTTGCCAGAACCTTGAAATGTGACAACGGGATGGATCACTTGATTACCACCAGTTCTGTTCATTCCTTCTGGGCACCAGGCATTGGCCACTGGTTGGAAGACAGGATACTGAGCTAGATGGACCTTTGGTCTGACCCAGTATGACAATTCTTTTGTTCTTATGGATCCCAACAAGTTTTAAAATATTTAGCTGTTACATAAATTATATTCCAGAATCACTCACCCAGCACTGAAACAAAGCTGCCTCTGAGGTGTGCTGAAACCTAGCAACTGTTCAACACTGTAAGACAGGAAATGAACTAGCTTCTCCACTCAGGGTTTGATTAACTTTCCTGAGTGTGTGTGTGTAAGGAAAATCAACTAAAGGTGTGAACTGAATGGAAATAAGGCCTGATCTACACTAGAAAAATAGGTTGTTTCAACTATGTCAGTCTGGGATGTGAAAAGTCCATGCAGACAGTGTTGAAGACCATCTATCTAGTTACTGCCTCTCAGGGACATGGATCACCTACTCTAGGGTGACCAGATAGCAACTCTGAAAAAATGGGACAGGGGGTGTGGGGGATGGGGTAATAGGACCTATATAAGAAAAAATCCCAAAAAACAGGACTGTCCCTTTCAAAACAGGACATCTGGTCACCCTAACCTACACCAATGGAAAAACCCTTCCCTCTGGAGTAGGTAATATCTACACTGAAGTGCTGTAGCAGCACAGCTGTAGCATTTTAAGTGTAGACAAACCATAAGTTAAAGCATGTTAACCTTTCCACATGGATGCCTCCCTTCAGAAGAAACCAGGCTCTAGTTAACTTAACCCACCTCTAAGGAGGAAATCTGAGAACTGATTCGCTGCTGTGTACAAAAGTTTCCTTGTTACAAACAGAAATGCTATCACATTGAATGTAGGGCCTCACTTGGCTCGGTCAACAAGTAATACCACCTAGATGGTACACAGTGCCTTTCCTCAGTAGATCTCAAAGCACTTTATAAAGGAGGAGAGTATCATTATCCCCGTTTTACAGATGGGGAAACTAATGCACAGGGAGGCAAAGTGACATTTCCCAAGCTCACCTACCAGGGGAGTGGTAGCGATGGGAATAGTACCCATATCTCCTGATCCCCAGTGTTGTATGCACTAGGGCCCATGGCTCTCAACCTTCCAGACTACTGTACCCCTTTTGGGAGTCTGATTTGTCTTGTGTACCCCCAGGTTACACCTCACTTAAAAACTACTTCCTTACAAAAACTACAAAAGTGTCACAGCACCTTATTACTGAAAACTGGCTGATTTTCTCATTTTTACCACATAAATATAAAATAAATCAATTGGAATATAAATATTGTACTTACATTTCAGTATACAGTACATACAGCAATATAAACAAGTCATTTTCTATATGAAATTGTAATTAGTACTGACTTCACTTGTGCTTTTGATGTAGCCTGTTATAAAACTAGGCAAATATCTAGATGAGCTGATGTACCCCCTGGAAGTCCTCTGTATACCCCCAGAGGTACATGTACTCCTGGTTGAGAACCACTGCGCTAGGCAACACTGCCTTCCCACATATCATCCATTCCCAACATTGAACATGCCCTAACTCTGAGCCACTGTCCATCTCTAACAATAAGAACAAGTTTAATTTTGCTAATAAGTCCTTGATAAAGTGCAATGCAACTTTACCCTTACAATCTCATAGTAGCTATTTTGTCCCACAGTACTATACAGTCTCAAAACACAAGAACATTTTTATTACTAGTTTATTTTTGGTAGTACATATGAATGCATAATAGACAACTACATCAATAATCCATTTTTCTTTCATTCTCCGTAACACAACATAGCACACATTCAAAACAGAGCTCCAACAGACCTTAATGGGGTTTGAATGATTAGATTCTCTAATTGTATTTACTGTGTAAATCAATAACATTTAATTTAAAAATGCTGGCAATGCCATTTTAAAATTGAAGAGACAAGCTAGTTAAATTATTGATCAGATTTTAAGACTCAAGGAACCAACTAATTTTTTTCTGCATGTCGAAATTCAACGAAAAACCACATCAACTAATTTATGACAGTTACTGAATATCTATTTTACATAACACGGCAGGGCTTGTTTTATTACGATCCAGATCATATAAGATTATTAAACTTAATATTTCATGTTCCCAGCTAATATTTCACCACCACAAAGTTTTTGATCCAGCATAGTGAAAAATATATTTCTTTTGTCACCATTGAACCAGGGCCAGATCCCCATCTGGTGTAAAATTGGCATCTGTTGAGTTCAGTGAAGTTTAACCAGATGAGGATTTACCCTTCACCCCTTACTGTGTACCCTAAAATAATGGGATTACTGTATCTGCAGTATAAGACTTACCTTTGATTATTTATATGGCCTGTATTACAATAGAATCAGAGTTCAAAACCAGAAGGGACTACGAGATCATTTAGTCTGACCTCCTGTGTATCACAGGGCCTTAAATTTCACCCACTTAACCCTGTACTGAGCCCAATAACTTCTCTTTGACTACACATCTCCTCCAGAAAAGCACCCAATATTGACATGAAGACATCAAGAGATGGAGAATTCACCACTTCCCACAGTAGGTAATCACCTTCACTGTTAAAAATGCGTGCCTTATTTGTGATTTGAATATTTGCCTTCAGCATCCAGCCATTGGTTCTAGTTCTGCCTTTGTTCATAAGATTAAATAGCTCTTTAATATCTGAGCAACTGACCATCTTTAATGCATTTAACCTCACAACCACCCTCTGAGGTAGGGAAGTAATATTATCCTTATTTTACAGATAAGAAACATGGAGACCTATGCCTTGGCTACACTGGCACTTTACAGCGTGCAACTTTCTCGCTCAGGGGTGTGAAAACACACACCCCTGAGCACAGCAAGTTACAGCGCTGCAAAGCACCAGTGTAAACAGTGCCCCATCAGCTAATCCCCACGGGGAGATGGAGTACGTGCAGCGCTGGGAGAGCTCTCTCCCAGCGCTGGTGCCACAACCACACTCACACTTCAAAGCGCTGCCGCGGGAGCACTCCTGCGGCAGCGCCTTGGAGTTTTGAGTGTAGCCAAGCCTAAGTGACTCACCCAAAGTCCTACAAAAGGTCTGTGGTGCTGCAAGGAACTGAATGTGGGTGCCTGGAATCCCAGATGATCACCTCAAGCACTGGACAATCTTTCTTCTCTTCTCTTCTAGAGAAATTCACTCCTGTGCAGAAGAGGATCGGAGATCTATGCACCGCTTAAACCCTCTTATGAGGGCTTATGTGAGTGTTAAATGGTGCACAGGTTATATCTAGGCCCTTGAAACAGGGGTGAATTTCATCCAACAGTACGACAAACAATATTTGGCCCTGAAAGTAAATACATAATGGACATGATGTTATTCCAACATATCTACTCCTTAAATATCAGGGAACTATTTAGGGAAGCAGAGTATTTATAAATGTACAATAATTATAGTGAACCACCACCTAACAGCACAGGGGATAGAAACAAAAGGATTTCCCTCTCCTCACCCCACCATGACAATCAGGCACTCCAAGGGGAAAACAGAAGATTAAACCAACTGACTGCATATTGCATTATTGTTCTTGTACATTGAGTAAGATTTTTTATGCAAGCTTCTAACCTTCTGAACTTAGTGGTCGTTAGGAGAGCTGTATAGAGACTGTGATAAGTCTATGTATTTGTTTATACAGAAAACTGTATTCTTAATTTATACTACAACTTCAACTATACCTCACCGCAGGATGGCAAGTACCAAGCAGGAAGAAGCCCCTCCTAAACCAGGTATTTACACAAAACTGGCTTCAAGTTCCTATCCCTTGGGTAGCCCAGAAAAAGACAATGATGGACCATTAGAGCTAATGGAAAGACATTAAGACATCCCAGGGAATTTCCCATCTCTCAACAAGCATGCATCAGCATGGATTGAGAGAAAAAGAAAAGCAGGCTTGGGAGTGAATTTATCCAGAACTAAGGAACAGTCTCAAGGCAGGAGGCTGTCCATGAACATGGATCCCTTCTATAGCTAGGGGATACACTGAGAAACTCTTTTATGGCAACAGATAACGCATATTAGAAAACAGATATTATCTGATATGGAATGGCAAAGCCTGAGGCTGTGTGTTGCCCTTTATTTTTTGCGTAACTTGTATATGTTCAGCCTCTCTTACTATTTCAACTTCAAATCTGTGGTGTTTCTATTAAATGTATTTAATAGAAATACAAAGCAGGTCTCTGGTGCTCAAACAGGCGTGGAGTATGCATGCTAAAGTCAGCTGGTGTCTAGGGGGCTGGTTTCACACCTTCAGGGATGAAGCAACAAAGAGTCCTGTGGCACCTTTTAGACTAATAGAAGTACTGGAGCATAAGCTTTCATGGGTGAATACCCACTTCGTCAGACGCATGTGGTGGAAATTTCCAGAGGCAGGTATAAATATGCAGGCAAGAATCAGTCTAGCGATAACGAGGTTAGTTCAATCAGGGAGGATGAGGCTATCTTCATAGAAGTTGGTGTGAAAAAAAAGAAGGAAAGCTTTGTAGTTGGTGAATTACAAGTATTTGTTTAATAACTGAGTATGGTGTAAAATTTGAATGAACTGAAGTTAAGAAAATTTCTATTGGGTCTGGTCATTGAAGTTTTTTGCTTGAGTATGGCTATTTTAATTGATATTGTTTCACAGGAGGTTGAAGTGTTCTCCTACAGGTTTTTGTATATTGCCATTCCTAATATCTGACTTGTGTCCATTTATCCTTTTACGTAGGGATTGTCCAGTTTGGTGGACATGCAGGTGAATGACTACCAAAATGAAGCTGCCAGACAACTCTCCGATACCAAATTCTACAGGGCACTTTCCTCAGACCCCACTGAGGAATATACTAAGAAACTGTACCATCTACTCAGGACACTCCCTAGACTAACACAGGAACAAATCAACATACCCTTAGAGTCCCGACTGGGGTTATTCTATCTACTACCCAAGATCTACAAACCTGGAAACCCTGGATGCCCAATCATCTCTGGAATTGGCACTCTCACTGAAGGACTGTCCGGATATGTGGACTCTCTACTCAGACCCTATGCCACCAGCACTCCCAGCTATCTCCGTGACACTACTGATTTCCTGAGAAAAGTACAATGCATTGGTGATCTTCCAGAAAACACCATCCTAGCCACCACGGATGTGGAGGTTTTCTACAAAAACATCTCACATCCAGATTAACATGGCTACCCCTCTGATACTTGATCTTCAGGGATGATTAACCAGAGGGGGGAAGTTCAAGTGTCTGGCAGTTAAGAATTTGGAAAGGATGTATTTTGGGAGACTCAGGAATAGAACGGCTGTTGGTGTTACCCTCCAAGCCATAACCGGGCTGGTGAGAGCCAAGGTGAGACTTATGGTAGTGGGCTGGCTGCTGTCAGCAGAGCTGACAATACAGCACATAGTCAACCTGTGGAACTCTTTGCCAGAGGATGTTGTGAAGGCCAAGACTATAACAGGATTCAAAAAAGAACAAGAGAAGCTCATAGAGGATAGGTCCATCAATGGCTATTATCCAGGAGGGGCAGGGATGGTGGCCCTAGCCTCTGTTTGCCAGAAGCTGAGACTAAGCGACAGTGGATGGATCACTTGATGATGACCTATACTGCTCATTCCCTCTGGGGCACCTGGCACTACCACTGTCGGAAGACCTTTGGTCTAATTCACTATGGCCGTTATGTACTTATATTCTTATGAGTCATAGCTGCACAGTCCAAAGGCCCCCCTGAGTTACAGGGCATGCAGGGACAGAACCCTTTACTGGCCTGGGTGATCCCCAAAATGCCAACCCCTCACCCACTGAACCTGTCACAAATATTCAGTGCAGCCTCAAAACATTTCTTTACTCACTTTTCCAGACACATGTTGAAGAGGATACATAGAAGCAGAACTGGCAATATACTGACATGGGGTGAAAATTTAAAAGCACCTTGAAAAGGAGCAGGCCTGAGCTGAAGGTAAGTGGGTAGAACACACTAACATCAGGGGGATGAACGGGAGAGGAAGGGGGGCCTTGTGACTGAGGCACTGACACAGGACTCGGGTTCAGTTCATGGCTCTGCCAATGACGGCATGTGTGGGCTTGGATAAGATTCATACAAGGGTCCACTTTCACTTCAGAGGTGTGACAGCTACCGTTGACTTCAGCTGGAAGTGAGGATGCTCAGCATTTGTGAAAAATGAGGCCCTTGCTCTTGCTGTGCTTCATGGACCTAAAAACAGTATTTCCTGTGTCTGTGTTGGCTGGTTACTAGATTGAAAGATTTTCTAAAAAGGAGCTGTGTTTTGCAGTGTCTATAGAGTGACTTGCACCGGGAGTCCCTCATCTTGATTGGGCTGTGTAGGCATTAGCACACCACAACTCGTAAATTAACAACAAAACAGGTAATAGACAGGAATAAGAACGGGACTCACTGTGTAAGATGTAGAGGACAGAAATGTGATTTTTTTTTCCAGTTGGGCTGTTTAATGCAATTCATTCAGTACACAATATCTTTTTTCCAATTATTAAAAGCAGAGTAATGACTTCCAAGCTCTTGCACCGTAAAAACATGCTAATGAATTTAAGTTTGTATTGAGCTGCGTGATTTTTCACTTTTAATCTAAAAAAACCCAGAGGCAAGTGGCTAAACAAAAACAAAGAGAAATAATAAGTAGATAAATATAAATATATAAACTTGTAGCTGCCCAGCTTTGTGAATATATGTAATAAATTATGCCATCTGTCTTACCTCCATAGGTGTCAGACCATGCCTGTTCCCACCTGAAAATAATCATCATTCCTTAACAATACTGTAGTCAAGCTGATTTGCATATACAGCACCCCTTCTGGCTGATTCACAGAGAAGGACAGATGTTGCCTTTAGAGGGAGAGCATTTCATCTCCCTTTCTGGTTCAAGGGAAGGGATTTCCTGTGGCTAAAAAAAGACAGTTGTAAATGGCCACTTCCAGAATAGAGAGAGGCAAGGAGGAGCATATCAAGTACCCAAAACTTAGAAGCTATGTGTGTTCTCCCCAGCACCATTTCCCAAAAGGTGCCCCCAAGCTTATCATCAGTGCAGCTTCAGTTAAGGTGCTGCCTCCAGACATCTGGGTAAAACAATTCATTAATTCTATTCAGTTTCATTACTCTGTGCACCACAGCAGGGCAAATAGGACTGTTACTCCCCAGTGGTTAGAGATAAATATACTCTAGTCTCAGGTATTGAGTTCAGAACCTGACTTATTGACCCTATTGCTAGTCCTTGTGCCCCTGCTTCATATTCAAAGTTCTGGCCCCTCCCCCATATCAGAGGTTTATTTGCCTCAAGGAGGATTTATTTTTTCCCCACTGACTTCAGTGAGCATTGTATTCAGCCCATAAAGGACTGCAGCCATGGGTGCTGGGGAAACTGTCCAGAGTTCTGAATGCTCCTAACCGATGTCAGTCTGGACAGAGGTCTGGACACAGCATGGAAAATGATTTCTTATAGTGTACACAGTTAACCACCTCTTCCTTAATGCAGATGGTGTTTGGGAGGAAGTGTTGCCTAGTGGACAGAGCAGGACACACACGCACATGGGAGACCTGGTTTCTATTTCTGGCTCTTTCACTGATCTGGCTGCTGTGTGATCTTGGTCAACTCACTTCCCTTCTTTGTGCTTTAGTTTTCCCTACATAAGACAGCAATAATGATGCTGACCTCCTGTAAAGCACTGCAATCCACCGATGAAAAGTGCTATATAAAAACTATGTTTTAATATTATTGCTGCCTGCAACATCCTTTTGTACCTTCACTCCCCTTGGAAGTCTTCACTCAATTGTTCCCCACCACTCTGGTATCTGAGCACTATACAAAACCAGAAGATGCACAGATGGGTATCTGCTAAAGAGAACCATCTGCTGGCAGCTCAGAATACATAGTCATGCTCACAAGTTAGTAGGTTCAATAAAGTTGTTTTGGCTACACCCTGCAAATGGCTTCCTAAGTCTAGGTGTTAACAATGAACACCAACAACTGCACTGGACACCAAAGGACTTCAGCACTAGAGCTAGACAAAAGAGGGTGAGTGCTTGCAAAAATAATTATACTTTTTGCAAACAGCACAGTGCCAATGGGAGTTGTAGTTTGTGTGCCTCTACTCCCATGCTTCTGTTTTGGTGTGGGGAGGTGTTGCGTCATGAGAGTCCCTGACCATGATGCATCATGGGAGATGTAGGCTACCTGTGGTAGCCACTCCGAGAATAGAATGCTGAGGAAACAGCAGTGGCAGATCCAAAAAGAAAGACTTCAGCTTTCAGCTGCAATATTTTGGTTTTCATCTGAGAATCAAAAATGTCTTAATTTTGGGATATTTAGTTTGGCCACCCAAAAAAAGTGATTCTTCAAAAAACCTGTCTATTTAGTCAACCCCCCCATTTTCTCATTGAAAAACTGTTTTGATGGAAAATTTGCAACTAGTCCTACTTAGCGCCTCTGAAAATTAGGTGCCAAAGCTTTTTCAAAATGATACAGTGAAATTGTTTTGCTTTTATATTTGGAACATATGGCAAATTACCCATCATGTGAGCCAAATAAGATATAATGCTATTTAGAAGTCAGGCCATTTTTAGGTTATCACAGTTTCAGTATATTATATTCTGCAGCAGATAAAACATCTCAAAGGATGTTTAATTACTCTTGTCAAATGTGGTATGTATTGGATTTACTGGGATTGAATTATGTATGCAGTCTGTCCTCAGCTACCTTTCATCTATTCCTTTTATTTTCTCCTTGGGAGTTAATTGTTTCCTGAACTGTGAAGGACCTTTTAAAAAAAAAGTTTATTTAAAAACCAAATGGAACACTTGCATAGCCATTATGCCACATGCTATGGTCTGACCCAATAGGTGCTTGGAACTTAATGCAGTGTATAACCCTACACAACACATATACTTGCTTCATTCATTTCCCTTGATACTCGGAGGCAGCTTTTACCTTTATCCTTCTGCCATCCCAGGTTTTAATTGCTCCTTACTGTCACACACTGTGCTTTCTAATTTCCAGAAAAGTAAACCTCTACTGTGGAACTGTGCAAAGTGCCAAAATGATCTAGGCTGATGAGCAATTTAGTAAGTGGCAAGAATGTATAATAAATCCCCCCGGGGGTGGGGAGTATCTTTTAGCGTTAGAACTGTATTCCTAAACTGCTTTGACCTACTTCCATTTCAGTTGTATCAATCTTTGCTAATTGATTTAAAATCAGCATAGGACATTGTCTTAAAGCAGCTTTGGTTGTATACAATCTCATTTGGAGTAATGCAACAGGGTTAAGCATTTCCAATTTAACTGCTATCATTTTATTTATATAGGACCAGATTCTACCCAGTTGTTGCACTGGGTAGACAAGAGAAAGGAAGACACAAGCAAAACTTACTATCTTCTTACCTATTTGCCTGTATATGTTAGAAATCTTGGTTTGTAAACTTAGTGCCTCAATGACTATGCTTTTCTTACCCTAGAGTTTTGGAGTTTGAGTATGTTCTGAATTATTTGGCTACTGATTGATAGTCAAACTCAGCCTTTAAAGGTAGACCCGTCACCTTCTTAGCTCTGTCTCATCTTCCCCCCACCCTTTTTTTCAGTTTTTTTTTCCCCACTTCTGTACAGCTTTGAGTCTCCAATCCTTATATGTTTTCCGGGATGTTTCCGGGATCTCTTCTCTGTAAAGGTTTCATGACATTGTAAGCTTTCTTCTGAGAGCTGGAGAGACATGGCTTCCTCTCTGCCCTGTAAATGCTGCTTCTGCGATCTGAAAGCTTACGGGAGGGAGGGCTCAGTGGTTTGAGCATTGGCCTGCTAAAACCAGGGTTGTAAGCTCAGTCCTTGAGGGGGCCATTTAGGGAACTGCAGTAAAAATCTGTCTGAGGATTGGTCCTGCTTTGAGCAAGGGGTTGGACTAGATGACCTCCTGAGGTCCCTTCCAACCCTGATATTCTATGATTTTATGTTCTCAGATGCATAAGACTAGATTCTCAATAAGGACTAGTTAGTTTTGGTGCCTGTGATGGGGTGCGACTCACCACACTAGCACCTCCTGCTGGCTGTCCTGGGGATTAGCTCTGCTAGCCAGTGCAGCTTCTTCTGGTGATGTTTTGCAGCCGTCACTTCTGTTTCTGGACCTGTGTCATTCCAAGGACCACAGCGTCCTTTTCAGGACACAGCCCCCTTGCTGTGTCACACTCCATGCTACCACCTTCTGGAGACAGTACCATAGTCCGATGGTCCAGCCACTTCCTCAGTGTCAAGTGGGGGGGACCCAGGCCTACTCACTACTCCTTGTCCCAGCCCAGGGATCCTGTAGATGGCAGCAACATGCTGCGTCCCCTCCAATCTCTCAGTACTTTTCCCTGGGCCACTTCCCTGCCATAGTATCTTCTTCATCCTTTACTTCAGGGCCTCACTACGCCCGTGTTAGCAGCAAGCCAAGAGCTCATTCTCACTCCCCTGATCCTGCCCAGCGCTGCTCTGTTCAGAACGCTAGCATTCTTTTGCCTACAAGGCAGCCAGTTCTCCCTCCTCAAGCTCCAGAGAGCAACTGCCTCTGCTCTGCCGTGAAATTTTCTTATATAGGCCTGCCTGGCCCTGATTGGCTACTCCTCGCAGCCCCTCTCCTATTGGCCGCTTTATGCACAGCCTCCCCAGGGTCCCATTAACCCCTTACTGGCCAGTGAGGCCAATCCCAGTGCCCAGATTGAGAGATCCCTTAAAAAGGAGTCTGATCTTCAGAGAGGCGAATGCTCAAAACTTTTTGAAAGTTAGGCCCATCTATAGTGTTTCAAGTCAGATACCTGAAAATCACTAGTCATGTTTGAAAGCCTTGGCCATAAATTGTAAGGCTAAAAGGAAAAGTTATGATAACCTAGCCTGATCTAGTACAAGACAGAATTTCACCCACTGAGGAGAAGCCATCTTCTGCAGGGCAAGAGACAGCCCAGCTAAACCTGGCATTCAGAACCTCAACCTGGTAACATTTCTCTCTCTCTCACACTATATATAAGCAGGTTGATGGGAATACACAATATAATAACGAATTACTTGGAACAAATGAAAAATGTTCTAAAATAGCTAAGAAGAGAAACATGCAGAGCATGCAAAGGTGACTCAGACAAACACAGAATGCTACTCTCCCTGTGCTAATACTTGGTTCAGTCAGATTATTTCTGAACTAAAGCAGATTATCCCATTAACTTTGAGAGGGAAAGGGGGCAGCAAGAGAACAGATGATAGCAAGAGTTCTCATCTGTTAATTTATTGGGCTGACCACAACACATCCAAGATTTGTGTATTTTAAAGTCCTGGCTTTAAAGGTTGCAAAAAGAAATGTGAATTCTCATTTTATCTAATATCATTGCATTCTGTGATTGCATTCTCTCTCTAAACTGTGCCCAGATGTCAAATCCAGTAAAAGCATTAATTATGCCTGATTTCTTTAATGGCCTAGTTTTATTAAACCCTTGGCAGGAATGACATTACAGCTTGTGCCAGCAACGAACTCTGAGTCTGGAAATGCAAAACACACACGGACTCCCCACTACACGAACACCAGTACCAAAGACCTGCATAAGTCTGCAATGAAATTGGCAGCATAGGTTTTCAGTTAAGTAGGCCTGTCTTGGGATATCAGTCACGGGCCAAGATTTTCAGAAGTAGATTTTGGAAGCCTCCATTTTTTTTTTTTAAAAGATGTCCAACATAAAAACAGGGCCTGATTTTTATGGAGTGCTCAGTAGGACAGTGCCCTACCTCAAAGGGGTGTTGTGAGGATAGATACACTGAAGAATGTAAAGTGCTCAAATATAGCAGTAAGGGGGGGGCAGGGTACAAGTACCTTAGATAGCATGTGAAGAGCTTTGAGAACCTAAGGTGCTATATACAGCAGTGGAGTGTTATCATCCCTCTGCATCCTTGTAGGTTCATGTCTCCTCCTCCTCCACACTGACCTAAAGTTTTGCTGCTGAGGTTTGTGCACATTAAAAAATGAAGTATGGCTAATAAAATCTATGGATTGTTTTGGAGCTGGGGTAAGCGCTGTCTGGGTCAGTAAGTAAAATACAAGATAACAATCATCCTTTTATCTCTGCTGCTAGAGAACTAAGTGACACTACCAGCCCGTTCTTTTGTTCCATCTTCTCACTGAAGTTTCTTTTTCTGCATGTCAGATTGATTCAAGAGTTAAAAAAAAGCCCCAGAGCACATGGAATTACTTCTAACAGTCTAAATCGTCAAGAGCGAGTGACAGGAAAACAACATCATTATCTTCTATGCATGAGACTGCACGCAACCAACACTGTCAAATGGGGAGCAATCTTCCCTGATCTGCCACTGAAACACATTGTGGGATATCATGCAACTGATGCAGGCAATGCTCAGAACAGTGACCCTCAGGCTAATAAGCAAGTCACTGAAATCCCATTGAAATTAAAATGGGAGTTAGGCACTTATCTCTCTTGGAATGCTTTGGAAAATTCCATCTGTAAACTATAAACATTCATACAGTATTTTATTGTTTGGCGTGTGTAATTTAAAATTGATATAAATATAAATATTGATTGTATGAATCTAATATTAATATATGTAATAATAATAGCTACCTTTTATTTGGCACTTTTCGTCAGGGGACCTCAAAGTGCTTTACAAGAGGTCAATATCTTATTGTCTCTATTTTACAGATGGGGAAACTGAGGCACAGAGAGGGGAACTGACTTGCTCCAACCCACTTTTCCCATGTCTGAGGCCACTGCTCTATCCACCAGTCCACACTGCCTAACATATGTACACATTTTAACATATTTTGGAGATTTTTCCCCCCCAGTTACGTCTCATACGAAACAACAGTATTTTCTTTGTTTGGGTCGGGGGGGGAGAGTTTGCAGTGAAAACCCAAAACATTTTGATGCAAGTGGGCATTTTTTGAGAGTTTCCATTTAATTGAAAAAAATTAGTTTTCCATTAAAAAAGCTTTGATGAAGACTTTAAACCAACTCTCCTACTAACATGCACATACACACTCACCGTACATAAAACAATAGCATGCTTATTTCTCTTAGTGCCTTACAGTATTGCTGGTATAAGCAATAAGGGGTCGGGGGTGGGGGTTGGGTCTTGTAACCTTCCTGCTATGGGAATACTCAGTGGAATCTCTAAAGAGGCATACTCTGTTCCTTTCAGAACTCACAATTCATTTTTGAAAAATAATTTAGATTATCTATCAAAACCTATAAGCATTTGCTGAACTGGGGAAAAAGTTGTTCCTGGGTCTCAGTGCATTATATTACTTCAAAGACTTCAGAAGTTGCTGTAGCTTTCTTGGTTTGAGGTCAATACATCACAAGTTCAGACTATAATGACAACTAACCATGAGCTAGCCATGATTTTATCAGCATATATAACAGTTGCCATCCAATCAAATGCATGACATTTATTATTCCTCCTTATTATTAGCTTTGAGAGGTCCCAGCAGAGATGTGAGTCCCATTGTGCTAGATACTGTGGTAGCAGGGGCGGCTCCAGGCACCAGCATGCCAAGCGCATGCCTGAGGCAGCAAGCCACAGGGGGCCCAGTGCCGGTCACCACGAGGGTGGCTGGCAGGTTGCCTTCAGTGGCATGCCTGCGGAGGGTCCACTGGTCCTGCGACTTTGGCAGACGTCCCGCAGGCTGCTGCCGAATCCACAGGACCAGGAACCTCCCACAGGCAAGCCGCTGAAGGCAGCCTGCCTGCTGTGCTTGGGGCGGCAAAATACCTAGAGCCGCCCCTGTGTGGTAGGACCAATCCCTGCCCCATGGACCTTACGATCTAAAAACAAAAGGTAGACTAAGAATGGGAAGGAAAAGTTACCACCCCATATGTGTTTTGTAGGACTGACACTTCAGCTTTTGTGGTGGCAGGAGGTGGAAGGAGAGAATCAAATCCCTTGCATGGAGCAGGCTTTGAAGAAGATATTTGGAATATCCTGCAAAATGGAGGCTTGGATCAATTTTGCTCAACAATTCACTTAGGCTAAATTCAAAGTGAACTTTGGTCAGTTTTAAATCAATGTTAGGCTGGATTATGGGTATGCCTGGAAGCCATTAGAGAAACCTGTTTTCTACACAAAGCCAGGTTAAGCTCAGGGAGGAAAAAAATCTCACAAACCTCAGGTCAAATGAAATCACTAAGTTGTGCAGGGCTTTACTTTAAACTTTTTATTGTCTCTATCAAATTTGATCATATCTTCCTTAGTTGCTAAGCTAGAAGACAGTCAATGTCATGGAAACAATCAAGTTCACTCTAGTGCAAAGGGCTAGCAAAAAGACTTCAGTCCCAGTTAAACCTTCAAAACAAGGGTTTAAGTGGTCCCTGGGAGTTGCGCTGGCACTTTGCACAGGGATATATTTCACCATCAGTAACTAAATGCCATTTTCCCCAAAGGGTCTTATAACACAGCCTCTTAATTCAGATATTTTTCAATCCCACCAAATGTAGGAATATGATATTTCTTCTTAAAATTAATTGACTAGCAAACAAGACTCTATATTAAAAAAGAGAGAGAGATTTAGACAGTATTTGGTCCTGCCATGAGGGCAGGGGACTGGACTCGATAACCTCTCGAGGTCCCTTCCAGTCCTAGAGTCTATGAATCTATGAACCTATTCAGACCACTGTGAGGACCTGTTCCTTCAGAAGCGCAGTCACACTAAAAGAGCATGAACAATTTTTCCAAAAGGGAGATCTAGAATACGAACAATTTTCTTTGTATTTAACACTTTCCTTTTGAATCCAGTATCCTTTAACTGAGTTGATTAATCTTAGGAAGAACATTTAGGGACATGTACACTGCAGCTTGGAAGTGTAATTTCCAGTTGGGATATACATATATGCACTAGTTTGGTCAAGCTAATGTGCTAAAAACAGCTGTGTGGCTACAGCTGCCTGGGCAAAAGCAGAGGCTAGCCGCCTGAGTACATCTTGAATAAAACTGTACTCAGGCAGCAAGGTTGTGTTGCTACTGACCTCGATCAGAGCTAGCACATGTACATCTACCTACCCAAGCTGGAAATTTTACGTCCTGCTGCAGTGTAGACACAGTTTTAGAAAAACCAAACTAATGGAAATGTAGACTTTCTGTTCTGAAAAATTTCAGTTTCCTTTCATCTTAGGAGAACATGCATTTGGTAAGCAAATTTCTCCTTGTCTTCTCTAATTTGAACGTAAAAGCCCTGCTTGGTTTTCTGAGAAGGATGTTCTGCTTGTTCACAGAGATCAGACAACAGCTTCAAAATTAGTTGTGAGCTAGAAAAATATTTTCAGGTAATTGCATGCAATTCTGCATACCTTCTTTGTACTAACGTGAATGAGACAATCATTGTGCGTATGCCTAAAAATTGCACACCTAACCAAGTCATTACATCACTCTGTGCAAGTCCTTTGTGTGGACAGGATGTTGAATTCTTATTTCATTGTTCGAAGGGGGAGCAATAGGTCAGAGGTTTGAACATCAGCCAGCTAAACCAGAGGTGCTGAGTTCAATCCTTGAGGGGCCATTTAGGGTTCTGGGGCAAAAACCTGCGTGGGGACAGGTCCTGCTTTGAGCAGGGGGTTGGACTAGATGACCTCCTGAGGTCCCTTCCAACCCTGATATTCTATGTGTCACTCTTACAGTATTTTTTCCCTCCTTGACCCTGGATACTCAACTTCCTCCACTCTTTCCATCAGTGGAGTTTTTTGTGCCAGGATCTCCTTGAAACCACAGTGGGAGGGTGCCAGCAGGACATATTCTGTGAGGACTCTTAGACTTTGTAGTTCACCCTTTCCAAATCAATGTTCAAAACAGCCCTCATCTACTGAGCTTCCCAGAATCAGCAGGACTTCAACAGAGCAGAGGCATTACGCTGGCCCTCTACACGAGGATGAATTTCACTCTGAATCAATTACTAGCTGTAATTTATTTACCACGCTCAAGTAATAGGCTTTGGTTCGATTTAAAACAGCAAAGGGAAGGACAGCCTGGAGGTTAGGACACGTATCCGGGACTTGAGAAACCCAGATACAATTCCCTGGTCCACCACAGATTCTCTATGTAATCTAGGGGAAGTCATGCAGCCTCTCAGTTCCCTGTATGTAAAATGGGGATGGTAAGGCAGTGCTATCTCACAGGGGTGCTGTGGGGATAAATACATGAAGGGTTGTGAGGCTGATACACTACGGTAATGGAGGACATTACCAAGATATTTTATTTAGTCATGTCAGAATGAGCACAACTGCAGAAGTCCCTCAAAACATCTGAAAATCTAAGGGATTCTTAAGTCATTCTAAAAATATATTACCAGGGAGGAAGGGCAGTGTGGTTGAATATAAGACAGCTTTGTTCTTCAGAAAAAAGACGACATTTTTATTATTCCTCCTCTTTTGTAGCCTCCATTTTTTATCCGCTTACTCAATTCCACTGTATATACTACTGGAAGTCAACTGTATAACTCAAAGCTTTGTGAAGATATGTTTGTTCAGTAAACAAGTTAAATGTGTTCTTTCTGAAGTAAGATTTAGCCATTACTGAATGGCTACATGCTGTGTATTTCTCTCTGCAAATATATACTTAAAAAAAGGATTTGAAACAAACAAGCCACCAAAAGTTTCCAGCCATGACTCTTATTATGAAGGAGAGAGAAAGTAAGAGGGTAACATCTTTCAAATGATGTGTAATACATTTCCATGACAACTGTACATGTACTGAAAAGGACAAATGAAAAAACAATAGAATTATGATGCAAATGTTTCAGAATGAAACACTGCATAAAAAACATCAGATGTTGATGTTAAATGGAACTCTTTCCAGAATAAGAGACTGAGAAAGGTTGGCAGAATTTGACCCAGAGGTAGGAAAACAAACTAGTAAAATGATTTTCACGAGTATTTGGCATAGGTCTAATACTGCTCCCACTAAGGCAGTCAGGCCTAGTGCTTCTGAAAATCCCACATATGTGCGTCCCAGATTTTTAACTCCTAGAAGATGATTTTTGCAGATCCTTCCCCCAAACACGTGCACAGTTAATCTGTCCTCCCAAAACCAGAAAGTTCTAGTGAGATAGCCCATCCCATCAGACACGGGCAATAAAAAGTCAGGGATAAAAATGATGAGACTTTGGAGATGAAGGAGAAGTCCCTCAATGGGTGAAATTCACCCCTATACAGAAAGCCAGCTCAAGGTCCCTGTATTAATTCAAGCCCACTTGAGTCCTCACAGTAGGGCTTGTGCTGGATCTCTACAGAGATATAAAATGCATCCAATTTGACTGTCTACCTCCAGATCAGAAATGGACAGTTATACAGCATTGATACACTATAGAACCAAACTGGTCCTAGTTGTTTCATTAGCAATAAATGACACAGATGCTAGAGTTCTGACCTTTACTGACCATGCACAGAGGCCAGGGATGCATGCTTAGAGGCCTGTGTTTGTCGGTAGCAGCCTGGTTGCAGATTGCATTCCTGAGCACTTGCATCAAATTAGGTTCCTCTTTCTCCAGTTCCATTCATTATATCACTACCCATAGACATTTAAAATATTATTTTTGGTTGCATGATGCCATATCGATAAAATTACCTTTGGTGCATTCTCCACTTCGCCTGTTCAACACACCATGACAACAGCACCCACTGTGGCCTTTATGACCCCCCAAACAGTGCCAATCTGACCACTAACATTGCAGGATTATGCAGAAGGGGAGGGGTACCAAAGAGCACTTTGCACCAGGTCTCCGATAAGAGAAAGCTCTCAAGTCAATTCCCAGCAATCAAATTCACAGGCGTGGCCTTTAATTCACAGTGGAAAGTAAACATCGGGAGTGATGCGCAGTGGAAAACATAATCCCAACTACATATACAAAATAAAGGAAGTATAAATTAGCTGTTACCACTCAATGGCTAGTAGCGAAGATGGTCTGGAATGGAAACCCATGGGTGTCCCTAAAACTTTGACTGCCAGATGCTGGGATGGATCACTCAATAACTGCCCTGTTCTGTTCCCTCCCTCAGAAGCATCTGGCATTGGCCACTGTCGGAAGACAGGTTACTGGACTAGATGGACTACTGGTCTGACCCGATATGGCTGTTCTTATGAGGATTGCCCTTCACTACAGTTGCATTTAGCGGCTGTTAGCTTAAGTGAATATTGTTCATGCGTTAGTAGTGGAAGCATTTAGCTTTCCAACAGCATACATATTACTTGCTTAAAGGCAATTCTTTGAAGTTTGTAATTGCTTCTCTTTCTTGTGTATTTGGATTTTGTTTTGTCTTGTTTTTTCAAAAATGTGTGTGTTAATGCCTTACCAGGGTGAATTGTGCCTTGGCATTGTCTTTGATACTGTCTTGGTGTGTATTATAAAGATAACAAGAATTGCGGCTATTGGGAGTCTGAACAAGTCCCCAGACACATTTCTCTTTTCAGCTCGTTTTACCAACAACTGATGGCACAGAGTGTTAGCATGGAGCATCATTAGTATTACAACTTGTATTAACCTTGCAGGAGGAGATATTTCTTCCAGCATTTCCACAGGACTTTCCAAAGCAAAGTAACAGGTTTCTTGCTGAATAAGGGCTAGATTCTTCCACTGTTAGTCACATTCAGTAGTGCTTTCCTTAGCGAGTACTCTTGCTCATTTTAATTGGACTACTTGAAGAGTACTGAACTGCTGAATGCTGGGGTGGAAGGAAGGAACCTTAATTACCAGAAATTGGTAATCAGAATTTTAAGGGCGGGAAACTGCTGGAGGAGTATTTGGAGTTTTTATGTTGCCTGGCTTACTGGCAGTGGGTTATATATTAATGGTACTAACGAACTTGTATGGAGTGTGGAGAGGTGCCATTTTCATTTCCCTAGCATTTCTGTAAAGCTAAGTAAATAATTAAGTCGTCATTTGAACCATCAAACATAATTCAATGCGAAGGCAAACCAAAAGTTTACAGACTCAATGTGTCCAGATATATTACTAATTCTTGTTAACAGAGACAAGCCAACCTCTCCTGCCCACCAACATTCACAAAAAAGGCTTCTCAAAACATATTTCCCTCTTTTCTGGTTAAAATTTGACTATATGGCACTTTTATCAAAATTTTATAAATTGAAAAACATTGACTAGCTCTCAATTCAACAACAAGGAGGAGGGAAGAATCTATTAGCCCATGTATCAGGTCTAGAATATCTAAAGTCCCAGGAACCATATGTTTCAATGCCCACTGGGTCAGCTCAACCTTCTTAAAGTAGATAAATAACCAAGTAATAAACAAATGAATATGATTGAAAGTGACTCTTTTGGATGACACTTCATCTAAGTCACTCTGGTCCCCAAATTCAGTGTTCATAGAATCTGCAAAGCTCATGGCATAAGTTTCTCCTTAGGGGACAGCAAGAAAACAAATTCATCTTATTCACTGCTTCTATGAACTGAACCAGTGCCCATTGAAGTCAATGGAATGATGCCCACACACTTCAACTGAGTACCAGAAGAAAGATTCCTTTTCAGCGCTTTCAAAGTCAGGTTTGAAAAATGCACCTCTGCGAGTGCAGTCCCACTGGTTTCTCACCATAAGCTAGAGACAAGTTTTCACCAGCGTAACCCACTCATTACTATATGTAGCACGGTGTTTAAACATATAAATTTTCTTGATAGATTGTCACTTCCATTAGTTTACCAGTTGATTTTGTGTAATTACAATCGTTTGTCATTTGGTTGTTCTCACTAATTTGTAGTCTCAATTATATAAATTAGATTGATTTATAGGAGTGTGTGTGTGCATTACCTTGTATACACAACTGGCAACAAGAGCTCTCCTTAGCCTGCTTGATCATTTCAGTGCATTGCACACCCCTACTGGTGGTTTTTATTTTTCATCCTGGGTGATAAGAAGCGAAAGCACTGATCAGAACAGAGTGCTGGTATTCCTCTGACCAGATGTTCTTCCCTTGTTGCCTGGGCATTTTGGATAGGCTGAATTTTAGAGCAGGCAAGTGAGGCAACCCTTATTTAAAGAGAGAGGGATTATTCTTGCTTTGAAAGTGGTTAGAAAAGGACAGTGAGGGTCAAGACTCCTGTGTTTTATTTTCTGCTCTGCCAATGACTCGGTGTGACGCCTCGGGCAATTCACTTAACCTCTCTATACCTCAATTAACTCAAGTGTAAAATAATTATTTCAGATTTATAATTATATAGTAGCTTTAATCAGGGGATCACAAACTGACTCAAGTTATTATTAATAGTTCCAAACACCGGAATTCCCGGCAGTGTGACTAGTCTGCACAAGGCCATCACTTTAGAACGGGCACACATCACTCTGTGTTGTAAATGTTATGTTGTATAGCATTTACAACATAGGTAACTACTTAAAAGCATAAGCCACAAATGCCTCAAGGCATGATTTTCCATTGCCATGTACCTTGTGTAATTATTATAGCTGTGTTAAATGAGTGTAAAACATTACCAAATCAGAATGGTAGTGTTCTGCATTCACTTTGCAGTGGTGAAAATTTCTAGATAAGGTCCAGCCAAGAATCAGGACCCCAGATATTAGCAATCTATCAACGTTCCATCTGTGTATCATTAGTGTAAAGCAGGGGTCCCCAACGTGGTGCCCGTGGGTGCCATGGCGCCCACCGGGGCGTCTAAGTGCACCCACTTACAGGCCACTGGACGAGCATCTGCCGAAATGCCGCTGACAAACTGCGTCATCCAGAGGTAACACCACCAAAAAGCTGCCGATTTTCGGCAGTATTTCGGTGGCGATGCCCCTGGATGATGCTGCCTGTTGGTGGCATTTCGGCAGCGACGTCTATTGACATCGCCGTTTGTTGGTGAAATTTCGGCGGATGCTGGTCCACCGCCACAGTCCTCCGTGGCTCGTCATCTGGCACCCGCCAGATGAAAAAGGTTGGGGACCACTGGTGTAAAGTATGCACATTCTTAAAATTCATGGAAACTTTTCTAATCAGATTAGGTTTTGCAAAACTAGAGTTGGCTGAAAAACAGAATTTCTGTCCAACTGAAAACTGAGGTTTTGGGAAAAAAAATCATTCTGAGTCAGGACAAAATGTTAAAACCTTTAATTTCTCATGGGACAGAAATTCCAAAAAACAGTTCTATGCAAACCCCCTTGGTTGGCAACTAAAATATAATACCTTGAGTGAGGGCTACATTGTGGTTTGCTGCTAGCCTTTGAAAAAATAAAATAAATAAGAGGCAGTGCACAGCTGTACCATCCCAGGAACAATACAGGGACAGAATTATGCTGCATAATTACTGACCCACACCACCAGCTAATAATTTTTCATCCTTATGCCTAATCCACTTCACTGGCTGGTGTGTGGAGAAGGGCAGAGTCTAGGTTCTATACACTCCCTATCCACTCATTGCCCACCTGCTTAGAGAGGAGAAAGGTGAAGCGGGCCCCCTGTGCCCAGAGCCAAGATCTAGTAGGACCACAGGGGCATTACTAGGGTCTGAATGGGGTGTGGAACAGTTTCTTACCCTCTTTTGTGTCTCTGCACAGGCACATAATCGAGCCCCAAACTGGCAGTGTAGGGAAGTCATTAAATAATATATCAGAGAGATATCATGATGATATACACATTGAAAGTGGAGTCGTGCAGGTAACAACTTCCAATTTTGGGGAAAATTTACAATTTCTACATTTGTTTTTATGAAACTTTAAAGTTCATTGGGGCTGGAGGAGGTGTCAACCGAAACACTTTGTTTTCATTTCAAAATTGTTTTGCTTATAACAATGTTGTATAAAACACATTTCAAATCAAAAAGTCAACTCAAAATGGATATGTTCCATTCCAAATGCGTCAAAAGGTTCCTCTCCCCCACGCCTATAACAAAATTTGGTCAAAATAGACACGTTCCCATGGAAAGTTTCAATTTGGATGAAACCATGTTTTGAGATGGAAAAGTGTTCCATCAGAAAGTTTTTGACCAGCTCTAATTAACAGATTTTGAGATGCACAGATACTACAGTAATAAGGCAGGGACCTACAACAGACAGATCCCTACAGCGAAATGATGGGAATAAAATGACACCTTAAATCATCTCAGGCAGAAATTAACTAGTTAGATTTTTAAGAGATGCAAGTCTTAAACCTCCCCCCACCACAACTCATCAACTTTTTTAAAGTTTACCACATAGTATACAAAAAAAAAGTGCCCCCCCACCCGTAAAAAAAGACACAACTAAGTAGCAGCACAAGATTGCTGCCAAATCAAAGCCCCCTCTATACCTTGCAGCATTAGGAAATCTGACAGCTCTTGTTTTTACTATGAATACATAAAAGATGGAGGCCTAATACTCCTCTTGCTTACAGCAGTGTAAATCAGGAGTAACTCTACAGCGAGCACAGTGGAGTTCTGCTGGAGTAAAGGAGAGGAAATCAGGTATAAGGTTCCATGAAACCAGAACATCAGGCTTAGGATGGTCTAACTGCGGTCTCATCAGACAATAGGAGAGAAGAAACAATGTCTAGGAAACTATAATTTAATTGCAGAGTTCTGATCATATCAGACCAAACCTGAAGTGATTCCAGAGCGGGTTCTTAAAGATTGAATTATTACGTGGGCATGGAGTCATCAGAAAGAGACTATCCTCTATTTTATATATTATATTTTATTATTTTAGATACACATTATCTGCCTACAGGATCTCCCTAGTTAGCAGGTTGTTTACTCAATATGTTGCTCGGATGAGTGCTCCAGGGAATAGGTGCCAGGTAAACAGGCTTTTACTACTAGTATCTGAAATAACATAGCAATTGTCAGCTCATTAGCGATCAGTCTCTTCCCTGGAACAGAAGAGTGCATGTGTTACTGCCACATGTTGTGTTACATCTCATCATATCCCTTTGAAATGAGGCTCATGAGGGTTCAACTGAAAGGATTTTTGTTACTCTTTGTTATGCTTTTCAAACCATCATGACTGCTGGGCAGGGATACAGATAACCTCTTGGATTTAGTTCAGATGGTGCCTT
Source organism: Chelonoidis abingdonii (assembly GCF_003597395.2). Lineage (NCBI taxonomy): Eukaryota > Metazoa > Chordata > Testudines > Testudinidae > Chelonoidis > Chelonoidis abingdonii. Next base: position 157,270,669 of record NC_133770.1, on the reverse strand, counting down.
TATCCTCACACTATATTCATAAAGATGGGGCAGCTACAGGATAGTTTTTCTCTTTATATCCTACACTTCTCTTTTTATACAGTATTGAAGCTGTGTATAAAAAAAATACAAAATAAAACACCACACACATATCCCTCTGCCCTTTCAAGGTAAGCTGTACATTTTTTTTCTCCTGCAAGACAGATGTCACTTCAAGTTGCTAGGTCTGCATGTATCAACTGTAATGGAAATAGACCTGATCCTCAGGTAATTTAAGTTACTGTAGTTCCATTAGTTTCAGCTACACTGATTTACATCAGCTGAGAATCTGGCCCACTAAGCTTAAAATAAATGTAGAATTTTTTGGCAAACTTGTTTATAATTTAGTTCTCTTGGTAGTGTAGATTGGGAGTACAATTTTCAAGGGTGCTTGGGTGATTTTATGATCCTAAATCCCATTGTAAGTAAATGGGCATCAAAATTTCACACAGCTGAGAAAAGCTCCTGGGATGAATCCATGTTTTGTTTTGTTTTGCACACAGAACCCAAACTCCCCACTTTTAAGGCCAGGGTCTCAGACTCACCCATCATTTCTACTCCTTTTTATTTACATATTATACTTGTGGACAGCAATACGAACAGCTTGCTAACCCGGGTTTCCCAGGAGGTAATGTTTATTTTTCTCCTCTGTTCAAATGCTGCAACCAACTGTCCCTGAAAGACCCGAAAAAAGGAAGCAAGAGACAGGAGCTGGAAGTTCCATACTCCAGCAATTATTCTTACAGAATGGAAAGGTATGTTGAAACACTAACCAGGTGGACCTCTTCTTAGGCAAGAGAAACGATGCCCAACAGCTTCAGTACTCCAGTTGGTTAGCAGAGTTCCTGCTTCCTCAATCTCAGGAAGTACTTCTCTCCAGCCCCCTGCTGTCTTCTGAGAAGACTGCTTTTGTAGGAGCTGTAATCCGTTTCACCTGCAGCATGCCTAGTTTCCTAGTCTCCAACTTAATCTCTTCCTTACCCTTTGTATGCCTACCACCCATCATGGGAATGAAATCCATACACAAGTGTCACCTCCAGCAGCTCATGTGGGAAATAATGAGCACAATCTGTTCTCCGTGGAGTTAAACAAAAACAGCCCCACCCTCCAAAAAAACCCCTCCCACCCACAGCAACCTCCCAACAAAACATGCAGACAGAGAATGCAGTGAAAAACCACAGGTTCTGAGCAAAATACACACACAATGGGGTTTCCTCCTCCTTCCCCCACCATTCTGCTTTCAAAAAATCAGCAACGCTTTGGAAAACAGTGAGGATCCCTAATTCACCCATTGTCTAGGTTGTTCCTAAATATCAGATGCTGCTTTGAAGCAATCCTGCCAATGAACAAACATTCTGTCTCAGCACCTGTTGGGTATTATTAATAGCCTGTCTTGTATATTCACATTTCTCCCAGTTGAGAGTCAGATTAGGTTATCTACTGCAGTGGTTCTCAACCTTTCCAGATGACTGTACTCCTTTCAGAAGTCTGATTTGTTTTACGTACCCCCAAGTTTCACCTCACTTAAAAACTATTTGCTTACAAGATCAGATATAAAAATTCAAGTATCACACCATATTATTACCAAAATATTGCTTACTTTCTCATTTTTACCATATAATAATATATCAATTGGAATATAAATATTGTACTTACATTTCACAATATAGAGCAGTATAAACAAGTTATCGTCTGTATGAAATTTTAGTTTGCACCGCCTTTTAGTGCCTTTTACGTAGCTTGTTGTAAAACTAGGCAAAATATCTAGATGAGTTGATGTACCCCCTGGAAGACCTCTACTTAACCCTGGATGAGAACCACTGATCTATTGGTGCTGCAAGACCATGTTAGTTGACGGAGGATTGTGTGAACTGTTTTCTGATGGTAGTACTCTCTGCTCAACATTTTCTGAAGTGATTCACAATTTTGGGGTCCTACTTGAGACCCAATTTTCTGAAGCAATTGCTCATCACTTTTTGAATATCAGACCCCCAGTAAGGTGTCCCAAGTTCCCCAAATCATTAGTCATGTTTTTAAAATTTAGTTCCTTTGTGTTTTGTTTCAATTTGCAGATTTGGCTGAACCCTAAAATTTAAAGGAACTTCACACCGAAATACAGATATGTCTCACCTTGTTATGAAAGCTAAACCGCTGCATTAATCTGGAAGAACCGCAAGGAGTTCAAAGTTTTGCAGATTAGTTTTGCAATGCTTACAACTAGTCTGAGTTCACAAACCCTTTTCTCCATGAAACTGAAACCAATGGTCCCCCCCGCTTCCCAAGGAATACCATGTTTTATATAAAAGGTTTTCTAACTAAAGGAAATCCTGGGATCTTGGTTTGGGAAATTGGGACAGGGATCCAGTTCTGAATTTGACAACTCAGGTCCATCTCTACAACTGAGTTCAACCCAGCATTTTGCAAAAGCACTGTTAAAATGACCATAGAAGCAACCATGAGTAACTTAAAATCTGATTACTACAAAGTAGGAGAACAATAAGCTGCTGCTGTAAATTCTGCAGGTTGTCAGTAAGAACACATACTTAGGTTTATGCTAAGTAGACCCTGGATAGCACTACTTCTTCACACATATATTGATAGAATTGTGTTTAATTGACTGTTCCATGCTACAGAAGCAAGAGTAAGAGCCTTGCCAGTTCAGAAATATAACAAACACTTCACCTGCTTGCTTCACCACAGGTCTGCCAGAAACCTAATAGAATCAGATGCTTTCTGAATGGACACGTAATCTCTAAATAAGCAGTTCCATATTAGTGCTTAGCCTTGATGCTGACCTTTGCTGTATTCATTCCTCCATGGTAATGTAGGATTATGAAGAGTAACACCTCCAAATATATATCTACACACACACAACATTTTTATATTGTGCATGTATATGTCAATATATACATTTTTTCAGCGGTAACTGTGTGCTTGGAGCACTATCTTAAACTTGGGATATTTAGGTTCAAATCCCCTGTGCCATCATAGACTTGCTGTGAGACGTTAGGCAAGTCACTTATTTTCTGTGTACCTCAGTTCCCTATCTGTAAAATGGGGATAATAGCACTGCTCTGCTTCACAGAGGTGGTGGGAAGATAAATACATTAAAGCTTGTGAAGCATGAAGCTACTATGTTAATGGGGGCCACACAGGTGCTTAGATTGCTGCCTTAAAGTGTTTCAATTAATCTGATATTCATACATACAGATTAGTGTAGTAAGAAAGGATAGCCTTGTGGTTAAACCACTGCACTGAGACTCAGGAGAGCTGGGTTCAAATACTAACTCTCCCTTAGTAACCTTACACAAGTCATGGAATTGTTCCACCTATAAAATTGGAATAATATCATCTCCTTCCATCTGCCAGGTCTATTTAGGGTATAGAGATCTTTAGGGCAGGAATTGTTTCTCATTATGTGTATGCTCCTTAGCATGATGAAGCCATGAAGTACATAATGACAAGAGGAGACTGGGTTGAAAAGAAGAGGGAGGATCACAAGTCTACTAAGAGGGAGGCAGGAGAAGAAATAGCAGACACCACAAGAAAGCCAACTTAGTGCCTGAAACAAGGGAGGAGAAGATAAGGGTAATATAGTTGATGAAGTTACACAGAAAGATTAACTGAGAAATCTGTCCAGACCATTTATTCCTCTGTAAATGACTGGATAGATTCATTACAGATTCTGCCTTTGTTGCTCTTGAAAAATGAAAATGTTAATTGGTTTACTTGAAGTTTAATTGAAAGTTAATACAATTTCCCTGGAGATTTGTTGACTAGGATTCAAGCTAAAATGACATTTGATTCAAGTCGTATTAAAATCTGCTCAAGGACAGAAATTTTAAGGACAGCGATTTTGAAGACAGTAGCTTGTTTTTTGTTGTTTTTTAAACGCTGACGTGTTTATGTATTATTTCTAATAATGTTTCATATCTGTTCTCCATAAGGTGGGAATGGGCAACAGGGGATGGATTACTCGATGATGACCTGTTCTGTTCATTTCCTCTGGAGTACCTGGCATTGGCCAGTACTGGAAGACACAATAATAGGCTAGATAGACCACTGCTCTGACCCAGCATGGACATTCTTACATTTTATCCGCTGCTTTTAAAGGGGATTGGGATACAGGGTATAGCAGGGTGACACACAGCAAAACTCTATTGCCTCCTCTTATTGCCTGTATGATTCAGTCAAAAGTATTTAGCCATACTAATCAGGTCATTATATACATATATAACAGCATCCGTGAACGGTTCATGTGAAGGGATTTGGACCAGGACCTCTGGATCCTAAAGCATGAGCCTCTTCTGCTTTAGCTAAAGAAACAGGTTAATTAGCAAATTCAAACATATATACCAAATCCTGCCACTAGAAAGAGACAAAGAGCTATACTGTGTTAGCACAGGTTGTTATTTTGATTATTATTATTATTTTTAGTTCTGGCAGCATGCTCAGCTGGGTGTACATTATACCAAAATAATACAGTGAGGCTTTTAGATTGAAACTATCTAAGGCATAAATCCTGCAATGAGGGCCTGCAATGGAACTCTCCACAGTTGCAAGGATCCCATTGCAGGCTACATGTTTCCCATTGCAGGCTCAAGGTTTAAAGCATAAAGAAAGAAAAGACAAGACACCTCAGGAAGGTTTTACTGAGTGAGTCCTGTGGCCTGTGTTATGTTGGAGGTCCTTCATACATTTAAAGATAGAAATCTATTAAATCCAATGATGGGAGTTCTTACCATTCCTGAGATGACTGCACCTCCAACCCTTTCACTGTGTCCCTGAGGGCACGTGCCTGGGCTCAGGCCTCTAGCCATCACATTTCCTAGGGCAGTACCCCATAATCCTCTCCCTCCAGACTGGGACTTAGGCTGTAGGAGTTTTCAGTGCATTGTGATTATCTCAGCAGAGTTGACTTTAGTTCAGTACCTGCAGTCCCAGTCTCCAAGGGCAATGACAAGATTAATCAGTGACCGCCAAGCTTTGATAAAACAAAATACTATTATTCAGAAGACAAGCATTCTGGAGAAAATGTATCTTAAAAACAACCAACAGCTTATATGCATGCATACAGCATACTGGGTGTCATCCATCTTCTACATGGAGACCCTAGGAGATTTCATGGTACTTCAAGCCCTTTCTGAAGGGACTCTTGATCAAAGTTTCATGTCAGTTCTTGGATCAAGTGTATGACCTCTCTCACTGTGTCAGGGTGGTTACTTTATAAAGTTAAGAGATCTCTTGTTTGTCAGGCCTCTTTAACCAGACAAAACCAGTTTAAGCTAGTACCCTTATGGGGTGAAACTTCCACTGAGTTGTTACCTGCATTAGGGATTTGCATTAATTAATTTCTAATGATATTAGTTCCTGCAGGAAACTCTGTAATCAGAGTGAGGGTGAGCTCTACCCTGACATCTGGTGGTGAATTATGCAGAGCGTGGAAAGGAATTTTAGGTATTTGCATTGGCACACCCACCCCACGTAGCATAGCCCACAGCAGCCTGGGATGGTTATTTTGACAGCTCTGGGATCCCCAATTTCTTTGTTATTGGGCAGGAGGAATAAAGTGTTGTCAGTCTGATTATGTGAATGAGGAACTATGAGACTGCTTTATGATAGAGAAGTCTCAATATCAATTAAGTAGCACTTGCTAGACAAGGGACATGGGTGCCAAAACCCATTGAAATGAGAGAAGTTGGGGACTGGTGTGTGTACCTGATGGTATGGGCCCCTTTTGAGGGCCTGGAACACCAATTGCACATCCTCCTCTCTCCATTGTTGAAGAGTAGAGCTAATTGTTATTCCATTAGAAGTCCATCTAGAGGCTGCTGAGCTGAATTCACATCAAGCCAATAGTGCAGCAGCACTAGGGCTCCCCTACTACAAGCTGAAATCACTAAAAGAGCTAAGCTTACTGAGCTGAGATCACTGAGTGCTGTGTTAACTAGTGGGGGAGCCTGAAGATATATCGCTAAGCGGCTGGCAGAGCGGAGCAGTTTGCAGCATGTTGGAGCAGCCCATGGAACAGTGAGCGGAGTGGCTCATGGGTCGGCTGGAGGAGCGGCACAGCTGGTGTAGTGGAGCTGGTCGTGGTGAAGGCTGCAGCAGAACTCCATGGAGAGGCAGAGCAGTTGGCCCTGGCCCACGTAAGGTGCCCCCCCCATTTCCACCCAGGTTGCGGGGGTAAAACTCTGCAGATAAACTTTTGAACTCTGGGGTGGCACTGACCAGAGACTTTCGGGTTGTTGGACTTTGGGGTGATTGGACTTAAGACTCTAAAGGGGAAAGAACATTGCCAAATGGTTTTGCTTATGGTTTGTGTTATAATCCTGTTTGCGGTGTTTCTCCAACATGATGCCGCATTGTTTCCCTCCTTTTTTAAAAGGATTTTGCTACACTCAGACTCCGTGCTTGCGAGTGGGGAAGTATTGCCTCCTAGAGGCGCCCAGGGGGGTGATATGTAATTGTCCCAGAGCAGATAACTGGGTGGGGACTCGAGCCGGTTTTGCATTGTGTTATTGAAACGGAACCCCTGGATACTGAACCCGGCCCTTGTTGCTGCCAACTCAGAGGGGCAGAAGGGTTACACTCTATAGCTCTCCATGGAGCTAGGAATACAATCTCTAGCAAGCCCATAGAGATAGATATAACATTTATAAAGTTGATGCAATAGTTTTTGAATATTCCATGTGACCGCATAATCTGTCACAAGCATAATTTAGATACTGATCCTACAGATGCTTATACAGGTACTTAGCTTTGCTCAGGTAATACAGCAAAATGACTTCCAATGGGACTATTCACATGGGAAAAGTTTAACAGTTGCATAAGTGTTTGCAGGACTGTGGACTTTGTAGTTTGGTTTTTATTTTTTGCATTTTGAATTATAAACTCATTTTTGGTGGTTCTGGCTCACTTCTGGTTACATATGTAAATCCTTGATCGTCACAAAATAATAAGCTGATATTCCCTCTTGGAACTTTTTTCTAGAGCATGGATATGATCCCTTACATGCTTTAAACAACAAAATCTCAGGCCGTTTCTACCTTGCATTCTCCTTGAATTCAAATGAGTAAGAGGGAAAAAGTTGCCCCTTTTTTTTTAAAGGAAGAGACAGAAATGAAACAAAACCAAACTTCAAACATGGTCCTTATCCTGCAATGAGTTCTACATAATCAAAGACCTTTTCTAGATCCCCTCTGACTTCTGCACAAAGGTCAGTGTAAGGGGTTGGGCTCTAACTCATCTATCCTATCTTGAACTATATTACCATTCTGTGTTTCGGGAAGATTTACTATGATGCTTGGAGAAAGTGGGTGGAGCAACCAGCGTGAAACTTGGAGGGAGGAGGCGAGGCTACAGGAAGAACAACTTTGGAAGATGCTGTCTTGTCTCTGTGCATATGGCTTAACTGCTAGCTGTAGCATCTCTGTAAAAAGTTCTCTAAATAAAGTGCCAGTTTAGTTTTAGAAACACTGAGTCCTCTCATGTTATTACCCAGCAGGCAGTATATGAAATAACAGAGACCCTAACGACTCTCTCTGGTCCCTCCCAATTCACAGATTCCTGAGGTTGTTTTCTTGCTTGATAGCTCTGTACGCAGCTAAATATAAAAAACTGCTGAACCAAAGCCTGTTGCTAGTGCTGTTTTCTATTTATCTCACCTGAAAGCAAGTCTAGGTGGAAGGTTAATTCCTGAAGCTCCAAAGTGCTAGAAACCCTATTACATAAGCTGGAAAAGCAGTACCTTTCATTCAAGTTAAAATTACAGGAATTTCTTAATTTGGGACAGCTATTCTGCTAATAACAAGATTTATTTTTTGTTTCTGTCTAAAAATGCACATAGACTATCCACTCTAAGTCTGATGCAAAGCCCACTGAGTCTTCCCATTGTCTCCACTGGGCTTTGCATGTCATCTTTGAGGCCTGAAGGCCCAGTATTGAACCAATATAGTCAACAGTAGTTTCTATACAGACATCAATGACAGGAGGATGGGATTATTTGGAACTCTGCTCAAAGACACCAGCTCAAGATCTGCCTGTACAATGCTAATAGCCATCTTGAACTTACACACAAGAACATAACAACATAAGAACATTCATACCGGGTCTGTCAAGGTTTCTTTGAACTTTAGAGTACAAAGGTGGGGACCTGCATGAACACTTCTAAGCTTAATTACTAGCTTAGATTTGGTAACGCTGCCACCAGCCAGAAATTCAATGTCTAGCGCACTCCCTGTCCCCCCCGCCAGACTTTCCCCTCCCTGGGTTGCCTTGGGAGGCTTCACCAATTCCCTGGTGAACACAGATCCACCACAGACTTCCTGTGTGGCTTGGGCAAGTCACTTAGCTTCTCTGTGCCTGAGTTCCCCATATGAAAGATGAAGCAACTAGCACTCTCCCATCTCTCACCAAGGTATCGCGAGGATAAATACATTGAAGATTGTCAGGTGCTCAGCTACTACAGTAATGGGGCACCATATAAGTTATTCAAATAGACAGGTGGGACTCGGTAGTTGTATCCGCAACATCCCTTAACCTGTCTGCTGCAATTAGGTGACTATTAGTACCCAGGGCTGGTCAAAAAATGATAAAACTTTTTAAATTATTTTGTTAAATCGTTTTGTCCAAAATTTTAATTCTTGAAAAAAGGTTGACCAGGTATAGTGAAACAAGCCCTTTGGAAATTTCAGGTAATGAGACCAAGTGGGGCCACAACAGACTTGTGGAAATGAATTGGATTCACTGAATAGTTGTTTGGCTGGGTCAAAATTACTATGACAACCCATTAGGATGACATTTGATATTTGCATGCACCACACTACAATTTCAATGCAATAACGTAAGAATGGGTCATATAAGTCCAGTCTCAATTAACACACGAGTACTTACTCTTTCCTCATGGCTGACTTGATTGCTTCTTTTCCACTCATGAGGGTAATTCAGCACTAATTGAAAATTTCTATTGATCTGAACCACAGAGCTATCCAATCTGAACATTTTCAGTATTAGCCAACTAGGAAAATAAAAAGGCATCCTAAATTACCCACTTAATTTTTTTGCTATCAAATTCCTACATCAGTTTTTTTCTGGGAGATCAAAAGATGGTATAATTCAAGATGTACGAGTTGAAATGTAATCTTTCTTTTCTCTTTATTTCAACCACGCTGTATTTGGTGCACGTGGTAATTATATCAAGCCCAGATTTTCAAAGGACCTTGCTGTCCAAATACCTCTCATTTTGGGACCTGATGAAATGTCCCTATTTTCCAGAGGTTTGAGAACTTAGCAGAACCCACTATTCTTAAACATGCCAAGTACGTTTTTTCACTTGGATTTGGAAAATATGGCCAATTATTTTATTTACTTTCCTGTCTAAGATAGGAACTCATGGAATTTGTAAGGGATCTATGGTACTTTTATATTCTCAGGTCTCAATGCTGCAAAGACTCAGGTATATGCTCAACATGTGCAGATCCACTGAGTTAACAAAGTTCAGTATGAGGAGAAGTCTTTGCAGAATCAGGGACGAAGTCACTGGTCTGATGATAGTGCAGGTGGTTCATGTCTGAAGGGTATTACTAGCCATTGGCTGTTTAGTGGCTTATGTGAAATGAGTTGCTTGTCTCAGACTAGTGGCACATACCATAAGAAAATGCGACTACCCTTAGTTTCCTTGTTTTAAGTCTCAGAAAAGAAGGAAAGGACTGTGCCATGAAGACTTAACTATCTTCTCACCATGACAGGGAATCCATCCACAAAAGAGTTGAGCCAGAAAGATGAAGAGGTTTGCACCAATTGATGCTGCCCAGGATGAATTTTTGGATTTAAAAAAAAAAAGGAGGAGGAATTCATGCTACAGGGCTGTCATGCTGCATTTCTCTCCTCCCTTCCCCCCCGCCCCCACCGCGCCACACTCCAATAAATAAATTCATACAACAGGGAAAAAAAACTAAGAAGGAGGGGGAACATTCCTGCATATCCTGTAAGTGATATATAAACTGAAGAGACAAGTCTTGGCCTTCTTAATGTGTAGTAGAGGAGTTGCACTTGGTTCTGAAAAAGAAAAGATTTAATCTTTCTGTTTGATCTTGTTGACTCTTTACTAGAGCTGAGGAAATTGATTTTTTTCAGTTTTGTGGCCAAAAATCCATCCAATTTATGTTCTCACTTTTTTTACACCATAATAAACAAAAATGTTTTATGACAAAATTATTTTTAAAATATTTTTCCATTTTATTTTCAGGTGTTTTTAACTCTGTTTTGAAAGGAAGCATTTTGACTTTTGAAACGTAGCTAGATTTTTTTTTTTTTTTTAAGTGCTGGAAAAAGTGACTTTTTCCAAGAATGATTCTCTCCAGCTCCCCACCACCACCCACCAGAACTATTCACCATATCAACCAACCCAAAACTGCATTTTTCAGCCCAAAAAATTTCACTCAGCTCTAATGCCTTACTAGAACATGGGGAATAATTAAAAAAAAAATCTGGAAAAATAGAAAAAAAAATTGCATATATTAGAATCATAGAAGATTAGGGTTGGAAGAGACCTCAGGAGGTCATCTAGTCTAAACCCCTGCTCAAAGCAGGACCAACACCAACTAAATCATCCCAGCCAGGGCTTTGTCAAGCCAGGCCTTAAAAACTTCTAAGGATGGAGATTCTATCACCTTCCCAGGTAACCCATTCCAGTGCTTCACCACCCTCCTAGTGAAATACTCTTTCCTACCATCCAGCCAGATCTCCCCCAGTGCAACTTGAGACCATTGCGCTTTATTCTGTCATCTGCCATCACTGAGAACAGCCTGGCTCCATCCTCTTTGAAACCCCCCTTTCAAGTAGTTGAAGGTTGTTCTCAAATCCCTCCCCCATTCTTCTCATGTGCAGATTAAACAAGGCCAGTTCCCTCAGCCTCTCCTCGTAAGTCATGTGCCCCATCCCCCTGATCATTTTTGTTGCCCTCATCCACTGTAATCCCCAGGTCCTTTTCTGTAGAACTGCTGCTTAGCCAGTCAGTCCCTAGCCTGCAGCAGTGCATGGGATTCTTCCATCCCAAGTGCAGAATTCTGCACTTGTCCTTGTTGAACCTCATCAGATTTCTTTTTGCCCAATCCTCCAATTTGTCGAGGTCACTCTGAACCCTATCCCTACCCTCCAACACACCTCTCTCTCCCCATTAGCAGATGGTGTCAAGGTTCCTTCCCCATTCTGAACTTGAGGGTACAAATGTGGGGACCTGCATGGACACTTCTAAGCTTAATTATTAGCTTAGATCTGGTAACTCTGCCACCATCCAGAAATTTCATCAGTGTCTGGAGACTTCTGTCCCTAAAACCTCCCCTCCTGGGCGCCTTGAGAGGCTCAGCCCAGTTCCCTTGGTGACCAGATCCAAACCCCTTGGATCTAAAACAAGGAGAAATTAACATCCTTTCCCCACCATCTGGTGAGTCCAGATCCATCCCCTTGGATCTTAAACAAGGAAAAATCAATCAAGGTTCTTTAAAGAAAAGCTTTTAATAAAGAAGGAAAGGAAATCATCTCTGTAATCAGTATAGAAAATACTTTACAGGGTAATCAAATTCGTATAGCCCAGAGAACCCCTCTAGCTAGTTTTAAAGTTCAGCAAACCGAGGTAAATCCTCTCAGCAAAAGGCACATTTACAAGTTGAGAAACAAAAATAAACGCTAATCTGCCTTGCCTGGCTGTTACTTACAATTTTGAAACATGGAGACCTGGTTTAGAAATATTTTGGAGAGCTGGATGGACGTCTTGGTCCTCTTAGTCCCAGAGCGAACAATACTCAAAACAAAAAGCACAAACAAAGAACTTCCCTCCCCCAAGATTGAAAGTATATGTCCCCTATTGGTCGCTCTGGGTCCTGTGTCGGCAGGTTTACTGAGCTTCTTAACCTTACAGGAAAAAGCATTAACTCTTACTATCTGTTTATGACAGATGGTTTATAATCACAAATATATTAGCCGGTTGGTTTATGACAAAGGGTTGAATTCGCTCCTATACCAAAGACAAGCCAGAGGGTCTTTTCATCTCAAGTCCCTCTGCAGACCTGATAGACACAGATGATGATGGAGCTAAGCTGAGAACGAAAGGCAAGGCTAATATAGACCAGGAAGGGGCTGCAGTGAGGGAACATGTAGCTCTTATCTGGACATTAGAGAAGGAAGGAAGGAAACCGTGGGGAGAGGGTGTAGAAAAAGGTTCGGGGAAAGAGCAGCAGGGTTTACAATAGTACAGACCTTGGATGCTGATTAGAGTGTCCACGAGCTGGAACATGGTGTAGACAGTAGGTCTGGGTTCCCCTACCAGCCACTGGGGAAGTGGTACCATCTGGGCAGTGAATGGGAAGACTTTCTATACAAACAGTCTCAGGCAGACTTTTGACACCCAAGAAAGGGATAAACACACAGTGACCTGGCTGGAGGTCCAAGCCATGAAAGGAGACTATCTGGAGTTTCACAGAGTGAGAGAAAGTAGTTGGAGTGTTTGACCTGGAAGGAGCTAATCCCCAGAGCAATCAGGAGGAGGTAACCTAGTGGTGAGTGGGACCCCAGGACAGTCCATCTCTAGGAATTACCCTCAATTACATTAAGAACAGATACAACTTTTAGATAATGTTTTCACCTCTTAGTGCAACTTAACCACCAGCACCACCCCCTGAAATGAATCAAGCTTTCGCAAAGTGAATTACATAACATAGCGAGTTTGATAATACCTCCTTGAAGCAATTCACAAGAGTTCCCAGATTAAAATATGAGCACATAAAATATCAGGGAACATGATAACCATTTATCTACTCATATGAAGGAAGTTCAGAATCTGAAAAGGGGCGAGGCTCATCCTGTGCCTGGTTGCATGCTTTTTTACTGTGGCTTTGCAACCTAAATGAATACTTGGATTGTGATGAATAGCAGCAGTATAAATACCAACTTGCAGTTGGAATCCAGCTTCCCCACTGACACCAGGTATATGATCCAAGACGGTGCAGACAGAATGTCAGCTAGGACATGGCTTAATGGCTACTGCATGACCTTTAAAGAGGACAGAAAATACATTTTTTCACACTTACAGGGACAGAGTTCAAAAAGTAGGTCATTTACAAAGCAATTAAAAAAAATAAGGCCAAAATTTTCACAAGTCACCAGTGATTTTGGGTGCTGAATCTCTGACACCCTAAAAGGGCCTGCTGGTCTGAAAGGGAGTGCTATCCTCTGAAAACCAAATTAGACCCCTTTAAAAATGTCTCAGGTTGGGCACCCAAGAAGTGATACCCCCAAATCATTGGTCACCTTTGAAAACCTTGATCTGAGTCCATAATTTTGAAAGGGCAGGCATCTGTGACCTACATTCCTGATGACAATCAGAGCTGCCTGACACAGATAGTGGCAAATCTCAGGTACCAAATCTGGCACATTGTGCATCCTTCATCAAATCCATTAGTCTCTTTATGCCCCTCCATAAAGCTAATAGAATGTTTACCTGGTTCATACACAGTAGAAAGGATTTAGTTTCAAATTTATGTTGGAGAGAATTCAGCCAGCATAAAAGTAGATAGGATTTGTAACAATGTATGTTCCCTGCATTAAACTGGCCTACTTCTTTGATGCTTCATGAAAATGGGACAGTCTATATTCTAAAATGGCATGAAATTATACAATGAAACTTTTACAAAGGTAAAAGTTTAGGCACGCAGTGTTGTTGTAGTTGTGTTGGTCCCAGAACATTAGAGAAACAAGGTGGGTGAGGCAATCTCTTTTATTGAACCAACTTCTGAGACTATGGCTACACTCAAAACTTCGAAGTGCTGCTGTGGGAGCGCTGCTGCGGCAGCGCTTTGAAGTGTGAGTGTAGTCGCAACACCAGCGCTGGGAGAGAGCTCTCCCAGCGCTGCACTTACTCCACATCCTCATGGGATTTAGCTTGCAGCACTGGGAGCTGCGCTCCCAGTGCTGCGGCACTGTTTACACTGACGCTTTGCAGTGCTGTAGTTTCGAACCTTGTCTGTCTCACCAACAGAAAAAAAGATATTACACTATTCTGGGAGGGAGAAGGTTACCCTGTACAAAGTAACCCAGCACAACCCCTTTCCCAGTGTTAACTCTCACTTAAACCCTCAAGACACTGCTTAAACAAGGTTTAAGCTGTTTATAGTCCTTGTTCCTTTAGCCTGCAGCACAGGGGTGATTTTCATCCTGTGTGAATAGCAGGCAAATAAAGACTGACACTGTCATATCAGTTGGCTGGTTAAATTACGATCCAAAAAAAACAAATCGATAGGCTGAAATCTGGCCATGTGGCAGATGTTATACAACTGAACATGAGGCTTAAATAATGATATGAGCTGGAATCGAAAGGATTAGTTTATTTGCAACAAAAGCAAAGAGGAATGAGGCAACATGAAGCAGAACAAACTAACTTTGGGACAAGTAAATCAGATCTGAAGCTTAAAGCAATGTTGCACAAGAGACTGGGAATACCTGTGAAATTTTTTATTCTAAAATTTCCAGATTGATCAACATGATTTTTGAGTCACTGAACAATGAATGACACAGGGCCTACTCTTCTGTAGTGCTTAATATCAAGTCCCATTGCCTTCAATGTCTCACAGACTGAATCCAATTTAAGAGGTAAAGGAAAGGCATGGTCAGTGAAATAAGTACGGAAATAACTTACAAAGTAATGGAATTGTTTGGAGAACTTAAGTTGATTAACCAACAGAATGTTTTTGGAAGGAAACTACTGGTTGTTCAACAACCCTAAACAAAGAGGCTAAGGCAGGTATCCTAGTTATAGGATTGTTTGAGAGGTTATGTTAATGAACCCCATGCTTAGTGCTAATAGTTTTGGGGAGGACGGGGAGGGATTCACCCCATGCTCCAGATTTTAGTTTCTTATGAGCACACAGGATGTTAACCTTCTACTGTGTTAACTACATGCTACAAGGAAAATTTCACACCACCTTCGTCTCTTATGCTTTTCAAGCTACGATGGCAGTATTTACATGGTTATTATGATGCAGTTAAATGAGTGGCAGCCAAAATGTTTTCAGCTCACTCACTCCACTGTGATTTTGTTAAGTCAGTTTTCCTCAGTCAAACACAAGCAGATAAACACAAAGAAAAAGGCAGAAAGGAAAGATGCTCTGTTACAGCTAGATGTTGGTGCATGTTTTAACTGTTACATCAGGTGAATCTAGTGTCATCACTCAAGCAGGCAAAAAACCCCATTCTAAGGCCATGGCTACACTGGCGCTTTACAGCGCTGCAACTTTTGCACTCAGGGGTGTGAAAAAACACCTCCCTGAGCGCTGCAAGATACAGCGCTGTAAAGCGTCAGTGTAATCAGTGCCGCAGCACTGGGAGGACGGCTCCCAGCGCTGCAAGCTACACCCGTAGAGGATGTGGTTTACGTGCAGCGCTGGGAGACCTCTCTCCCAGCGCTGGCGCTGCGACCACACTCACACTTCAAAGAGCTGCCACGGTAGCGCCGCAGAGCTTTGAAGTTTCAAGTGTAGCCATACCCTCTCTAAGGTACTTATATGGCACAGGAAACAGACACTGTTCCTTGGGGTACCCCACTATGGCCCTGAAAGCATCTTGTTTCAGTTTCCCTCTGAGCTCCCCCAAAATAATCCAGTCACAGCCAAGGTCAGTGGAACAATATTCCATTTCTCTGGGGTCTAATTTATTTTCACTCCCATAAAGGCCCATTTCTGCTCACCCCTCGGTTCAGGGTCTCAGTCCTTCCTAGGACTGTGGCTTTAGTTCTTTGCCTCCCCAGCCCATAAATCAACCCTCAAGTGTAATGATTGCACTGCCCTCCTTCCTGGGCCTATGTGTTGGCTGACTTCTTTCCCACAGTCGATCCCCTCTTCCTTTAGGCCTCTCTCTTGAATCCTTAGGCCTGGTCTGAGTTTGTCAAATGGCAAATCATTTGCCCACATGGGCAACAAAAGTCAAATTGTGACAGGTAAACTGGGGCGCATCTTCCTTTAACAGGCCAGCTACCCTGTGACAGGCCCCCACATCACCATTGTAGCCAAGCAACTCACAATCACTAATGCAATTAGCATAATACCCCTCTGCGGTAGGGAAGTGCTACTATTTCCATTTTGCAGATGGGAAACTGAGGCTATGCGGCTTGACCAAGGTTACATAAGAAGCCTAATGCAGAGCAGCGACTCAAACACAGGTCCTAGGTTAGCACCCTAATCACTGGACTATCCTTCCTCTCTCCTCTGTTGGGACTTACACATCATTCTCAGTGCTGAGGTGAGTTCAGGGGGGAGCTCTGCAAGAGCAAGCTTCCACATGCAGTCCAAAGTCAATGGCAGAGTATAGAGCTACCAGGCAGATGATGTACCTTGGATTGGGGCTGGACCCCAAACTCAGCTTCCCTTCCCTCAGCCGCATGAGAAACCTAGTCAGTGGCAGAGCTGGGAACTTAACCCACATCTCCTCTTCCTCAACCCCCAGATCAGGAGCTTGACCCAACTCTTGTTGGAGTCAGCGTAAAATGGACTAAAACAGGAGCAGGATCAAGCGGCTTCATCCTTTGACACACTGTGCCAAATGCATGGATGGCATAAATGGGAGTGCTCTGCTGCAAGTAATAACCTCCCTGTGCCCCTGTATTCCATCCCATCCTTTGTCTCTTTTGCCCCAGACTGCAAGGTCTTTCAGACAGGACTCTGTTGTGTTTGTGCAGTGCCTACTACATGGGTTCCCTGATCTCAGCTGGGACCCCTAGGTGTTCTCACCATACAAACAATGATAACACTGGGCACGTTTAACCGTCTCTAAAGTTACATGCATAGTCAGATTGTATTTGGAGTTATATATATCACCCTCCTTCCTATGCCTTTGATACATGTCATAAATGTTATTCCAAACTGGATTGCAGTAGCTAGTTATTGTCAGTATCTACCAAATCAAACATTTTGCTCCTTAAATATTTCATGAATCCTGTCACTGAGAAGTTATCAACGGGTTACTAATATGCAGAACATGTTTGAGAGACTGAGTGTTAAATGGGTGTAGATTTAGGTTGCCCCTGAAGGCACCTGCTGATCGGTAGACTGCTAAATAGAATAATCTGAGTTGTACAAGAGTCTTTGATCAAACATGAAGAGCAGATGTTAAACAGTTGTAAAGAAAAGAGAAAGAAAACTAATTAACAATGGATCAGTCTCTACTAGTTAGGCTGTTGGCCTTCAGATTTCAGTGGCCAGGGGAGAAACATGTGGAAATACATAATTGAAGATTAATTGATCAAAACAAAATTACTGCAGGGGGAGAGGTGGATTTGGATAAACAATCTCCCCCTAATTCAAGATAAAGTGCAATGCTCCTGTTCTCTGTAATAGGTGCAGCAATCAAACAGATGCAACATTGCATAAGAAAGGAACATTCAGTGCGTGAGATCAGTGTGGCCACAGATGCAGTTATTGACTCACAGCTGGAGTGCATATTTTAGTATTTATACACACTCACCCACCCTTGTCAGTGGGCATTGTACCGTGCAATGGATCAATTGTCCAACTAAAGACCAACTCCCTGCCCTGAGGAGCCTGAGGTGTGAAAGCCGGAGAGGGTATATTGTAGAACACCACAGTTCTAAATTCAAATCAGCAATAGTATTAAAATGGACACATCTATTGGCTAATGGCTGCTTTGAGCTGTTCCTACTGTACACATTATTACAGTTATTCAGTTAAGGACAACTTAACAGACACCCTCATATTAATATGCCCATGCAAGTTCAAACAAAAATAGCTGATAGGGGAAGAAGGGAAATTTTCAGTAATGTGCGCAACATTAAAGTGCTCCATTGTAAACATCAGGTCCCCAGCAGAGCATTAAAATATAAATGGTCAAGCCAGGAACATTTGAAACCAATTACCTCTTTCCTTTGCAATCGTAATGGAACGATTATGCAACGGATGGAGAGAAGAGAATTAAATGCATTGGAGGAGGCATGGGAGGACAGCAGCTTACTTGGTGAAAAGATACACTTTGTTCTTTTAATAAATATGAACCAATTGCATGTATTCAGCAAAAGTCGGGCAGTGAGGCAAGCACTTGATTTCCTGACCTGGGTCCCAAAACATTTGTCATTCTTGCTGACACCAAAAAAAATAAAATAAAATAAAATAAAATAAAATAAAAGGGATCAGGGAGCAGGATGGTGTAAGGGCATTTCTCTTTATCTGGCATATCATGACAAGGGCTTCTTGTCAGTTCCCAAATTAAGTTGTCAGTGAGGAAGTGCCTGCCTTAAAACACTTCTTTTCCCATTAGCTGCTGTGTGCCTGGATGTGGTAGTGCTGCAGATTTTAATACCTGTTTGAGCTGGAATTTACTTTTTTAACTAACTCATCAACCTGGCAGTGAGCTTTCAACTGAGACAGTCCGGGACTTCTCATGAAATTCAGCAGTGCGATGGGTTGTGGTGTTTGGTTTTTTTTTAAAATGCATAACCTTTTCACTAAATCTGAAAGGTAACAATTCTGACAGGTTTATTAAAACCTTTTGTTATTACACTTGACATTTATGAAGGGTAGATGCCAAATAAGTGGCAGGATGAATCATTTGCCACAGATTCACACTCTGGTGAGAAAACCTTCCCTCCAGGCTTTCCCTTAGAAACTCTGGGTCTCTCATTTGCGCGTGTCTGGTGGTGGTGGTGGGGGGAGTGTGAGCATTTGATCCAACTTTTCTAAGCTTCAAAAACTAGTTTGGTTCCAGCTTTGAGTGAAGGTTTGCTTTGGTCCTACACGCTTCTAGCTATTTTTCAGTTACCTCATTATCTTTAAGGGGTCGATCTAGTAGGGTGATGACGTGCTGAGAGCTCTCACTGAATTCCACGCAGGGTTGAGAAGGCTCAAAAGCTTGCAGGAGACCATCAGCACTTTGAAGAAATAGATCAACAGGTAGCAGATATAGTCTAGAGTACTTAGACTGTATGGCTAAATAGGTTTATTAGACACAATTACAAGTCACAATTCATGGAAATGGGATAAGTCTTGAGATGGGATTTCGATAAAACCAGGGAGTCTTTAGCATGATCATGCTTTGAACATGTGCACTGTCTCCTGTGAGTGGTACCTCATTCTGGTATATAACATGGGTGGAGCTTAGTTTGTGGGTGGAGCTTAGAAGACTATTTCTCCCCTCACCTCACCCCCACACACAGACATTTTATTGAGAACAGGCAACTTACCTTAGTGAGGGCTGAAGAACTGACCCTTCATTTCTTAGCCCATAAGTATAAATTCAACTCCAAGCAATAAGACAACTTGTGCATTTCAGAGTGATATTGATATTCTGTTATGAGGAGTAATAAAACCTAACATTTCTGTGGTGCCTTTTATCCCCAAGCTTTACTAGTTTCAACTATATATTGCATATCTACCACTCCACCATCCACCATAATGCAGTTACTGCAAGTGGTTAAACAGTACACAGCAAAACTACTCAAGAGCTAAAGACTAGAAGCTTATAAATAATAATTCAGTTTACAATACAACAAAATAAAGTGAAACTGAATCAAAACATAATATTTTAAGAGTGTAGCACATATAATCATCTTTACAAACCTCTCTTGATTCAGTGGAGGACACTAAGAGAACCTAAGTTGTTCTATTAAACTGTTAGTAATAATGCAACTCCCTCCCCAAAAAAAAACCAAAAAAAACCTTGCTATTTTGAGTAAGTTGCAAACATTTTTTTTTAAACTGAGGTTTGCAACTTACTCAAAATAGCAAGGGTTTTTTGTTTGTTTATTTTTTTGCTTTTTTTAAACTTACTCCTACATTCCATCTCTCCGATTCTTCAGTATAAATCTGCTTTTCCGGGGAGCCCAGAATAAACTGTGTTGAGGAGCATTGGTGGATAGGCCACTGGGTTGGGAGTCAGGAGATTTTGATTATATTCTTGGTTCTGCTGCTGCCTCACTGTTCGAACCTGGGCAAACCACTTCCCCTCCGTGACCCTCTCTTTGTCCACCTCTCCTTTGGTTGTCTATTTAGATTGTAAGCTCTTCAGGACAGGGACTTTCTCTCAGTATGTGTTTGTACAGTGCCTAGCACACTGAACTTGGTTAGCCTCTAGGCTCAACTGTAATATACACAAAAGCAGAAAACGGGTCCAGAAGGCAAACCTAGATATGTGCTTAGATTCTGCTTAGACTAAGCTCTTGGAGTCAGGGATCATCTTTTTGCTATCTGCGTGCACAGCTTCTAGCACAAATCAGGAACCCACTTCTCTCCCCACAATACTTTAACCACTGTTCCTCAGATATGCTGGCATATGATCATGCATGTGAAACTGCTTGCAGACTTATTTAAATTTTGAAAAGTTGGGAACACAGATTGCCACACTGACTGGATCAGAGCAGTGGGAAACCTAGTCCAGAACTCTGCTTCCAGCACCATCTGCTTCATAGGAAGATGCAGGAAACCCTGCAGTAGACTATTATGGGATAGCCGGGCTATGTGGACATTTTTTTCCTAACCCTACAGTTAAAGACAGAGGTTACAATTGAGTTTATGGAGGGAAAATACACTAATAACGTGTCTCCATAAGTCAGGAGCTGTTTTAAGTACAGATGCTATAGCTGGCCAGACCCCAAAAGATTTACCAGGCTGCTCTCTGAGCACCCAGGTATAAGGTTGGTTGATTCTCTGCCTTAAACTGAAATGCCTGCTGGCAAAGAGAATCATTTTCCAGTTTTCCAATCAAGCCAATAGAGAGGAAACACAACCTTCAGTTGGGACCTCTTGATTTTTCTACAATAGCACATCTGCTAATTGAAAAGGTGAGGTCAATAAACAGCACCACAGAGCATTCAGTTGTGACTACGGCTTCCCTTTGAGTCTTGGCACGTATACTGTTTTGCAAGAGTAACTGCTGAAAGGAACTAAAATGATAAATGGATGAGAATGCGACATCCAATAAAACGAACCAAACATTGCAAAGAATCTACAATAACTATACAATTCTGTATTCATTACAGTTTTCTTATAGGACATTGTGTCTAGTGATTAGAGCAGAGAACTAGGAGCCAAGACTGCTGAGTTTTATCTGTGGCATTATTATATTATTTAGGGCTGATCAAAAGTAAATGAAATGAAAAATGCTCCCATCTGAAAATGGGATTTTATCTAAACTGAAATTCTCCATAGAAAATGGCTAATTTTGGCAGATTTCAGTGGAATTTTCTACCAGCAAAACTGAAACGCTCCATGTTTAATTTCAATTCAGGCTTGTCTGCTGGGTGACCTTGGGCAAGTCACTATCCATGCCTCCGTTTCCTCACTTGTAAAATGGGGATAATCACACTAACCTCCTTTACAACTTGCTTTGAGATCAATAGATGAAAAGTGCTACGTAAAAGCTAGGTGCTTTTGGTCAAAAATATTGTTATGAATGGTTTTGACATTTCTGAATTGGAAGTTTTCGAAACTTCATTCTATTAAAATGTTTCAGTATTTTGATTTTTCAGCCCATTTGGGACAGGAAACAAAAAAATTGAAAATCAGAATTTCCTACACTACAGGAATTCCATTTTTCAGTCAACTAATATTATTAATGGGCCTATTTTCCCCTCTTATCCCACATAATGTAGGAGCAACAAAACTGAGCTAACATGGAGTTTACTTTAAATTGACTTCACCAGGACTAGTCACATGAGTAAAGCTAAGCACATGTGTAAGTATTAATAGGATCGGAGCCTTTAGATATTTTAAGAAAAATTGGTTGAAAACAATTGGTGTTTTCTAATTTTCAAAAATTTCTTTCACTAGCTCTAAGTTTAGACCATTTGTCTGCAGTAGATTTTCAAATGTATTTTCAAGTTAGACTGTGTCCACTACCTGGGAGTACAGACATGCTGACCTTTTGAGCTATAGCAAATATTGAGTGCCTGCCCATTCATGGACATAATACATTGTTGCTTGGCTCCATCACAGTCAAAATGACAGATTCTGAAATGATAATGCACTGCGTACATCTGAGCTGTTTGGTAGAAAAGAGAACACGGCTTGTTTAAGAATCCTAAAACAGAGAAGGATTCATAGACTCCAAGGCCAGAATGGATTGTTGTGATCACCTAGTCTGACCTGTTGTATAACACAAGGCCACAGAATTTCCCCAAAGCCAAGTGGCTTTAAAGGATAAGATTGGAATGGATTGAATTCCCGCCTTGTGCTGAAGGAGGCAGAGAATGTGGGAAAAAGGCAAAAGGGAAATAATCAGGCTTAGAAGCCTCATGGACAAGGATGAGCTGCTTCTGGTATTTGTGGGAAGAGCAACTCAGGCTCCAGAACAGCCAAATACAGGAAAGCTCTAGTAACTCAATGTCACACCCCTCTCTGACTGGACGTTGGGGACTGGCTGTAGAACAAAGTGTTCCAGGTCTAAGTCACAAATTCAGATATGACTCAGTCTGTCTTCTAGAAGGCTGTTTCGCAGCCCACGTGATACGAAGTGGTCTCAGTCCAGTTCTTTGTGGACAGGAGTCTGCATCATAGAATTTATCTTCAGAAAGATGCCGGGGAGGGACCCAAAGGGGTAAAGAGATGTGTGGTTATTCAACAGAGCTGGCTGAACAAAACAAAACAAACATCAAAATGTCATGTTTCTCCCACCCCCAAATTCGAAATTTTGATGACTATCATCAAAACATTGCTACTCAGTGGGCATGGGAAAGCATCACATGTCAACTCAATAGGCATGAAATACAGCCCTGATGCGCTGGCAGTCCATTCAGGTGCTTCTGAGTTGGATGCAAAGGTGGCTTCAGGCCACATTTGTGCTCCCTGTATTCTTGGGGTAGAAGTTCCTGGTTTCCATTAGGGAAGCCTGAAGGCTGCTCCAGCTTATCCTAGGGTAGCCAATGACCCTCCAGGGGCTGAGGAGGGCATACACAAAGCATACACACAGAAGTTTATATGTAAACACTCTAATACTCTTGCTAGAAGGCTGTGATGTAACACTACTTTACATCTCAGAATTCTGAATGATAGCACGTAAGAACCCATGGGGGGAGAGAGGGGGAGAGAAAGAGAGAGGTGCTGCTCTCTAAGGGAGACAGACACAACCCACATTACTTTAAGTTGGCTCTCACCAGACTGACTCTGATCACACAGTTCCCTACGGAGTCCCTAGCCTGCTGGCAGGTCCGGGAAACCCCACTCTTAAAAAGAGAGCTTCCAGTTCCAATGCAGTCCACAATACACCACAAGGAGGAGCTGCTACCAGATCATGACTGACGGAGGTGGAGCATAAAGGAAGCTGCTGCCCAGACGTTAACTATTTTGGGGATCAATAGAGGGCCTCAAAGCCTTGGGATCCAGCTTTCATAGATGGATTAATTAATTTCACAGGTGTTAATGTCATTTTAAAACTGAGGTTAGCCTGCAAGTTAACATACACACACCACCGCACATTCCCCCTCCCCAATCAGAAGTACAATGCCATAACCTGGTTTTTAATCCTACCTACATCCTGTCATGGATAATGGTTTGGGAGACAAAACTCCCCTATTTGTAATGATATGGCAAATCTTAATTTATTGTATGCTGCAGACACATCCATCTGCATTTTTATTCAGATGCCAACAACAGAGATTAAAATCACATTAAATACTGAAAAACAGCCTGTCATAAAAGCACATCCAGTAGATGAGGAATGACCTTACAAGCTGTGTGACGGACAAAAATCTATAATGGGAAACAATCAAATTCATCATGCACGTTTCATGTTGGAAGATCTATAGGTGCAGTCAAAAACCACCCTGGTCATCAAAAGCAGGAATTCTAGAAATGAGTGAAACCACATAATCCATATGAAATGAAAATTAGATCCATGCGTACTTAATTCAGTGCATTCTCCTTAAGACAAGAACCATTCAGGATAAGACTATTTTTCATAGCTAGTTCTGATGAGAACTGAACACAGCATCCCAAATTCTCCTTTAAGATCCTGCTACTTTGCACTGATCTCATTGTGCATATCAACCAGAAAATAGCCAAGACTCCATGACAAGAGGATATCCCTCAGCTGATGTAAAGCCAGTATAGTCTTTTTACAAGGAGCATGAAGAGATGTGGCTTGACCACCACTGCCTACTAGCTGTTCTCATCCTGGGCTGGCAAAGAAATGGTCTCAGAAACAGGGAGCTGCAACAGACTATTTTGCATGTCGACCTGTATCTCTGGAGCTGGCCTGGTAATTTTATAAAGTGATCCATTTGTTCAAGTCTTGCGGAGAGCAATTATGCAAAGATTTCATAAGCTATGATACAAACTGAATATGCCCGCCACCGGAAAAAAACACACAGAGAAATAGAACTAGAGAACTAGAAACAGAGAAGACATGACAGTTTCTTTGGTGCATCACCTGGCTGGGAAAATACTGAACTTTAGAAGCACCAGAAAACAGTTAATCTAGAAGAGAGGAAATTTCCCTGGCTTCCTGTCATCTGTATCCACCACTGATTGCATAACCCTCTTGTAGGTCACAACAGTTGGGAGAAGTCTATCCAGCGAGGAATCTAAAAGGAAATGGTAAGCTGGAGGATCCTGGAAGCTGGGGAGAGAGAGGCGCCTGTGGCAGACACTGGTGGAGCTGCCAAGGTCTATACCTGCCTAATGCTGTGACTATTCATAAACCTGGGACTGTATTTCATCTTGCAGCCGGTGGCCAACTCAGTGGGACTATTCACATGAGCAACAATTAATTAATGAATAACATTTGTAACAGTTTGGAGGAACAGCCTTAATTTCCGTGGGTTTTGTTTTAGAGGGAAAAAAAGGGTTGGTTGTAACTTAATTAAAACTAATTGCAGAACTCATAAAACTGTGGGTGACCAAGTTTGGACTTTTTCAGATTTAAGGATCTGAAAAAATTAATTCTGCTGGTCTTACTAACAATATTATCATGCCATGGGATTAAGTCAAATGAGAAATGAAGTGCTAATTAAAAAATAAAAATAGTGAAAACCCTGTTTAAAAAGGAAATGTAGTGCCAAGTGGTAAAGCAGTGATGTTTATTCCAAGAAGGGAAATGTAATGCAATGCAAATTAATAGACATAATAAGGTAAACAGATGCAATTGTCAAATCCAATTTAGTGAATCCAAATTAGTACCTAGTTGAAGATCACTTAAAGAAATTCAATTCAGTTACCCTTAAATTAAGCACATTTTATTATTCAATTAGCCAGAGCATGTGCAACAAAAAAAAAATAGGGCAATAAAGGGCAACGACATGCGACAAACAAAGTGAACATCTCTTCCCCTTTAAATTTACTATATTCTGCGACAAGCTGTGCTAATAAGACAAATGTAATGACTTAGGAATTGACATACTAGACTAAAATAAGGATCTCTGTAGTTTGGTATTACATCTCTGACAGGGGACAATACAGAATGCTTCAGAGGCATATTTAAAACTACTAGAGTGCAGCTAATTTGCTAGCACTACACTATGGAAGGAATTTTTTCATCCTAATTTCAGGAGATTATGTATTGGCTTTCAATGGGAGTTAGGTGGCTAACCTGCCTAGGCACTTTGAAAATCCCACTAGGTACCTTTCTGCATCAAGTGCCTAAATACCTTTGTAAATCTGGACTTAGTCATTTTTGAAATTTTTAGCCCATGAATCTCAGAGACTTAAAGGGCTTCCAAGTATCTAGACTTTTGAAAATGGGACTACTTGCGCTTTTGAAAATTTTACACATGGGTGCCTTGAAGTGGGAGTATTGAGAGGCCATATACTTGTGTTCTAGCCAGCATAACTAAAGGTACTCTTATTTATAATCAATCTCAAATCCTCCTCTCAATCTTACATTTACTGAGGGGTTTGCTTTTACAGTGTGGCAATCAGTTCCACAGGTTAACAATGCAACATTTAGGGAATATTGTACATGCACTGCATATAACAACTGGTATTTTCTTGTTCACTTCATTTTTATCAGAGACTCATTGCAGAGACATATTACAAAATATTATGGGATAAGTGCTGTGATAGAGGGCAGGGAGATAATACATGAGCCTGCACTATGATCACTCTGGCACTAATTGGCTCTCCCAGAGAAGTCTGATTAGCTAACTACACTTCATTCCCCAGTCAGGATAGCAGTCTGGGTGAGCTAAAGGATTAATTAGCCCATCAGCTGGGGCGGGATAAAAAGGCACAGAAGGAAGTGCCACGGGAAGAATGGAGCTAGCTGAGTCCAGAGTCAGAGATCTCCAGGAAGGAAGACCTCTTTTCGTCTTGGGCCCTGGGAGAGAGACTGAGGATACAAGAGGTATTGTTGCACAAAACTTCAAAGGTGTTGGCGGACGGATCTGAACTAAACAAGCACCATGTGGCTACCCAGCCAGTGGAGTCTGAGCAGGTTTCTGTGAGTCAAGAAGGCAGGAATAGATTATGCACTGGTACAGGGACCAAGGCCCAGATTCTTAAAAGGTATGTAGGCTCCTAACTTCCACTGAAATCGCTGTAAGTTAGGTGCCTGGACACCTTTGAGGATCGGGGCTCAAGAAACTCAAACACAGCATAAACTTGAAGCCAAGGAAGTCAAAAACCACATATTATATTCTCAGCTCCACCACTGACTCAACCTCTGACCTATGTGCAAATCAGTTAATATCTCTGCCTCTGTTTACAACCAGTCACATAGAGGGGTTGATAGGATTAGCTCTTGGGTCAAAATCTGTCATTTTCTACTCCTGGTTACACCAATGCAAACTGAGTTACTTTGGATTTACACCAGCGGAACTGCAAACAGTAGTATCACCTTAAAACTCTTTGTAAGTTACCAGGCACAACTATGATGCTATAAGCAAATGCTAAATGATAATGCTTTCAGAGCCTAGGTGTTTCGTAGTAGGATGGCTAGCACAACTGTAGTATTTATCTATTTTATAGATATACAGTAGGTAGATAAAACATTAGGAATATCCAATCCCTGAGCTGTCGTATTTGGCTGCTGAACAGATATCCAAATTCTAGAAGCCTCATTTAGGTCAGTAGCCCCTACACATGTACGTCCCATTGGAACTATTTTCATGAATAAGGCATCTTGGATTGTGCTGCAGCTAGAGCTACCTAAGTCGTCTTCATGAACAAGAGGACCCTTTCACTTGCCAATTCATCATGCTGAAATATCAGTCTCAACTGCACTGTATCTGCAGAGGCAGCAGTTCCCCAAATAATAATCATACTAAGAGAGCAGCCCTGGGGTTAAACTGGGTGCCTTAGGTTAATACTCTGCAGCCTGTGATGTGGCAGGAAAACCACTTGGTCATAAATATCTCAATATTTACAGAGCTACTGGATGTATTTTGTGTGTGTGTGAGTCTGATGCTCAGTCAATCATCTAAAATCAGCCTGGTCTATGTAATTGCATGGTCAATACTCCTTTGAAGTCCATGCACATTATAACACTTGAGCTGCGCAGGAACCAGAATTCCTATTTAATGGGAAATTCTGGGATTTCAAAATCTTTTCATTCCAAATCAAAACTAAAATAAAGAATTTTGAAATTTCTCTCAGAACAAAGTTTCTGAAAAATCTCTTATTGGGTCACTTAAAATGTTTCATTTTAAATGGTCACCTACAACACACGTCAGCCCCTTATGCTTAACAGAATTCCATTCCAAAAATGTCAAAACAATATATTTCAACTGCATTTATAAATGTTATCCATTTTTTTTCTTTCAAAATGAAATTGGCAAAAGCAACGTGTTTCTGTAAGAAGTTTCAGCATCCACATATTGGCATTTTCCAGTGGAATAACGATCTGTGAGGAAACTGTTGATCAGTTCTAAACAAAAAGCCATCACAATCGAGGATTTTAATAACTGTAATAAAAACCCTTTGATTTTTCTAAGATGTCAAATTTTAAAGTTTGAATACAGAACTGTGAAGTTTTTAAAATCAGAAGATTTTTCCATCAAACATAACTTTTTCTTTCAAAAAGTAAAAAAAAAAAAAAAATGGAATACTCATGACATTCAGTATCTTTTTTTGGACATTTTTATAAAAATTGAAACTTTATTCAAAATTTCATCAAAATGTATCAAAATAGTTATGAATATTTTCATTTTTCCGACATCTCGTTTCCAGTGAGCAAAAAATTCAATAAGGTTCAGATAATTTCAGTAAAATGTGTGAGATATATATATAACCTGCAAAAGGTCAATTTAAACCCATCAAAACAAACATCTTTTAACATTTTTTCACAATATCTTATTTTGACCAGCTTCATCGAAATTAAAGAGGAGAAAATTTATATTGCAACTTCCCCAAACTCCCTCTTTCATGCAATTATATAGGAGTTGGTTGAAGTTTCTAGAGTTTCAAAAATATGGTGAAATATTTCCCATTTTCTTCCACCACAGCTAACTGTCATTATGCTGCATGGCATGGTTAATTGCAACTTCCTGGCAGCAATAGGAATAAGCAGGAAAGTTAGTTCTTCATCTTTTGCTATCTTATTTGCTGCTTTTCTAGCTACAAGGCTACACTTTATCCAATGGGCACCTAAGACACACAAATCGACACAAAGGCACTGATATGTAATGTTCACCACTGTTATCACACTCTGAATTTGGCTTACATGCATATCACACAATTCTACCTTTTTTTTCCCCTCCAAATTCTTCTCTAGATTCCCCCTTCCAAATGACTCAATCCTCTGTCTAATCTTATCACAATAATATTTTAATTTGTCTATCATAAAAGGCCTTGTAGCCATGACGGCTCACTTTCTGTTCATGCTACCTAACCTAATGCATAACTCGTTTTGAAATCTTCACAGTGAAGAGACATGCATAAACAGAAAAGATGAGATGCTGATAAAGGAAAAAAACTGGTGGGACTTTCTAAAAAGCTGCCAGTTTAGACTCATGTAGTCACCATAACATGAGGATAGCTCACCTGCAATTATATACCTTGGAATCTGCAATCAGAGCTTAATCTACTCAACCTTGAAATATCTTGGGACCGACTTTTGATGGCTTAGACTTAGAAAGTCTCTGTGCCAGTGATAAGGGACAACATAAATTAGTACAGATGGGCCTTCTTTTCTTGGAGACCTGAGATCAATTATCTTTGCCCTTAGTGTTGCTGGGATCACAAGTATCCTGTAGCATAGATGAACAAAATGCCAATAGGTATCACTTTTGCCTTAGGACCTAGATGTTCCACATTTCATCATCCTATCAAAGACAGGTTTATATTCTACTAGAGTGAATTTTTATAGCTGTACGTTTAAAGGAGCAAACACCTCTGAGAAATCTGGAACCTAACAACAATCCACATCTCTTCTGACATTTACTAAGCAGTCTCAGGCTGTGTTAGCTTCAACTACAGCAAACCTACCATTGAGATGGCCACAGGATTCCTTGACGACAGTGTTTTAGGATGAGGCATCCATGTTTTGTATCCAAGACCTAACAAATGCTACCCTCTTATTGTGAGGGATTTCTTGGGGGCATTTCCAGCCAGTTATTCCATATGTCATTGGACTTTCATTGTCTTCAAAACCACTATGCAGAGTTAGCAAAGTTTTCTGATTTGGTTTGCAAAATGTCTTTGCCAAGACACAGAGAGTGTTATAATTATATTTTAGGTCTACAGTGCCAGCCTTATGCAACACACTTTACAGGCATGTATGAGGACAAGATCCCAGATCCACTAGAAATGTGCACCCTAAAACTAGTTTATAGCCTTTAAAACCTGCTTTGATGTAATGGGTGTGTAGCAGAGTGGTCACCTGTTCCTGCCTGGAAGGGCTTAAAACAGTCCTGGAGAGGGCTGGAGCAGGGGGAAACGCTGGGCTGATTAAAGCTAAGTGGGTCAGCTGGCCCTTATAAGAGGGCAATGGGCCTAGAGCACAGACTCTCTCTCTAGCCTGTTGAGAGGGAGAGACCTGGCTGCTGGGAGCATACCAAGGTACCTGAGCTGGAGCAGGGCTGGGGGAAAGCCCAGAGAGCTAGAGAGCTCTGACCTGGAAACCCCCAGGCTGTGGCCTAGTGGAAGGCCAAATAGGTACTAGGGTTGCAGAGGGCAGCCCAAATGGGTAGGCAGAGGCAGCAGGTCCAAACCCAACCTTGCCTGTGATGAGCGGCTTATACTGCAGTCTGCCCCAGGGAATGGGGGCTAGATGGAGAGTGGGCAGTAGCTAAAGACTGAGGAGAGGTGGGGATAGTGGGTGGGGGTTCCCCGGGGAGGGGAGACCCAGAGACTGAGGGGTGTACTGCCAGGGGGCAGCACCCCAGCTTGCAAAGAGCACTAGGGCCAGGAAAAGTGGGACACCAGCCTGCAGGGGGCGCTCCAATGGCTGGAGAGCTAATTCCCAGAAGGTAACAGCAGGAGGTGATGCTGGGGTGAATCCCACACGCTTACAGGGTGGCATGTAGTGGCACCTTCCCAAGAGCTCAGAACAAATCACTCAACTCTCTAGTGAGTGAGAGGGAGAAGGGACATCCTCAGAGTTCCTCCCACTTGGATTGTAGCACACCAGTATCCCTGCTCTCCTTTCCATGCCAGGAGTCACAATTTGTGCAGGGCTGAATAGGGAAATGGAGAGAAAGCTTCCAAGTAAGAGTTGTGACAATCTAACCCTCAATATTTTAGGACAGCAATTCCCAAACTATGGTCCATTGGGTGGTGTGCAGAGAGCACCCTGGTCACACAGTGCTGGCTTCTCCCTCTCATTTCCAGCTGTTTAATCACATGAAACGCAGGTTAAAAAAAAAACAGCATTACTTTCTTATTTTTCCATGTGTGCAATTGCTGTAGTTACCACTGGAATGCTAGACCTTTCCAAATGGGAAAAGTGATATATGCAGTCATACACAGAAAGGAGGTTGGTCAGTGAGACACACTCTGCTGAAAAGTTTGTCTGCACTATGCAGAAGTTTGGGAAAATCCTACTGCAAAAAAACAAACACAAAAATATTAGCAGGCTTTGGCCACTTGCTGTTATCCATCCTGATTTCTGGGATCACTCAGATGCTTAGCTCAGCTGTCCCACCTTAACTCAGATGTTGCCAGAGCCTTAAAGCTAAGTGGGTCAGGCTAGAATACTACCTGGATGGGAGGGTGCTGTGGGTGGTGACTCTGTAGGTGGCCCTCTTCACCCAAGGCGTCACTAGTGCTTAATTGTGAAGAGCTGAACAGAAGACGACAAAATACTTTTTGATTTCCAAGAGTCAACAACGAGGGGTTTGCTCTTCATGCTTAATAAGATCAAAAGAATTGCTACTTTTAGCTTTCCTTTACTCAACCACTGAGAAGTTATTCAACCAAAGAAGACTCTGAGCTGAAAGGACATACACAATGTTTTGATGTCAATCGGATTGAACTCCTCATACAAAGAACAGTTCTGCAAAGAAGGATCATTCTCCTCAGTTTATAGGTTTCTTAGATAGTTCAGGTATATAGTTTCTTCTCAAAACTTCCTATCCTCACAAAATGTTAGGGCCTGATACTCCACTGCCTTGCATCATGCGCAGTCATTTATACCAATCTGAAGTGCTTTCTGATCAGACCGATCGAACTTTACACCTTTGTAAATAAGTAGAGATGGTTAGCCAAGATGCACAGCCAAGACACCACAACACATTAGAAATAAAGTGGACAGAAAGCTGACAACCTACCATCTTTATTAGCCAGCATATTACTGATACTTTGAAGAATTCTGTTAAGGCGGCTCACAATTCATTCCTCAGTTAATCGATGTGTATGCACAAAAGAACAACCCTGAAAATAGGATACCCTCCACATGCTAACCCAAAAAGTGACAAATAGCACAGGAAATGGCTCTGTTAGGTCACATAACTAAGTGAATAATGGATTTTCAGTTTCATTGGCAATTTCAAAAAGTCACCAAAAATACAGTTTGGGGTCAAACTGAACACAGCGTTGCTATTTAAATTTCTGTTGAATTGAAAAATCAAAATTCATTTCAGGTCAAATTAAATGAGTGTCCTGGACCAAAACAAAAGTTTTAATTTTGACCATTTTAATATTTTTTCTGCATTTCCCCCCATCCGTCTGTCAAAACAAGTCTGCATAACAGACACAAATTTGCATCACAAAAAAAATTGTGGTGTTTCCAATCTAATTTTTTTTGCCACAAAACATTTTGACCATTAAATTTCGTCTAGCTCTACTCATAACCTTAGAACAGTTGAGCCTGAGTTTTACATAGCCGGGAAACCTCCCTGTGCCAAAAAAAAGGAGGAGGGCAAGCAGCCCAGGATGCTGTAGAAGATGGCACTGCTGAAACAATGCCCTACGGGGCTCCTCTTGGAGGTCACATACAAGCAACATTCTGGCCAGTGGTGGTGAGTAAAGATCACACGTCCCTTTTGTGGAAAAAGACAGGTATTGCTGTCAGTCTTAGCTAAATTGCAATTGGGTCGTTCCATGCTTTCAGTCTGCAATTGGGTCGTTCCATGCTTTTCCGTACCTTGAAATGGAATAAACTATTTTGCATTTCCTCACCTTAACTATTCCACCTCCAAAACAAATTCATTTCACTACTGCGTGAAACAGTCGTTCTTTGCAGAATTAATCAAGTAGTTTGCAATTTTTGAATGAAAGGTGACCTATTCAACAGGTCACCTTTATTAATAATTTAATAATAAGTGTCTCAGCCCTCAGGACACTGTGCAACATACTCAAATGCAGTAAAAACATCATCATCATCAACACACACACTCTGAAGAAATAAAGCTTGAAATCACTTTAGTTAAGAATGAGCAGGCGGAGACATCTATCAGGGAAACCCATTATGAGGAGCAAGAGCACTAACAGCATGGAAGAGCTTTGACTAAAGGCAGTCAAAACGTTTTCAGCACGAGTAATCTGTTGTAAATAGCAGTTTGCAAACATCCCCAAGGAAAGCAACACAGAAGTCGTTTCCATTTGTATTTTCTTTGTATGTTTTTAGCGTTCTTTTTAACCCTCTCGCCTCCTCTTCCAACAGTGTTTCACAGACAACTCAATGTCTTCGATTCCTGTCACCACAACAGACCAGAGGGATGTTTGTCCCTGTTCAATCAGCTACAGAAAGACTAACCAATCAAAATGACCTGCCTTCTTCATCCCACTATTCCTTGCCTGCAGAGATGCCCTTCCATTGCATGTTCTAAATAGACACAGACGAGTGTTCAACCTGTTGGGTAGCTGCACACTGGAGGTGGAGATTAAAAGGTCTGTGCTGGTAAAAGAGTTTTTGACTCACTTCTTTCATTATTGTATAAAAATCCAAGACCAAGAAATGCAATAAGTGCCCCAAATTGAGAACTCTCATTCAAATCTTGGGGCTATAGGGTGCCTCCAGGCACAGGCCTGCAGAATGAGCAGCCCGTGGAAGATAGTGCCTCAGTGGTACCATTCAGACATAATTCCTCCCCTGCTGCCCCTTTGTTCTGGGATAGGCCAACAGCAAGTCATCACATTGACACATGAATAAATCTGCATCCTCATTCCGCAGTCTAAGTTTGCAGAGGGCCAGCCTTTTTTTTTTTTTTTTGGGCACGCTGGTGCCATTTGCACAATGCTAATTTGCATACACAAATGGAGATTGCAGTCACATATCTGAGAAGTTATACTTCCAAACGAATGTCAGCTCTGAGCTCCCACTGAACAGCGTGATCTGACCCAGCAGCAGACTGTGTTCAATAGACACAATCCTTCCAAACGAACGTCAGCTCTGAGCTCCCACTGAGCAGTGTGATCTGACCCAGCAGCAGACTGTGTTCAATAGACACAACCCATCCAAACATTCAGTGCACACTTGGACCCTGAACCTGCAATCAGATCACAGCTTCAAAGACTTTAAAATCAGAAGGGACCACTAGATCATGTAATCTGACTTCCTATATATCACATTTCATTCCATTATCCCTGTATTGAGCCCAGTAACTTGCATTAAACTAAAACATTTCAGTCCTCAGGAGAGTTGCATTGTGTGCCACAGGCAGAGAAAAGGTGAGACCAAGCTGCCACCAATGCCTGAGACCCCAGCAATGTCAAGGAGTTGATTAGGTTAAATATGCCCAAATGATCCTAATGTACAATACAGGCCCCATGATGCAGAAGGTGGCAACTCACCCCAAGGTCCCTGCTAATCTGAAGTTTTACCTGCACAAAAAACACAGAAATCAGGGACCCTTATACAAAGCAAGATCTAGCACAGTGGTGGGAAAATTAGAGGCTGCGTCTGGCCCATCAGAGCTTTAAATCTGGCTCTCTGGTCCTCCAGCACATCAGCGAGCGAGGTCGGGGGTTTGCCCCACTCCAGTGCTCCAGGCAGGGAGTGGGGTTGGAGGCTTCCTAATTACAGATCATAAAGAAGTCAGCAATAAATATGAAAACTACCAAACTTTTGCATAACGCAATACACTGAAAAGTTTTAGTTAACATATAATTTGTGTTCAGACAGGAGCAAAAATGTGTCGTAAAGATCAACAAACAGCTCAGTAATGTAATTTTCTAACAGTGTAATAATAATAATAATAATATAATAATTCAACAGAATCATTTTAATAGTGTAGATTTTGAAACAAACTTGTGTTGTCCCCGTTTGAATACAAATTGTTAATTTCATGAGCATTCATGGCCCGCCATACAATTTCCATACCCAGATGCGGCCCTCAGGCCAAAAAGTTTGCCCACCCCTCATCTAGCAGATTGATCATTGGACTGGAATTTGGGAGATGACTCAGGTTCTGTTCCCAGTCTCTCTACTGATCTACTGTATAACGTTGAGCAAGTCACTTCACCTCTCCTGCCTCTGTTTCCCCTCTCATCCTGTGCCTGCCTTATAGTCTTTTTAGACTGTAAGCTTTTCAGAACAGAGACTCTCTCTTATTGTATATTTAGACAGCATCTAACACAGGCCTCAAGTTTTCCATCTGCATGGAGTTCCTGAAATGAAACATGGACAAGAATTGGGGGAGGAAGAAGAAAAAAAAAAAAGGAACTAGCAACATTTGTACTTGGATGCACATAAACTCCATTATTTTTGAAAGACACCTGAAGAGCAATGACTGATGGAAGTGAAAAAAAAAATAAATTTCAACTGTTTCAGCTATTTCTCTTCGGTGTCTCTTTCCCTGAGTACAAAGGTAAAAAAGTTAAGTTGTTTGTTACATATTTTGGTGTGGAACATAACTCCCCATCAGGTTTCTCGTGGTCTTTTTCTGATATAAAACATGGCACCAAAAGAGCAGTTTAGTTTATAGCAGCAACACTAGTAACACAGGTGTCCTGTTTCTAAGATTGATAAAGCACTGAGGGCCCTATTACTCAGGGGCTAACTGCATGAACAGGTATATTGAGAAGTGCAAGCAATCCCTGACACCTTGGTTTTCTTGGAAGAGAATGCATGAAGCAGCCAGACAGAGAAAGATTGCTTTGGGGAAACTGTTACAATGGGTTCTTGAAAGATTTAGGAATTGATAAATTTTATGACCGTAAAAACCTGACCCCCTCGTTCCCTCCTGTGACACTGAGGCCCATTGATGGTTTACTGCTCTGTCAGCAACTCTTATCAGGCCTGACTTATTCACTACACCTAACACACCATTATCACAATTTACACCCATCAGGCGGCATGTGATATATAATTGGAAAACTACTAACTCACTGATAGTTAATATTCTAGTGGGGTGTATGTATGGAGCATGTACGAAGTGTTATAAATATGTGCTAGAATATGTTCTTTTGTTTGGAAAGCAATGCATAAGCACAATCTGACATAGAGAAATGTGTATTTGCTTGTCTGACCAGCCTGATCATCAGGCAGAGATAATGAAGATAATTCATGTAAAAGGTAAACAAAACCATCAAACTAGTGAGGGGAAAAGACAGCCTCTTAAACACCATGATAGGGGGAGGGAGACTGCAAAATTTAACATGGTGTCACTTTGCTGGTCTACACAGCAAGCTTCCTGTCTCCTGGAGCAAGATCACTGAACTGTAGATGATATAAGCTAGCACAGAAAGCCATTTTGGAATCCACCACCTGAGGGACTGAAGGGGCCAGAATTCTTGAAATCATAGAACTTTGATCCTTCAACCAAGGAGGCTGAAGTCTTTGGGAATGGATTTTAGGTGAGAAACGTGCTTAGGCAAAGATTGTAACTTGCCAAAATGAAATTTGAGTCTTAGAAGCATAGTTTCACTTTTGTTTGTTTGTAACCTTTTCTGTCGTTATTCCTTATACTTGGTATCACTGAAGTCTATGACTTTCTGTTTAATAAACTTGTTTTACTTGCATTATAAGCCAATTCAGTGCACTGATTGACGGGAAGGGCGTGTTAGCCCCAGTTCAGCTAACAGGGTGCAGTTTATTGTCTCTTTAAAGGAGCAACAAACTTAGTAACATCTGTGAGGGGTGGACAATGCAGGGAGACATCTGTGGGGAGCTCAAGGGTTGGGGTTCATTGTTTATTATAAGGCAAGATCTGGACAGGCAGAGTCCTAAAGAGTTCACTCGCAAGACAGACAAACTTGTGTTTCAGGGAGTTTCACACAGCTTAGCAGTAGCAAAACTCTCACTCGCTGAGGCTTAGAGGGGTAAAAACAGTAACTCAATTCTAAGAGCCCCAGAAGATTGGGGGTCTTTTGTTTTTTTTTGGGGGGGGGGAAGGGTTAGGAGGAAGGATGACAAATACAAAAAGGATGGAGAAATTAATCTGCCAGCTTTGAGTTCTGTGATGTAGAAAATTAAATCATGCTGAAAAACATGGGAAGCCATTGGCTGGGAAAGTATACCCAGACAGCCGCTGCATAGCTTATGAGAACCATTTCACGCGCTGCTAAGCTACTCTGCATCTGTGGAAGCAGATGGAGAAATTTAGAGAGAGAAAGCCAACAATCTTGCAATTCTTATTTTTATCACTTCAGGGAAAGAAAAAAAGATTCTCAGATCTCACAAATGGATGATTTTGGAAACTAAAATGCAATCTCTGTAACTGAAGGGGAGGCGGGGATGCAAAGATTTTTGAATCCATCTTTTACACACAAACATTTCACCAAGCATCTTAATGATGTTACTCAATACTTTTTCCTGAACACTATGCTATCATTACGTATGCTACAGTAGCATCAATGAGGATTAGGGCCCCATTTTTCACTATTGATTTTACATCAAAGTAGTTCAGATACTACAGTGATAGATGGCTATATGGGAGCTCTTCAATGACCTGCAAATAAAAAAGGAATCCTACAGAAACTAGCATTATGGACAAATTGCTGAAAAGGAGTATAAAAAAATAGAACAAGCATGTAGAGACAAAAATCAGAAATGCTACGGCACAACATGAGTCACATCTAGCAAGGGACGTATGAGACAAGAAGAGATTCTATAAATTTAATAGGAAGGAGGAGGAAAGTGGAGGCAGGCGTGCTAGAACAATTTGCATAGTGTGGGTGCTGAGAGCCACCAAACCAAACTGTAAACCCTGTATATGATGGACACCACTTCAAGCCAGGGGGTGCTGCAGCACCCCTAGCACCTTTAGTGTCAGTGCCATTGAGTCCAGGCCCTCAGTCTAGTTGGTGGAATGAGAGCTAATAATGGATGACATCAAGAAGGCTGAGTTGTATAGTGCATCTTTTTCTTCAGTCTTCGCTAAAAAGGTAAAGTGTGACCAGATACTCAACACAATTTATATGAACAACAAGTGGGAAAGAACATAAGTCAAAATAGGGAAAGACCAAGTCAAAGAATATTTAGATAAGTTAGATGTATTCAATTCAGGAAGACCTGATCCAATTCACCCAGAAGTACTTAAGAAACTAGCTGAAGCAATCCAAGAACTGTTAGGCCTGGTCTCCACTAGAGGGGGGGATCGATCTAAGTTACACAACTTCAGCTACGTGACTAACGTAGCTGAAGTTGATGTACTTAAATCGACTTACTGTGACCACGACTCATCACAGTGAGTTGACTGTTGCCGCTCCCCCATCGACTCTGCCTGTGCCTCTCGTGGCAGTGGAGTACAGGAGTTGACGGGAAAGCGCTCAGGGGTCGATCTATTGCATCTACTAGACATGATAAGTCAAGCTCCATTGGATCAATTGCTGCCCACCGATCCATCGGGTAGTGTAGACAAACCCGTAGTGATTATTTTTGAGAACTCGTGGAGGATGAGTGAGGTCCCAAATGACTTGAAAAGGTCAAACATAGTACCTATCATTAAAAAGATACAGAGACAAATTATTAAACAATCAGAGGATAATAGGCTTATAAGGAATAGCCAGCATGAATTTGGCAAGAACCAATCATGCCACACCAACGTAATTTCCTTCTTTGACAGGATTACTGGCCTAATGACTAGGGAGGAAGTGGTAAATGTGATACATAAATTCAAGAAGGTTTTTGACACAGTCTCATAAGAAAACTATGGATATGTGATCTAGGTGAAATTACTATAAGGTGGTGAACAACTGTTGAATGGCCAAAATCTAAGTAGTTATCAATGGTTTGCTGTCAGATTGCAAGGGCATATCCGGGGGCAGGGGGAGAGGGGTCCTGTAGGGATCAGTCCTGCTATTCAATATTGTCAATTATTTGGATAATAGAGAAGCTGTCTGCGTATAACATTTGCAGATGACACCAAACTGGGCAGGATTGCTAGCACTTTGGAGGACAGGATTAGAATTCAGAACAACTTTAACAAATTGGAGAATTGGTCTGAAATCAAGATGAAATTCAATAATGAGAAGTGCAAAGGAATAGAAAGGAAAAATCAAATGCACGTCTACAAAATGGGGAATAACAGGCTAGGTTGCAGTACTGCTGAAAAGCATCCAGGGTTATAGCGGATCACAAACTGAATGAGAGTCAACATTGTGATGCAGTTGCAGAGGAGGCTAATATTCTGGGGTGTCTTAACAGAAGCGTCATATATAAGACAAAGGCAGTAACTGTCCCACTCTATTCAGCATTGGTGAAGCCTCAGCTGGAATATTGTATCCACTTCTGGGTGCCACGCTAAGATAAACATAAGACAGGCCATACCGGGTGAGACCAAAGATCCATCTAGCCCTGTATCCTGTCGGCCGACAATGGCCAATGCCAGGTGCTTTCCTGCCATCCATCTCCACCCTCTGACAAACAGAGGCTAAGGACACCATTCCTTACCCATCCTGGCTAATAGCCATTAATGGACTTAACCTCCATGAATTTATCTATTTCTCTTTTAAACCCTGTTATAGTCCTAGCTTCAACAACCTCGCAAGGCAAGGAGTTTCTAGGGCAGAAGATTGAATGGGCTGTGTGAAGAAGAACTTCCTTTTATTTGTTTTAAACCTGCTGCCCATTAATTTTGTTTGGTGGCCCCTAGTTCTTATACTATGGGAAAAAGTAAATAACTTTTCCTTATTCACTTTCTCCACATCACTCATGATTTTATATACCTCTATCATATTCCCTCCTTAGTCTCCTCTTTTCCAAGCTCAAAAGTCCTAGCCTCTTTAATCTCTCCTCAAATGGGACCCATTCCAAATTCCTAATCATTTTAGTTGCCCTTCTCTGAACCATTTCTAACGCCAGTATATCTTTTTATGAGATGAGAAGACCACATCTGTACGCAGTATTCAAGTTGTGGGCAGACCATGGATTTATATAAGGGCAATAAGATATTCTCCATCTTATTCTCTATCCCTTTTTTAATGATTCCTAACATCCTGTTTGCTTTTTTGACTGCCGCTGCACGCTGTGTGGACATCTTCAAAGAACTATCCACAATGACTGCAAGATCTCTTTCCTGATTAGTTGTCGCTAAATTAGCCCCCATCACATTATATGTAGAGCTGGGGTTATTTTTTCCAATGTACATTACCTTACATTTATCCACTTGAAATTTCATTTGTCATTTTGTTGCTCAATCAGTTAGTTTTGTGAGATCTTTTTGAAGTTCTTCACAGTCTGCTTTGGTCTTAACTATCTTGAGCAGTTTAGTATCGACAGCTGTAGACAAACTGGAATGAGTCCAAAGGAGTGTAACAAAAGTTATAAATGTTTTAGAACACCAGACCTATGCAGAAAGGTTAAAAGTCTTGAGAAAAGACAACTGAGGAGGGACCTGATAATATGTTAAAGGCTGTTATAAAGAGGACGGTGATCAACTGTTCTCTAAAGACAGAACAAGTAGTAATGGGCTTCCTCTGTAGCAAGAGAGAGGAGTTTTAGGTTAGATATTACGAAAATGGTCTAACTATAAGGGTAGTTAACCACTGGAATAGGTGCCAAGGGAGAGATCACTGGAGCTTTTTAAGAACAAGTTGGTCAAACACTTGTCAGGGATAGTCTAGGTATATTTGGACCTGCCGCAGCATGGGGAAACTCAACAAGATGACCTCGAGGTCCCTTCCAACCTTACATTTCTATGAATATAAAGCCCTAAGATATATATTTTTCTAGGCATTTGTCAGCGAGTGACTATCTCCGAAGTGTCCCCTCCTGGCCTGCAGTCCATTTCTTCTGAACCAAGTTATCATCCAAGCCCCTCTCTTCCCAACTTTGCCTTTTATTGTCTACACATCAGAGTTATTAAAAGCAAAATGTTCTCTGTCTCATCGGGGCTTCGTGAAGTCTTATATACTGTGTCCCCATAATGAAGTATTTCACTCACCTGGGCTGGTATTATCCAGGACACTCAGTCAGTCTTTCACCCTTGTTCTCACTCCTCTTCTGAAGAACCCCTGCAGTTCCTTCTCTGCAGCCCACCCTCTAGTCCTGCCAGAGCCCTTCCAGCTTTCTATCACTTCTTCTCCACTGAGGTTCCCCGCTGACCATTATAAGAGGCATCTATCCCTCATTAGGTATCTAATTAGCCACAGGTGGGCTGGGACACACTCCACTTGCAACAGCCCTATACAAAACACAAAGAAATCCAGAGCCCTGATACTTTAATTCCAGACACATGGGTGGACCTTAAGATCCAAGCTGGAGCTCCCATTAGGATTCCATGGAAACACACGTATCCACTGAAACGGACAGTTACATCATCTGGATCTAGACCATGATGGTGCGAACACTCATGTGCATGCTTAACTTCACTACTTGCGAGCAGACACATGAAAAATACATGAAGCTATGCACTATCATAAAGTCAAGCACAGATGTGTTTGCCAAATCAGGGCCTCAGGCTACAGCAGGCAGAGCAAACACACAAACAAACCCTTGGGAAAGAATAGTGAAGCAAGTGTGCCTTTTGTATCTACCTTGCAGATCTTGTGCATACACATACATTTTTTGCACATGCCGTAATATAAAACATGATTTTGGGGTCAATTTCACTTGTTTTTTTCATTAATATCACTTCACAATTCTGCTGCCTTTATTTAAAAAAGGTGTGTGTGTCGGGGGGGGGGGGGGCGGTTTTCAGTAAAACACCACATGTTCAACAGTTTACATTAGCGTTTCTAAAAGGCCAGCATGACAAGGTGTAAAGGCACTACAGCATGTTCCAGGCTCCTCTCTAACATACAACTCATAGGGGCAAAGTTATAAATGGAAAGGGGAAACTAGCATATAAGAGCCTTCTCTATGAAAAGGGTGTGTCCTTTCCCTCTCCCAGCCGGCTGACACTGGAGAAGCCCTTGGGTGGTTACTACCAAGTAGCTTGAGTTGATTTGTCCAGGCTTTTGGAAATAAAGCAAGCCTTGAGGAAAGGGATGTGAAGACACCTGTAGTTGGGACTTCATTTTTCCAGCCAGCATTCAGCCACCCTTATTCATGCAGAGTAACCAATCACTTGGCATGTAGTACTACTGACTCCAATTGAGTTATCCATGGAATAGGGTACTACTCAACATAAACAGGGGTGGTATGATCTGGCCCAAAAGCTTTCATGCTTTCCTATAGCATTCAGAAAAATGTGTTCTTCTCCATTTATGAGACAACTCCTTATTTTTAAGCTCTCACATTTTAATGAATCTCTTTAAAAAAGGGAAAAGAAAAAAATCAAGTCTAACCCACATATACATCTTAGAAGGATAGGATACAACACACAGTAAAAAGACCATAAGCCATATTATGCACACATTTCCTTATTCTTACTTAAACAAGTGTATCCATGAGACAGAGAACACTTCTGCAACCAACTCTGCTTTTTTCTTTTTTTTTTAAACTGAGGCCTAACCAAGTGGTTCCTAAACTCTATTATTCCACACTTTTTATATCCATTTATGAACTGTGTTTAGAGGTACAGTCACCATACTGTATTTAAATGTCATTAGCATTTATATGATAATATTGACTTTTTACTACAAGATTAATTTACTGTCCTTGCCTAGGGAAGAACAATATATATATGGAATAGAATTGAAATGTGTTTTAAAGTTCCAGTTCAACTTTATGTTCTAATGACTCTGGAGCAGGGGTTCTGAAACTGGGGGTTGGGACCCCTCAGCAGGTCGTGAGGTTATTACATGGGGGGTCGCGAGCTGTCAACTTCCATCCCAAACCCCACTTTGCCTCTACCATTTATAATGGTGTTAAATAAATAAAGAAGTGTTTTTAATGTATAAGGTGGGCGGGGGAGGTCTCACACAGAGGCTTGCTATGTGAAAGGGGTCATCAGTACAAAAGTTTGAGAGCCAACGCTCTAGAGTGTTATGGAGTAACTGTAATACCATATCGTAAGTCTTGTCAGCCCATAGGTAGTTTTACAGTAACATAACAAAAGTATATTGAACTCATTACCTGGGAGCATAACTGAAATGATACAAAAATTGCTAGCGGATAATAAATATGATGCAAAAAGCAACACAGCTTTATCATTTTTCCATAGTTCTCCAGAATTAATCTGGATTGTGACAGAAAACAGTGCATAATGGAAATGGACATATTTCTGACTTCACCCTCCCCTATTAAAAAGGATAATGGGTCAGATCCTTAGCTGGTGTAATCTGACAGCCCCACAGACTTCTGGTAGAACTATGCCAAGTTACTCCAGCTGAGAAGCTGACCCAAAATAGATTTTCATTGAACTTCTCTTAGATAATCCAACACACCTGCAGTCAGACTCAACTGAGCATGAACCAAATACCTGTCTAAGACAAGACTCAGATGCTTCTATAGAAATCACATTACCTATTCCACTGCCTTAATGATTCTGCACCAATAGTTATACGGAATTCGTGCTGGGAAATGTGAGAAACTCAATTTTTTATTTAACATTTGCTGTATACACATGCACGTATCTTTCTGTCACATACTTTTATAGGATTCTGCATTTACATGGTGATCAGACTACACTAGCCGTTAAAAATAAATAAATAAAAAGTGTAAGTAACTGTCAAAGCATATTCATAGAAGCGTAGACATGATTAATATCTGAGTCACGAGTAACCTCCAACAGTGCAAAACCAGTCTTGTCATGCAATTTTAAGTAGGTGATGTCCCACACAATGCTTCATAAGGAAATGCTTTCATTTACTATGTGTCCAGAAGAATTGTATAATCGACCCAGAAGCAATTCATTCATTGCAATATCCTCTCCCACATCAGTCACTTCCACAGAAATTAGATATGCATTAGAATCTGTTGGCCATCCCCTGACAATGCAGTATTGTTCCACATACAGTGGTAGTTAGCATTTTGTCCAGTCTGATTTTAAATAATTTTTAAAAAGATGGGTTTTTTATCATGCTCTTCTGATTACTCAGACGTAACCAGTAATATAGAAACAGCGCTACATTGCAGCTCAGCCAAAGGGGCCAGGGGGAAAGAGGACCGCTAAGCAGCCTTTAGCAACAAATCCTCCTATTTCTTTGTATCCAGCTTGTGTGATTTCTCCTGCTCTAACTTAGGTGAAATATTACTGCATTAGTATATGTCATGCCACAGCTGTACATTTCTTTAAATGTCCATTCTACAACAAGAATAGACAGTATATAAGGTTTCCCGAAAGATTTCTGCTGTTACTACATTTGTTTAGTTTATCTGCTGTTATTTTTTTCCTCCTTATCTAGAGTCGTTGCTTTGAAAGGACTCAGTTGCATGTTCTGCCCCTGCCCCCATTCAGGATAACACTGACCCACGTGCTTAAATCCCATTGAAGTCAGTTTAAGCATGTGCTCTCCACATCAGGGCATCTGTTCATTGCTCTTTACCATCCCTTGATAATCTTGCATGCTATTTCACATTGCTTAATAAGGGCTAGATTTTGCAACTCTTACCCATGTTCATGAGTAATCCTTCATAAAATTAGTCCCACTGAAATCCTGGGCCAGGCTGTAGAGCTGTTATTCATGGAAGAGAGCATTTATTCATGCAGCTACTCTCACTGGCTTCAGTGTTCCCTTTGGTTTTTCCAAAACTGGACAGTCAAGTGTTTGGGGTGGGGAGCAGTCATGTAGGCCTTACTATAACATCGACAGATCCCCTGATCAGCGGTGGGCAGGATCAAATCTGGGACCTCTGGTGCTTAATGCATGAGCCTCTACTGCATGAGTTAAAAGCCAACTGGCTATTATCTAAGGCTGTAGAGCAGACTCATTTTCTCTCTCTTTCTAAGTGGACTCGGTGCCACTAGATGGGACAGAACACCACAACCATGAGGTGTGGGGGTGACATTAGCAAAGGCTTG
The DNA here is from genome assembly GCF_003597395.2 of Chelonoidis abingdonii. Lineage (NCBI taxonomy): Eukaryota > Metazoa > Chordata > Testudines > Testudinidae > Chelonoidis > Chelonoidis abingdonii. The sequence goes on along the minus strand of NC_133770.1, from coordinate 157,225,998 downwards.
CAGTGCTTGCTTGTGGATCCATTCTTTGTACAGAGGCTCTATTCATATTGTATAACTCAAATGCATACGAGGCTTAAATATTTTTCACACTGAATTATTCCAGTTTTACCTTCCAGTTTTACTCCATTAATTTCAACGCGGTAACACTGGCATAGAATTAGTCTAGCGCATTGTGTGTCAAGCCCATCGACTATACTTACGGAATTTGCTGTCAAACTGGAGAGACTGCGCCCTACTTTCCTGTTGAATCTGGGCCTCGTGTGGACAGACTGTGTGTTAAAATGAGAAGGGCACTGAAGTAGGAATCAGAAGACCTGGGGCCAGATCCTCAGCTGGTATAAATTGTCATAGCTAGCTCCATTCGGGAGCAGCCCTAGTTGTTTTGCCAGCAAGGGCAGAAAAGGGTTTCAGTGACAGTAGGCCAAGTGCAAAAAAACCACAGCCAATCAGCAAAGCAAAAATGGAAAATAGTTACCTGGAACAACCACTCTATTTGCCTGCCTCTAGAACAAACCCTGGCTCCATCGACTTCAACTGAGCTTTGACATTTTACAAAAAAAGGAGGCTCTAAGCTTCTGGGTTCTATTTCCAACTCCATCACTGACCTGCTATGTAACCTTGGGCAAGTCACTTCACCTCTCTCCGACTCTTTTTCCTCTTCTAACCTTTGCAATCTAAATAGACAAGACAGACAAACGCTTCACGGTCAGGACTGTCTCTGTGTGGTCACACAGCCCCTAGCACTACAGGGCTCTGATTCTGACCGGAATGTTGATGCAGTGCTGTGATTTAAATGATCATTTTAAAATATTCAAAAATGTCATTCATTTTCAAGGCTTCAATATTGTCAGTGATTTTTGTTCCTCCATCTCTAGCTAGTGGCTTTTCTAAAGTAAGAGCACCCCGTCCACAAACCCAAATCCACAAGCATATGGCAGACTCCTCTCCTATCATCAGAGCTCCTCAATGAAAAAAAGTCATAGCAATAAATCATCTTTAGAAGCATCTGCTGCAAGCCAACCTTTTTCACATTCCATGACGACAGCAACTGAATCTTTATTAAAGGACTTGAACGTATAAATAATCAAAAAGTGTATCCATTAATTGAACTCCTATGAGGGTGGAAGGCAATGTGCAGTGTCTAAAGATGAATGATTTCAGCTTGAGTAATAAGATTTCATCAGAAGACTCCGGGCCTCATAATAAATCTACATGACCTGAAGATGACATAAGATGAAGAAGCCACTTTTGCCAAGTGAGTGCCATTACTCTGCCCAGGCTTCCAGAGAACCTGCACCCGTCGCTCTGTGGAGTGAATGGACTCATCCATTTCAGTGGTGGCTAACTCAGATGCCAATAATGATACTTTTATTTAAATGTCAACATTAGCTATTTTGTTGCTCACCTATGAAAGGATGGCTCACATTAATAAAATCTATACCAGCATTCCCCAAAATTTATGTGAGGGGGAATACAAAAGAACTAGGGGCTGGTCGTGTGGATGATGTATAAATTCAGATACATATGCCTTTAACCCAGTATTACCATCCAGAAACTATAAGGCAGGGGTTCTCAAACTGGACGTCAGGACCCATCGGGGGTCGCAAGGTTATTACCTGGGGGGTCACGAACTGTCAGCCTCCACCCCACACCCCGCTTTGCCTCCAGCATTTATAATAGTGTTAAAAATATTAAAAAGTGTTTTTAATTTATTGGGGGGGGTCACATTCAGAGACTTGCTGTGTGAAAGGGGTCACCAATACAAAAGTTTGAGAACCACTGGTATAGGATAAATGATCAATTGTGTCTAATAGATTAGAGATACAGAATTGTTCTGATATTTCAAAATGGTATGGCAATTGGAAATTTGTATCTGATGGCTGAGAATATTAGTAGGCATTTTGAGGCACTAAAAGCCACAACTTTTTGATGAATAAATGGATGTGCTTTAAATAAACTGTGGTAAAAGCTGGTTGAAATTTTTCTTGAAACATTTTGAATAATAGCATCTGGCTATTACAGTATATTTTTAATCTGTGGGTGTCAAAGGGCTTTAGAAAGGATATCAGTATCATTATGTCCATTTCACAGATAGGTAAATTGAGGCACGGAGCAATGAAGTGACTTGCCCAAGATCATCCAGCAGGCTAGTGGCAGATCTGGCAATAACCCTCTTTCTCCCATCTTCTTAGTCCCCAGTCTAGTGCTTTATCCACATGGCCACACTAACTCCCCTACACTCTACAGTCATGAAATTGAATCTCAATGCTTTTTCAGATGAAAACGCAAAAGGATTATGATCAATATACTTTTTTCAGACCTTATTAAAACATTGCATATAATAAACACACTCAGTTTTGATTAGTTTGCCCATTAAAAATATTAATAGAGGTGGTCAAAGGGGAAAAAGTGCAAGACTTGGATGACAATTTTTTCATATTTAAAAAAAAATCTAAACCTACTTCATCACTGGTGGGGGAAAAAAACAAAACCATCCCCTCCACCCAAAATTGTGAACATATTTTTTTTTTCCCAATCAAAATGGGTTTTCCCATTTAAAAAACATGCAACCAGATTTAACCACAGCTTATTTAAAAGATCTAGAGTGAAGTCCTGGTTTCACTCCAATTAGCTTCAGTGAGACCAAGATATCACCCTATACAAATGGAAACTCTATGGAAAGGTAAACATAAGCCCTGATCCTGAAAGGATACCCTGTAATGTTATACTCTTACCCTTGTCAGGAAATTAAAGGGGGTTCATGAAGGCACATGGGCCCACAAGCAGGGAAGTCACTGCAGGATTGGGGCCATACACTTTACATATAGATCTCAGATGCCACATTATACCTCTTATATACCTATCACAAGCACATCAGTGTTTTCTCCCTACATATGCAAAATACATCCTCATTTAGGGTGACCAGATGTCCCGATTTTATAGAGACATTCCCGATTTTTGTATCTTTCTTTTATATAAGCTCCTATTACCCTTCACCCCCGTCCCGATTTTTCACACTTGCTGTCTGGTCACCCTATCCTCATTGCATCACCTGAAATTCTTTACCTTGTCTATTCATACTAGAGATGAGATGCTCACATGAGAACTTGTGTCTTAATTTCCGTAACTTCTGCCCTGACATGGAACAAGAGCCATTCCACCCTGGTAGGAACAATCTTCCCAGGACAGATGCAAATAATTGAAAAATACTTCAGAGTCCCATGTATCAATGAAACATGTAGACAATACTCATTTATACTCCCATGCCACTCATGTCATATGCAACACTTAGGCAAAATGTTCTAATAGAATTGTTATATACATAAAGCCAAAATGAGAAACTGCAAGTTTTATAGTCATCTGTTAAGCTAGGCTTCTGCCCTTAAGAGCTTAGAGTTTAAACAGACAATCTAGCAGACTGATAGAAGAGTGAGAAGGAGGACATACTCCTAAAATGACTGCATCCTAATGATACATGATCTACATGGGAAAGAGATTTCTGACTGTGATGAAGTGGGACTGTTCTTATTGTTTCCTCTGAATACTGTGTGGGTGCCTCAGTTTCCCCTATGCATTTCTTAAGTCTCCAGGGGGTGAGATTGTTACAGAGCAAAGGGCCGATATGCATAAATGGCTGACACTGTCTCCTGGCAACTAATGGCTGGGGCTCTTCCCCTCAGCAAGGGGATAGCTAAAGGTGCTGGAGAACAAAGAGATGAGGTGACTTCCTGGCTTGGGAAAGGAACAAAGACCAGAGGAGGAGTGGCTGGAGGGGGAGTCAATTTGGAGCTAGCTAGGGATGAGAGGTGAATGCAGATGTGTGTGTCTGGCTCACTGCCCCCCCACCCCCCGGATGGACCCGGCTGAGGGGTCCTGTTCTCCATACCTACAAGCTCTGTTTTAGACCATGTTCCAATCATCTAATAAACCTCTGTTTTACTGGCTGGCTAAGAGTCACATCTGACTGCGAAGTGGTGATGCGAGACCCTCTGGCTTCCCCAGGACCCCGCCTGGGTGGACTCACTGTGAGAAGCACATGGAGGGACAGAGGATGCTGAATGCTCTAAGGTCAGACCCAGGAAGGTGGAAGCTGTGTGAGCTTCTTGCCCTGGAGACAGTCTGCTCACAAAGAGAAGACTTCACCAGAGTCCTGACTGGCTTTGTAGGGAGCAGTCCCAGAGCATCGCCCGGGGACTCCGTGACACTGACAATAGGTGGCTTTTTAATATAGCAGAAAACAGGCATAATGAGGTCCAATGGTTAGAAGATGAAACTTCACAAATTCAGAGTAGAAATGAGGCACACATTTTTAAGAGTGAAGGTAATTAAACCCTGTAACAATGTATCTAGGGATATGATGGATTCTTCATTACTTACAGTGTTTATATCTTGCTGAAAGACAACATGCTACAACGCAAACAGAAGTTATGGGCTTGATGCAGACGTTATTGCCTGAAGTTTTTTTGGCCTGTGTTTTGCATGAGGTCACACAAGATGACTACAATGGTCCTTTTAGGTTCATAGATGTTAGGCTAATTAATCTTTATATTCTGTTCCTCCGAGTTTGTGATATAGAATCCATTATATGTGGATATGTGCCTCAGTAGGAAGTGTGTCTCCACGTTACGTATTATATATTATACAAAGGGAGTATCCCAATCACTTATCTGGTTTTGAAACCTCAACTGTAAAATGCCCTAATAATGTACATTCTAGTGTTACATAGTCTTCCCCATTCTGTCTGTTTGATATCTATATAGATAGAGAGATTTATAATTTGGGTACCAAGAGATTTCACAACAACACAATAACAGAATGCTCCATTTAAGATACCTGAGGCAACCTACGGTTGCCATTGATTTTCTCTGAACATCATGCAGTTTTCATTATTATTTAGGTGTTCTGAGTACCTGTGGGCATGTAGAGCCTGCAATCACTAAATTCCACAACACCAGTCCCAATGTAATTATGTAATTTAATTCAGTACACAGAAGGTTTTTGCTCTCCGTTCCACTGACTTTACACCAGGCAATTCCCTTGCCTCCCAGAGTTTTATCTTTACCTCAGATTTAGGCCCACAGAGTACACCAACATAAATCTGTGAAAATCAGATTGTTCTATGCAGCAGCTTTGAAATCCAGAGTGCCAGCTGTACTGCAAATAGCATTCTGATAGCATTTCCAACAGAATGGTGGACAGTCGCACAAAGCTGTAACTGACAGATTATCAACATTGTGAAAACAAATGCATTACTTGGGCACTAAGCAGCATGATCAGTTGACTCTGGGAAAAGCTCAGAATTTACCAGGAAGGATAAGAAATGGATGTTGTAGGCACCAGAGGTTGGGATGCTGGCCTGGAACTCAGGTGCGTGTTCTATCCTTTGATCTGTCATGTGACCTTGAGAAGTCACTTCATCCTTCTATGCCAGTTTCCCTCTGAACCCTTTGCCTGTTTACATGGTAAGCACTTTGAGGAAGGGAGAGTCTCTGTATTTACACAGTACCTAGCACAATAGATCTTTAAGCTCAATTGAAGCTTGTAGAGGCCACTTTCATATAATTAATGTAGCTAAAGAAATGTGGTAGCTTGTCAGGAATATTGATTATTATTACTGCTGGAAGTTTGTATGTTTTTTTCCCTCCTATCAGAAATGTCTGTGAGTGGAAATGGGCACACATGAGATTAATATAATCTCAGGTGGGAAATAAGAGAAAAGCTGCAGGAATGTACACTAATAGAATCAAGTAATTATGCCAGATAGATCGATGTGCCAGGAATGTGGCTATTCATAAACCCTGCTTTATTTTCATTATTCTTTGGATTCTGCAGTAGCCTATCCATCTGCTGAGTGTATTGTATTGCTGCGCTGTATCAAACATCTCCCAAGCAATCTGATCCTCTCTCAGGATGTGTCAACACTGCAGTCACAGGGTGCGACTGGAACTCGTGGAGACACACCCAAGCTTGGAACAGCCAAGACACAGCAACACACGCTTCAGTGGTGGCTTTAAAGCCCTTCCTGGAACCCTGGATAATTACTCAGGCAGCTAGCCTGTACTGCCACAGCTTCACTGTTCTGGTACCCAAGCTAGCAGTGTAGACAGACTGTCCATGAAAGAAGTTCTTTCCTATCCTGCCCTTCCCCACTCTGTAGCTGTCGGCAAAACTATTCCTCGAACTACAATAGGAAGTCATGCTGCATGGTTATCCCTGTGTTTAGCAAGGCCTGAAGCCAAAATTAGGATCACTGCAGCAGCCAGTTGTGTAGGCTGGATGGGTAGGCAGGTCCACAGACAAGATTCAGGACACCAATAAATTCAGAGACATCCAAAAGGCTACAGTACCCATTCACTCCTGTCTACTCTACTATTTATTAAATGTACAGACTGGATAGATCTGAGGATTGCTGGTAGATTTAAGCACCTTTCCTCTCTGTGGTAGGTTCAAATCCAGCCTAGGCTGATAGTAACTAAAAGTAATTGCCATCCAATTATGGTTAAGAGGCTAATGTGAAATGAGTTTGATGGTCTTAGCCAAGCTACCTTTGGAGAAATGGTCACAAGCAAGAAAGCATGATACGCATTGGCACTACTTAACACTGTTAGCAGTCCTGACAGAGGCACCAAAGTATGAAAGAGGGATGGAAAAAGGAACCCAGAAGAAGTACAGTCCGTGAACAAATTTATGGAAAAAGACCGTAAAGTATATTAGCTCTGTAGAAATAGGGATGGAGACTGAACCACCCTACAAGATGGTTCTTCCAGGTCAGGTTTAAGGCACACCGGTGGAGTGGAAGCATGCAGCACCACTGTCCACATGGTATCTGATCATGGATAAACAGAAGACTTGAGGACCAGATCTCAGCTGGTTTAAATGGACATGGCTCTGATCTGGATTTATACCAGCTGAAAATCAGTGCAACTTTAACCAGCTATAGCCCGAAGTCAGCAACACATTTCAGCATGTATGTTTAGTTGATCCCCATTCAACAAAGTACTTCAGCTTGCTACTGAATTTGGTTAGACTGCTGAATCAGGACCTCAATTCACACACAAGCTGAATATATATTAAAAAGATGGGTGGTTAATAGAATATGATGTGAAGAATAAAAGCAGTAGAAGAAAATTACTTCAGACTTTGCATTATTGCTGTTAAATTGCTGGTGCCTGACATTTTGAGAGAGACTTCTCCTCTAAGAGTTGATAGAAACAGTGAATCATTTAACAAGAACATGGATTTTATGTTTTAAGACCCAAGGAGCTCAATCTATTCAGTTTAGCAGAGAGAAAGTTAAGGAACGACTTGATTGCAGTCTGTAAGTACCTACATGGGGAACAAATATTTCATAATGGGCCCTTCAGCCTAGCAGAGAAAGATATAACAAAATCTAATGACTGGAAGTTGAAGAGAGACAAATTAAGACAGGAACTAAGGTGTAAATTTTTAATTTTAAGGTTAATTAACCATTGGAACAAATTTACCAAGGGTCGTGGTCGATTCTCCATTGCTGGCAATTTTTAAATAAAAATCGGATCTGCTCTAGGTATTTTTGGGGGGAAGCTCTATGGCTCCAGTTTACAATGGTCCCTTCTTGCATTAGCATCTAGGAATGAATGAATTAGACAAAAGAAAAGCAAACAGCACAGTAGTTAAATAGTATCTGCATGGCGTTCAATATTTCTTCCTTTTCATTACTTTAATAAATGGATAGTTTCCTAAAAACTTTTGTTTTATGCATCATCCAAAGGATACCATTCCAATACCACTACGCTGGAGAGCAGTGACACAGAGAAAAGGTACTAGCTAGTGACTCACTAATGCCAATTCATTTTCAGGTTTTCCATCCAGTCTGACTCTGCTTAGCTTTAAGAGATGTGACAAGACCAGAACCCAAGTAAGTTCAGCTACTGATAATAAAGACTTCTTTGAATACTGTATTTTTTTACTATATTAGAAAGAAAACACTACAAAGGATTGTGGTTTCTAGGATATTTTTATAAACTGAGTCACAGTCACCGTCTTTGCATCTGATATTCAGTGAAAAATCCTGGAGTCAAAAAAATGGGAATATGTTTTTAACTTTTCACAAGAAAAGGGTGGGAAAGGAAATGTCAGCTTGAATGCCAAATCATAAATTTTAAAAACGGTAACTTGTTTCTTCTGACCCTAAAAGGGAGAGTCATGCAGAGTCTTATGAAGAGAACTGGTGAAAATATTTTTTGAACAGAGAGCTTTCTCACTGAAAAAAATATCCTTTTCCAAAAAGTGAAACATTTTGTGAAAAAAAATTGTCATTTTTTAATTTCTTGCACAGCTTTTGGATCAACAAAAAATGCCAATAATGTTTTTAAAGGGTCTGTTTCAAACCATGCAAAATGGATACAACTTAAAATGTTTTCACAATTCTCCCACCAACAATTTTTTAATCTGCTCTACTCATGAACTGTTCCAAAATTCCCAAAGAAGAGCTATTGTATCATCACTGAATGAACAAACCACAAAAGGTTGAGTTCAGATTAGAAGTAATAATATTGTGAACTTTTATGGCATCTTTTCCATATAAAGATTTCAAAGTGCTTTGCAAATTTGAGTGAAGTCATCCCATTAGTCCCCCTTCCACAGAGGGGGAACCTAACAGATTGATTTTGCCCAAGGTCACATCTATCTGTGGCACAGCCAGGAAGAGAAGACAGGACTTCTGATTCCCGTCCTGTGGCTTGTAGCCACAACCCACTTAAATGACTGAAAGATTGCATCAAGATCTTGTGAGGTCCTGCCCTTTACCTCCGGGGATGCTTCTGCAAGCATGTCAGCAACAGGTATTATTTTTATTGCAGAAGCACCTACGCGCTGCACTCACAGTCTAAGACCTCATTATGCTACATGCCTTTCTGATACAAAAGATAGTCCCTTACCCAAAGAGGTAAGTTCTGGGGCAAGACTAGTCCCTCAGCCCTGTTCTTTGACTGAAAAAAGCTTTTTCCAACCTTCCTTTCCACTCTAGCAGAAGTCTTTAGGAAAGACTTTTCTCCAGCCACCTTAGACCTCAATCCTGTCCGTATTCTTAAATCTCACTATGCAAATCTCCCTATGCAAAGAAATATTTCAAGATCCATCTAACTCTGTATCTAAAAACAGTATGTGAGATATTTGGCTCCATCAGCCACTGGGGCATGCAGAGCAGCAAACAGAGGATTGTTTAAGATGGACTTTGCAAATATGTAAAGTTACTGTGAGAAAGGAGGAAATGGGGAGTGGGATTTAAAATGGCTCAGAGCTTTTCGAAGCTAGGCTGCTCATCTATATATCTGACTCAGGTCAGTAATGCTTGATAGCTGTTATTATCTGCAGACTTTCTGGTGTCCTATGTTAAACAATTCTTTGGGTCCCCTTTCAGTTCCCCATAGACAAGTGTCCACAACCCAGAAGTCACTTATACAACTGGCACAAATAGCCCTTCTTGCTAGCTACCAGTCCAGAGATGCCAAGGACTTAGTTGGCCATAGAGGCTGAATTTCCATCTCATGTACATAAGTGGTTCCAGCAGATCAGAGCTGATTCCCATTGGTGGGGGGAAGCTTGCATGTCATTGCCCGTGGAGTAAATCTGCACAAAAGAGAAGACATCAGTCTCAAGGGCTGTTGAGCCAGCTCCTTTAAGGACTATAGTCACACACAAAATGCAATGCAATGCAATGCTTTGTGTGCGTGTGTAGAAGCTAAAGAGGCTTCTGATGAGGGGCAGTCTAGAGAAGAAACTCCTTAATCCAACTGAACTAAACCTTATGAGTGTTGCATGAATTGGAGAATTGTTCCTTTGCCTGTACTAGTTCCTCCATCCTTAATCACAATAGGTTAAATTCAGTGCTGTTCTGTGAACCCACACAAGGCCCATGTAGCACTTTAAATCCTCAAAATATGGTTTAAGTATGGGACATAGGTAATAACCAAGCCCTGTTCTGGCCCTCTGCACAAGGAAGAATCTCACCCAATGTAATTTTACGCAGCAGTCAAAGTACACAATGCATTAAAACAACATTAGTAGTTTGACTAAGTCAAGAAAATCCAAAGTTAAAGCTGTACCTCCATCCTGTGGTACCGAGGTATTACAACACATATTTTAATTCCAGTGACACATCGTTTTCAGTGATATGCTCAAATACCTAGGCACATTGGAGAGCTTTTCAGCCTTTTTTTTGAACATCTTGATTTCTGTGTGTTGCATAAGTTAGCTTAGCCCTGGAAAATTCTGTTCACTTAGGGCATTAGACTTGCACAAAATCAGTGTTAGGATGAGCAAGTCAATTTTGTGTCTGGACTCAGCTAGGCAGTTGGTCCTATTGCAGTGTTGTGAACTAACTGAATTTCCTTTGTTATATTTTTCGGGGGTGTTAGGCTGTTTTTTTTTGGTTTTGGTTTTTAAGATAAAGAGTGATCATGTCGGGGGGAAAGAGCTGGAATCATCTCTGAAAACCTCAGTTTGCCATTTTGTCATTTGGCTGCAATTCAATCAACTCCTTCAGTGTCAATTCCATCTTAATGGAAGTGTAAGAGAAACCTAATGCAGTATTGGATCTCTATCTAATCTCAAAGGTGTAACTTGCAGAGAAACCCATGAGGTTTTAGAAAATTGAAACTGGGGTATTTCCCCCCCCACTTTAAAAACAAGTGTAATTTAGGGAAAGAAAAATCTGATTTGCACTGCCATGACTTCTCACCCTTGGAGTCAAGACTCATCCACTCATTACACAGAAAAAGTTTAAGTACAATTGATTTAACAGTTAATCCTGATTTTAAATGGCTTCACCTGACTCAAGGTAATACCAGATCAGATTGTTTTCTAGCAGCTTTATTTCTAAACAAAATCCTGCAGAAGTAAATTGACCTGACATTTGCCACGTGTTTAAAGGTCTTGCAGTTCTTAATTCACAAATGATTGAGTTGAGAGGAACAGCCTGGTCATTTGATGAGATGCTTATTCCTTCAATTCCTTTAATCCTTTCTCTCACACCCTCACCCACCCCCATTATGAAGTCAACATTAGCCAGCAGCTCCCAAGCAGCTGCTATTATTATTTATATTTTAGTAGCACCTTGGGGCCTCTACCCTGATCAGGAACCCATTGGGCTAAACACTGCATACACACATAGTAAGAGACAGATCCTGCCAACAAGGGTTTGCCATCAAAATAGGCAAAGGATGTGAGAAACTGTTTCCATTTCCCACTGGGGAAACCGAGACACTGAACAAAAATGACTTGCTCAAGGTCACACAGGAAGCCTGTAGCAAAACCAGGAATTGAATTCATACAGACTTCTTGAGCCCTGTCTAGTGCCTTGGTAGTCCACGGGGGGAGAGGCGGGGGAGAGAGGAATAGGTCATGGTGTGTGTCTTCTGTCCCCTCCTGTGCCTAATTTGCCTCTGGAGATCCCTAGTTCAATCTTTGACATTGGCCAAGAAGGTGGCTGTTACACATGAACCATAAATGCCTTCCTTCTTCACTGTTATTTTATATTCCAAGTATAAATCCAGCAAGGAGAGACATGACCTCTCTTCATTATGGATGGCAAACAATAGACTTGAACATGAATCATAACTGAATATTAGGAGGGATGGAAGCCCATTGCTGGTTTATGATGGTATGATCTATGGATGAGATGGGCTCTGATAAGAGCTTCCCAGCCCCCAGTGACAAAGATATTGTTGCCATATCTCACTATTTTGCCATCAGTCTCATGATATCTGGAGTTTATATTAAGGTCTCATCTCCTGAAATCATGCAACTGTGAGAATGTCATCTTCCATTAAAAAACAGTTTCTAGCCTTCGTGTTTGACCCTAGTGCTCCCTAAAGACTCAGAAACCTGATGATAAATTAAGTGAACTCAATATTTTTTTTTAAAATCTCATGATTTCGGGGGGAGGCTCACATGTTTTTTTGAATGAATGTGGCTGGTCACAGCGCTAAAAGCCTAGTTCTAACTTACTTGTAAGTCAATGGGAGTCTTTCCATTGACCTCAACAGCTTCATACTCTGAGTGCAACGTGAATCTGCTCAGACCTTCCAGCAATGCTCCAGAGAGCTCCAACAGTTAATCTACTGCTGAAGGCGATGGCGGGGGGGGGGGAAGGGGAAACAGGGGACATAACCCTCTGTATTTCATCTAGTTGCACGAGTTTTTCCTTAGTCGTGATATGCTAGCAATCAAATGAGTCAGAAAACAAAAATGCAAAACGTACACAGCATAAATAAATGAGTAAAAAAAAATTACACACTAGTCATGTTCTACCTCAGAATGTTTTTATAAGTCAATTTCCTGAGTGTCAAGGTTTTTAAACCCAAGATAAAACTGATGCCAACTGCAGAATCTATGAGTGGCAGGTGTGAAGAAGTGAGGTTAATCACAGATGTGTATTCCCAATGGAATGTATGTTTTGAAAAATACAAGCAAAAAGAAAATCATTCACTATATACCAAAATACAACAGTACATCTTGAAAGGTAACATCAAAGCACAAGTGAATACATTTCATTTATGCTAGTACAAAAAATAAATAAATAAAAAGTTACATTTGCAGCTCGGGGGAGGGGAAAAAAACAACCCAAACCACCACATCCAGATGTACCTAGGCAGTCTTGATTTTTCTTTATAACAGGTACCCAGTTTTAGAGACATGGCAATTTAGCTCATGATAAAAAAAAATGTCCTTTTGTGGTTTTAAATAAAAAAAGCATTAAAAAAGCCTGTATAAGGAGAAATGTTCTTGTGAGTTTATTAAATTACTATTTAAATTTAAAATAAAGATATTTCGAGATTTAAACATCTTCCAGCAGTGTTGTGAATGGAAAAGAATTTTCCAGCCCATAACAATTGTGAGATTATGAAGAAAAATTTCATCCCAAATCAGGATGAAAAGCCAAAAAACTCACAATGAAATGATAGAATAATAATAATTTGGGTCATCTGGGTGGGGGCAAATCTAAGTGCAAGTCTCTACTCCAGAGAAAGATTTCAAACTTGGTTCTCCCACATTCCAGATGAGTGTTCTGAGCTTTAGGGCAAGGGAGTGGGGGTCCCCGCCACCTCCGCCTGCATTTTATGAATCCCAAAGACAATCAAGTCCTCTTGTGAATCTAGACTTCTACTTTTTTTAATTGTTTTATTCAATCCGAAGTTAAATTTTTTTCTGATGTTTTGATTAGCTGAAAAAATACCATTATATTTGTTTCAGGTTGACCATCAACTCCCTCCCACCATCCAATTTTTCAGAACTGCCATCAAACAGAAAAATCAATTATTTGTACATCTCTACAAACCTAGGCCTAGTTTCTTTAGACAACCTACGGGGTCCTGCGCCTCAGTCTACACAGGTCACTAACTACGGCCTCAACAACTACTCCCTTGCAGAAAGGAAGAGTCATTTATTTTGTCCAGTAAGAGTTCCTTTTTATCTGATGCCTCCCACTTGGGCCTTGTGTGGCAAGAACAAGTTTTATAACTTGACTGGAGCCGAGAGGTAGAATCTTCACAGTTAATTGTTTGATCACTTTCTCTTAACAACTCAAACAATTTCTGGGGGTTGGCTTATCTTGAGACACTGTTTCACTTACAACTTCCTATTCAGCTAAACCAGCATATTCATATAGTAATCATCCCAACAACCAGGTCACAGATAGCATTCACACATTATTACAGTGTAGCCCCTTAACCATCCTGGCTTACCATCATGAATAATAGTAATCCTTAACTCTTTCATTACACATTTCATCCACAGGACTCAAAGGTAAGTAAGCATTTTACAGTTAGTGAAACAGAGGTACACAGAGAGGTGAAATGACTTGCCTAAAATCACCTGGAAGGTCTATGGCAGAGGCAGGAAAAGAACCCATTTCTCCTGACTCCCAGTTCAGTGATCCCTGCCGCCCCTCAACAGAAGTGGCTACATGAACTTCTGAATCAGACCCTAAGTGGTTAATTGTAATATAGTTAAGAAGAGTTTTTCAGTGTGTGATTCTTTTCTATTTCTAAACTCTTATTTTGAGGGATTGATAGAGAGCTTGTTTTCCATACACTATGCAGAATTCAATCATTGCTCCAGCCAGAAAAAAATAATAATGAGGATCAGACCAAAAATTTAATAAAAAAAAATAAGCAACAAACCTGTTTAAAATAAGAATCCTTACCTGGAGTGTCAAATACTGAAGATCCCACTATCTCAAACTCCTAAAACAGTCAAGTCTGCAAAGGATAACATATTCTATTATTGCAATCAGCTTTCTCATCTGAGAATAGGTTGAATTTCTCCTACATACGAGATTTACTGGTTCAGTCCATTATAGAAAGAGGGCAGGTAAGGTGTCAAGTTGGGATCTTGAACTACATACCAACTTTCCCAAAGCCTTTGGGGCATTCAGATCTAGTTTTGAGTTCACGTTTCTGTGTAATCATCACTTAATGAGACTTTACTTCAAACTCATAAGTAACATCTCATGCAGAGTCAACCATGATGAACCAGACAGTATCCTTCAATCCATTAATGACAAAGACCTTGATCATGCAACTGCATCCATGAGAGCAGACCACTGAATCCAAATAGCACTCCATTAAACTTCAGTGGGTCTGTCCACATGGATCTGATTGCAGGACTAGGACCTAACTGCCCGCCAAGATTTTTCAGAATTCATAACGGCATAAAAATCTCCAGCCTACCATACCATCACACAGTTCCTGCCTAGAAACCAGTACAGCTCCCTTCACTGCAGTGTTCATTTTACAATATGTTTAATCCTTAGTATGTAAGCCAGGAAAACCTTGTGTCTGATCACTATCCTCGTTACTCAGTCCATGCATCATTAATGTAACTGTCCCAACCACCAATTCACTATGCACCTTGGATAGGATTCTGATTTCAGCAGGTGAGAAAGCAGAATCTATCACCTTTTTTTCCTCGCTGTGGGGATCTTGAGAGATCCCAATGATTTAACACTAAATCTATTAAAGGTACTTATATGCTCCCCATTACCAAAATACCTAACCAACTTTAATGCATTCATCATCAGAACACCCCTGTGAGGTAGGAATTTGCTACTGTCACAGATGGAGAAATGAGGCACAGAGATCCTAAGTGACTAACCCAAGCTCATACAGGAAGTGTGACAGCGTAGGGAACTGGACTAGGTCCTAGCCTAGGCTAGGGCCCTCACCACTGAACCGTCCCTCCTTAAGTCTTCAGATGCACTGCAACAGCTGGATGCCATGGCATCACAAAACAGTCCTAAAGATGGTGTAGCGGCTCACACCTTCATGTGGACATCTCCCACGACCAGTATAAACAGCTATGATGCCACCCCCACCTCCCTGCAGCCAGTGCAAGGATACAACTAGGGCATAGCTTCCCTTCATCCCAGCAGAGGTGAAGGGAAAGTGGTGCTTTGTGGTGCTGTAGAAGTCCCTTGGTTGGCCATTAAAACAAGCTAGGGTGACCCTGAGGCTGCTCTAACAGGCTTTAGCTCTGAGCCAGTCCAGGATCAGAAAGTATAAAGGCTACATTTCTATTCTCTGTCTCCTGAGCAACATTATGCCAATCTCAGCCACAGCTAGGGATCGGGTTCTTGACTCACTCTGGGCCTGATTTTGCACACACTCACACACACCACTGTTTTTGCACTGATGTAACTCTACTGGTTTCTGTGGAGTTTCTCCTGATTTACAGCTGTGTGACTGCAGAATGAGGCCTGTTGTGTTTAACTTATGCGAGGAGAGATACCTGAGCCCACTATAGACATTGTAAACCATTTTCCCAAGGAGTCCATATCCACATGCCCCAATAACCTTAAAATAAGTCCCGACCCCTTGCATTAGAACCACATTTTTTAAAAAGTTCCAGGCTGTTTAGAAAAAACACCCTCAATTGCAACTATAAAGCAGTTACTGAGCAGATGCTTCACAATACAATGTTTTGCAGTAACTTCCCTTCCTTCTTTAGTCTAAGGCCTGTGAATAACCCTATTAAGCATGAAAATGTCACAGCCTGATTCTCCCCTGCTTAACACCTTGGGCAGTCATTTCTACCAGTGCAAGGCAGGTGTAAAACATGTTCCCCCCATTTAGTAGTATTTCATAACCACTTTGCACTGGTGTCAATGATGACAGAAGGTGCAAAGACAGTGGAATATGAGGCACTGAAATTTTATGTTTCAGCCTGTAGCAGGGTGCTGGTGCAAAGGCACCTAATTATCCCCTGCTCAGCCAGTCCCAATCAGGGGAAATAGATTGGGGCTGGGGAGACATCTGGTGCCTAGCCTTTAGAAATGGCTCCACCTGCGGGCCTGACAGTTGAAGGGCTATAAAGGCTGGCTGGTAGCCGGAAGAAGGGGGAATGGCCAGGGGAAGGTCAGTCTCCAGGCTGAGGGCAGACTTCGTGCAGAACAGGAGATTGTAAGGCCTGCAGGCTGTATATAGTATATCACTGATGGTGGGAGAACCTGCTGTAAATAAAAAGCCACCGGTGCTGAAGAACTAGAGGCCTCTCTGAGTTTTATTGGGGCCGCCAGTGGGACCCAGGAAGAGGGGTGGGCAGAGGACCTGTTACACAGCCAAACCACAATACTCTGATTTCTGATCATTTTGATGCAAGATGAAATGTGTTAAGAGCAGCCCCCTCATAACAAAATGGTCATTACTTTGCACTAAATCATGTGGTTAATTCAACTCAGAAAAACCGTTCCAGTCAGATAAATGCATGACAAGATTCATGCTTCTTCTCACATTTCCACCTGGATGCATTTTGAAATCTTGCCTCAAATTCCCAGTTCTCCCAACACATGAAACATGCAACCACACAAGCTTCCTGTCTATGCGCTTCTTGTAGACAAACCATTTATATGCCACCACAGACATTTACAGCATCTTAACACTATTGCCTGACAAAGATTCTCTCTCTCTGAAGGGGTAAACAAATGTGAGTATTTACTTTAACATATCGGCATCTTCTCTTTCTCACAAGCAACTAGGTTTTCCGGATTCTCATCTGTTTTTACCAAGAAATCTTCCATAGAGCCTACTTGAAACTCCCACAGCTGGCCCTCAGTGGCTAGAATGGTGAATCATAGGGATGGATCCACTCTTGAGATACTATTCTGTAGCAGAGTCTGGCTACAGTTTACTATATAGTGTCCCAGACCAGGTGTCCCCAATACAAAGATACTGAAGATTTAATTTAAATCAGATGTTGGCTGCTTGCCATATCCAATGGAGATGCTTACAAAACTAATGCAGTTTACCCAGGTTAATGAACATTTGCTGAGTTCTGCAACAGACATTCACGGAGCAAAATTTTATGGATTGTTTCTTTGTACAGTTGTAAGTAATTTCTTTGGATCGGGTGCAAATCACACACCACATAATCACTGACCCCCAAGTCATTGCTTATGTTACACAGTCCCACATGACTTTCTCATAAATAAGCCAGGGAAATGTGGGCTCGGCAGAACTACCATTAAGCGGATATGTAATTAGTTAAACAACAGCAATCAAAGAGTAATTATTAATGGAACGATGTCAGATTGGAGGGAAGTCTCAAGCGGGGTTCCACAAGGATCTGTTCTGGGTCCAGTATTGTTTAACATTTTTATTAATGATCCAGAGAGATCATACTGAACAAATTTGCAGATGACACAAAGCTAGGGGGTTGCAAGCACTTTGGAGGATAGAGTTAAAATTCAGAGAGATCTTGATAAAGTGGAGAACTGGACTACAGACAAAAAATGAAATCAAGCAAAGAGAAATGTAAGGTGCTACATGTAGGGAAGAAAAACCAAATGCACAAACACAGGCCTGGTCTACACTACGCATTTAAATCGAATTTAGCAGCGTTAAAGCGATTTAACCCTGCATCCGTCCACACGAGGCCTTTTATATCGATATAAAGGGCTCTTTAAATCAGTTTCTGTACTCCTCCTCGACGAGAGGAGTAACGCTGAAATCAGTATTGCCATGTCGGATTAGGGTTAGTGTGGTCGTCCGCAAATTGACGGTATTGGCCTCCAGGCGGTATCCACAGTGCACCATTGTGACCGCTCTGGAAAGCAATCTGAACTCAGATGCACTGGCCAGGTAGACAGGAAAAGCCTGTGAACTCTGAATTTTATTTCCTGTTTGCCCAGCGTGGAGCTCTGATCAGCACAGGTAGCGATGCAGTCCCAAATCCAAAAAGAACTCCAGCATGGACATACAGGAGATACTGGATCTGATCGCTGTATCGGGAGACAAATCTGTTCTATCAGAGCTCGGTTACAGAAGATGAAATGACAAAGCATTTGAAAAAATCTCCAGGCTATGACAGACGAGGCCACAGCAGGGACTCAACACAGTGCTGCGTGACAAGCGTAACGGAAAGCCAAAGAATCAAATGGACGTTCATGGAGGGGGTGCAGAGGACTCCAGCTATCCCACAGTCCCCGCAGTCTCCGAAAAGCATTTGCATTCTTGGCTGAGCTCCCAATGCCTGTAGGGTCAACAACATTGTCTGGGTGGTTCAGGGTATAGCTCCTCAATTTACTCCCCTCCCCCTGTGAAAGAAAAGGGAAAAAAAAATTTCTTGACTTTTTTCAATGTCACCGTATGTCTACTGGATGCTGCTGGTAGATGCGGTGTTGCAGCACTGAACAGTAGCACTCCCTCCTCCCCTCCCCGGTGGCAGACGGTACAGTACAAAATGACTGATAGCCGTCCTCATCATCCTGTGAGTGCTCCTGGCTGCCTCGTGTGAGTCGGCTGGGGCACCTGGGTAAAAATAGAATGACTCCCGGTCATTCCCAGCAGATGGTACAGAATGGCTGGTAACCGTCTTCATCATAGCAACTGGGGGCTGAGCTCCATCAGCCCCATCCCTTTCATGTCTAAAGAAAACATTCTGTACTGCTGGACTATCATAGCAGCTGGAGGCTGCCTCCCCCTCATTTAATCTTACTAAAAAGTCAGTGTTTCTGATTCCTGCATTCTTTATTACTTCATCACACAAATGGGGGGACACTGCAATGGTAGCCCACGAGGGTTGGGGGAGGAGGGAAGCAACGGGTTGGGTTGTTGCAAGGACACTCCCTAGAATGGCATGCAGCTCATCATTTCTGTGAGATCTGACACGGAGCGGCTGTGCTCTCTGGTTCTCTGGTACACTGGTTCTCTAGTACACTTACCCCAATATTCTAGGCAGGACTGACTCTATTTTTAGATAAAACAAAGAGGGAATGACCTGGAGAGTCATTCCCATTTTTGTCTTCGCGCCCCCGGCCGACCTCAGCGAAGGCCAGCCAGGAGCACCCATGACAGCAGCAGACGGTAACAGAATGACTGATAACCGTCTTCTCATCGCCAATTTACAATGGCATGGCAGACGGTACAATAGGGATGGTAACCGTCTCTGCTACATTGCAAAGGCAAATGAATGCTCTGCTGTGTAGCACTGCAGTACCGCTCTGTCAGCAGCATCCAGTAACACACGGTGACAGTGACAAAGGCAAAATGGGCTCCATGGTTGCCATGCTATGGTGTCTGCCAGGGCAATCCAGGGAAAAAGGGCGCAAAATGATTGTCTGCCGTTGCTTTCACAGAGGAAGGAATGAGTGACGACATTTACCCAGAATCACCCGCGACACTGTTTTTGCCCCATCATGCATGGGATCTCAAGCCAGAATTTCAATGGGCGGGGGAGACTGCAGGAACTATGGATAGCTACGGGATAGCTACCCATAGTGCAATGTTCCAGAAATAGACACTAGCCTCGGTACATGGACGCACACCGCCGAATATTGTGCTTTGGTGAGGCCGCGTGCACTCGACTTTATACAATCTGTTTTACAAAACCGATTTCTGTAAAATCAGAATAATCCTGTAGTGTAGACATACCACAGAATGGGGGATAAATGTCTTGGCAACGCTGTTGCCAAGAAGGATCTGGGAGTTGTGGTGGATCCCATCCCTCGACATGAGTCAGCAATCCAATTGCAAAAAAGCAAATGCAATTTTGGGTTGCATTAAACAGAGGCATAGCATGCAAGTCACAGGAGGTGATAGTACCAGCTACTGGGTGCTGTTAGGCTCAGCTGGAGTACCGAATGGCAACATTTTTAAATATTTGAAGACTGCTATCATATTCTTCCCTCCCTCCCCCAGTTGCTCATATGGCTTGCACCCAGGCCTTTGATCATCTTTGTCACTTGCCTCTGGATCCTTTCCAATTTCTCTAGATTCTTTTCTATTACACTGGTGACCAAAATTGGACCATGTCCAATTTTGGTCACCAGTGTATAGAAAAGATCTAGAGAAATTGGAAAGGATCCAGAGGCAAGTGACAAAGATGATCAAAGGCCTGGAATGCAAGCCATATGAGCAACTGGGGGAGGGAGGGAAGAATATGATAGCAGTCTTCAAATATTTAAAATGTTGCCATAAAAAAGATGGAGAAAAGTTGTTCTCTCTTGCCACAGAAGGTAGGACAAGAGGAAAAGGGTTCAAACTACAGCACAGCAGATTTAGATTCAATCTCAGGGAAAATTTACTAACTGTAAGATCAGTAGAACAATGGTACAGGCTACCTAGGAAAGTTGTGGAAGCTTCCTCACTGTAGATTTTCAAAAAGAGGCTGGATAGCCATCTGTCTTGGATGGTTAAAACACAACAAATCCTGCATCCTGGTAGAGGGTTAGGCTAGATGACCCTTGTCGCCTCTTCTAACCCTATGGCTCTATGATTAATCTTGTATTAAAATGGAGAACATCATCTGTATTGTATTAAGTAGAACTACACACATTGTTGTACATAACCTTGTCTGATAGTATCTTAACATGATCCACCCCATTCTATTACTTTTGCAGTCTTTTTCCCCAAGCCTTTATGGCGCACAAATATCTCCCCATGTCTTCCTGTTTCTGAAATATCATTGATGTACATGCGGCAGAGCCTAATGAGGTGCTAATATCACCATAGTATCCGTGTGTCCTTTTACAGAAGGAGAGCCGGGCATAGAGAAATTAAGTGTCTTGTCCAAGGTCACACAGGGACTGAACCACACTTCCCAGACTCCCAGTCCAGTTTCTTAACCACAAGACTATCATTACTCTGTAATACATATTAATGAGATTAACAGCTGTGGTCAGCTGAAAAGGGACATGGCATCAGCAATATGGAAACCCAGTGTGGACCCTTGGAATGCATCTTGAATCTTGATTTAGTGCTGATATAACGGGCCCAAGAACTTCACTGTTTAATATTTAAGCAGAATATTTCATGCCTTGAGGTGACTAAATATGGAAGTGACAATTACAATTAAGGCTTCAGTTTTTAATCACAAGCTCTCTCCACCATGACAACATGCAGACCACAGTGCCGATCAGTTTATCTGCAGCTTTCCTTCTAGCATATCCCCTCTGGTAATGAACCTAGCCTTCTGCGCCTGATTTACAACAGCTGAAAGCTGGAGTTCCAAGTGATCCAGTCAGCAAGCCAGGCTGGTGAGGTTGTAAAAAGGTGCTTGACTTTACAATTTCTGTCTCCTGTTTTAACTAGGTCCCTTGCTAAAGCAGTTCAGTCAATAAAAGTTTGCATGTGCTAGAGGTAAAGTATTTATCTCTTCACACTGCCTGAAGACTCCTTGAAGTGCTTACTTCTTGTGGGTATCTGACCTGCTTTTAGTTCAGCTTTGAGATATGATGTTCGTCAGTCCTCCAGTGAAGCAACCACTGCCAGACCTGTTCTTTTCCCACTATCCCAATCACAGCTCTCAGCTAGGCCTCTGTTATAGCTCATATTGACTCTCTATTATGTGAATTACCATAGCAACTAGGAGCCCCAGTCAGACAGTGCTAGGTGATGTACAAACACAGAACAAAAATATGGTTCCAATTCTCAACGGTTTCCAATCAGTATAAGTGAAGAGACAGATCACAGAGTGCAAGGAAACAATAAGCCGATATTTGTCAGCATGATTGGCAATGGTCTGTGCACACCAGCAGCCTGATTGTTGGTTGTCAAGATGTTTGCACACATATCTGTAAAGGAAAGTTTGAAGACAGACATCAAGGTGGAAAATGAGGAAGCGTGGCAGATGTTTACAGGGACCACCTCCCAAGCATCTGATCTCACTGACATCTACCCCCCTCTTCATGTCTATATAAAATCCTCTTCCCAAGCAACCATTTTCTTTGCCAGTTGTTTTGAACATCTCCTCCTCCCACTAGTTTCCTCCCAGCACCACAAAAAGTTCAAACTTTTGATATCACCTTCAAAAGCCTTGCCCATATCTTCTCTGTCCTCTGCTCCCCCTGCTTCACCAGTGACTCTAGCCTTTTCCATCCACTTGTCAGTTGCTCACACAAACTTCTGAGTCTTCTTCCAATTGCCCGCAATGCTTGGAGTTCCACTGGAAGTCCCTTGCCCTCTCCTTATGCAAGTCCTGCTGAAGACCTTCCTTTGTCAGAGACCTGTAGGCTTTGAAACTTACTCTCTAAGGCACAGGACAGGCCACATAACCTCTCTGTGCCTCTCTGAAGTGGAGATGGTAATTCCCTAGTTCAGAGGAGTGCTGCGAGGATCAATTAGTTAAGGTCTGTCTGTGCTTTCAATTCCTAATTGCTAATTATTATTGTCACTTGTTTTCCTTCCAATCTCTGCTGGAACCCAAAATTGCAGAGGAATCCAGGAATAAAAAAAAATTTTTTTTTGAGCCTCATAAAAAGATCTGGCTTGAATTTGGAGAATGACTGTGGCATGGCTCTGAAATTACCTATAGGATGAAGAACGTAAGGAAACACATTTTCAGCCTAGATGCAACACTGCGACTCCCAAACATTCAAAAATTATCAGTTATCACTCCCTCCCCTCCCAAAGAAATCATGAAATTGTCTTTAAAAGATATTTTTTAAAAAGCAGGGGTTCTTTTTCTTTGCTTTTAATTTTTAAGACTTTAGATTACACGCAAATCACTTCAAACTTTTCACTCCAATCATGAGGTCTAGAAACTTTCATTAAACACAAAGTTTAAATGGAGACTCATGTAATCATGTAGTGCCATGGTGCGTGGGGGACCCCTCCTCCTTAATGTCATGAGACTTTCATTCAAATTGAAGGACTAATCAACACTGCAACTAATGCCTTGATCTTGCAAGTATTTGTGTGCCAGCTTAACTTAATGTTCTTGAGTAGACTATTTAAACTTCTGCATAAAGTTAAATACACATGCATAAGTGTTTGCAGGATCCAGGCTTTCATTTGGCAACTTTCAACGTTTAGAAAAATCCTGTAACATTTACACTGGGGTTCCCCCCACACTCAAAAACCCTCCCTGCAGCGGGATTCTGTGCTACTTACTTCTACAAAGATCTGTAAGCATCAATGAGGAAAAATCCCTTCTGAATACAATTTTTCAAATGACCAGAAGCCACTACCTGGAGACTGTTACTCCCAGAGTGGGACCAGTTCTTTGACTGCATAAAGATATATTTTCAAAAGACAAAGTAAGCAAATCATCATGAAACAACAGTTTGTTTTTTTGGGGAAAAGGCTGCCTTTCTCCCTATGGATAAGTGATGCTTTAAGCAATGGCCCATGAGTAAAAGAAAAAAAAATTGATTTTCCCCTCCATGCTTTTAAAAAGACATCTATTGAAACATAAAAACCCTTCAAGCCCATTTAACCTTCCTGCCTCTTCTAAACAAAAATGAACCTTGTTTAAACATGGTTGGGACTAAACATAACATAACAGGGGATTCTTGCTTATTTGAACAGGGAAACATACCACAGTGCTGTTGAAGAACTAGGTTTTACCACTGGTGGTTGGATGCATAGGTTAAGACACTATTAGATGCTTATATGGTCCCCATTACTTTAGCAACTGAGCCCCTCACAATCTTTAACTATAGAATCATAGGGCTGGAAGCAGAGACAACCCAGGCCTGCCAATAGTAGGGGAACAGTGTGTGGAGGGGTCAGCTTCCGCAGTGTTATTGAACATACTAGTCCATGTGAGCATGTTCAGGAGTATAAGCCAAGCAGCAAATCAAGGAGAGGGAGAGGCGGACATGACCTTGAAGCCCCCCTCTCCTTGCATCACCTCTAGCTGGAAGGGACCTCAAGAAATCATCTAGTCCAGACCTCTGTGCTGAAGCAGGGTTAAGTATGCCTAGACAACCCCAAAAGATGTTTGTCAAACCTGTTATAAAAAACTTCCAGTGACTGGACTTACTTAATGTATTTATCCTCACCCTTGTGAGGTTGGGGAGTCGTATTATCCCCATTTTAAAGATGAGGAACTGAGGTACAGAGGGGCCAAGTAACTTGCCCAAGGTCACACAAGAAATCTGTGGTAGGGCAAGTAATGGAATCTGGGTGTCCCTGAATACCAGGCTACCACCCTTACCACTGGACCATCCTTCTTCCTGATTGACAGCCTCTAGGCACTACTGCAACACAAGTAATTAATAACTGTCTAAAATGGTTAGCACATGATTTTTTACACACACACACACACACACACACACACACACACAAAGAATGAACCACGTTAGATGATTTGAGCACAACTTCTAACCACAACAAGAATGAAACATGATTGCACGTATGTAACTCCAGCATGCTATTTAAGTGCAGTGGTCTGGCGCATGGGCAGATGGGAAAAAAAAATCTCATGAAGACACTTTGTCCCTTGCTCCCAGATGGCTATTTCTTGCAGCAACATCTGACATTTTCCAACTCTTTATAGTGCGATTACTGTGTAACTTCAGGAATTGTTCTTTTCATGCTTCTCTGACAGTTTGAATCCAGATACTTGAAAATAACTCAGCTGAGCCCTATGGTGTGTATAGCACAGATAAGCAACTTCTAGACAGCTTGAGTCCTGTAGAAAGTACACCAGAGAGGCTATTTAAGCAGTGTATTTTGGGAGAATAGTGAAAGGGCTATTTTCAAAGTCGGGGCTAGTATACCAGTAATTCCCATCCACGCTGACACTTGAGACTGGTGCAGGGGGTTAACACTCAGCCGTTAGTCTTTGCTTTAAGAAAGTCTTAATCCAAAAGAAGACTGTAATGGCAGCGTGCTGTTAGGGGCATTTTTGTGCGTGAACTCAAGGTGTGACAGATGTCCTAGGGGTACCAAATGGTGCTTAGCAAGCTAAAATTCTCTTGTATAAGCAAAACCAAAGGGGTTAAAAGCAAAATCCTGTTAACTTAGACTTCAATTGGAGCACAATAATGTGTTAACCTGAGGCCCACCAGTAGCAAAAGTGGAGACAGAACCCAAATGTCCTGATTTGCAGTCCCTCATGTTCATATGCCTGCTAGACAATATTTCCTTCCCCAGCATCTGTACTGGTATGCTTAAATTCACATAGCAAAGACAAGCATGAATTCTTCCAGACAGGAACCAGCAAGGAATGTGGTAGGTGACTTTGGTTATTATTCAGACTGAGCATAATAATGAAGCTAGGGCTGAAAAAGGTCCACAGATAATTTCCCTCTACAGGAATGGTACTGTTGAGTTAGAAATAGGTCTCAATTCACAATGAAGTCATCTGAGGTCATCTTGATATTCAGTTTGGAAGACAGCATCTAGGTTGGAGATGTCTAATCACTAATTTATAATGCCAAGAAATAATGGATAATTCATAGGGGATAATTGTGTCTTCTCTCCTAGCATATTTAAAAACACAGGCTTCTTCTCTTGATAAATGAGAACAATGTTATCTAAAAGGAACAAAATAAAATAATTCATATGCACAGTTGCAGAGTAATTAAATGTGTTTTACATGGGTGGATTGTGGGGATAGGGGGAGTGGAGAATCCTCTTGATAACTGTGCACTGCAGACTGTTCTTAAAAAAATATAAACACGTCTCTGGTTCAAAGATCCTGTAAGTTTAGCTTAGAACAACAATGGAGAGAAATCAGTTAGCAATTATCTCTCTTGTGAAGGTGCGTCCCTCTAAAATTATTATATACCTGTGAACTGAAAACCTAACAGGGTCAGAAATTCAGCATTAATAGTAGAGCTAGTCGGAAAACTTTGACAGAGCCAGTTTTGGTCAGAAAATGCAGTCCTGTCAAAGTCAAAATGCTTCGTTGATTTTGCTGACATTTTGTTTCAGAGAAAAAGAAAAAAAAATTCCAACAATGGTTTCTCAGACCGCAGTATGTGCTACTCTGTACTTAATGCTGCATAGGGAATAATCTAGGAACGCTTTCCCGAGAACAGGCTGTTTTCATTCCAATTCCTCATTTCAATTTTTAAAAGAAAATCTCTAATCTTATATATGAACATAAAAAAGGTCAAAACTGGAAAGAACTGTCTCAATTTTGTCCAACATTTTGACGGATAGATCAGAAATTAAATCTTTTAAGATTTCCCCTCACACTTGAGAATTTCCATAATTTCTGGTTTTGTTCTGAATTGGAATGATACCAAATTTTAAAATCTCAAAATCCTTCTCAAAATGAAATTTCCTGTCTCCAAATAAGCTCTATTATTTACCGTACGATTGGCACTGTACAAACACAACTTCCATAGAGTCTCGCAGGTCATAGGTTACTGGATCCTCCTCCATATTTCCATCTTCAAAATCATATTAAATCATTTCTTAATGTTACTCCCCCACAGAAACAACTTCAGTCATGGCTCTCTGGGGTGGTAAAAATGCCCACAACTGACCTATGCAGTGTTCCCATCACTGCCACCATCAGCAGAGCTGAATTTGGGGATTCCAGCCATGGGAATTTTTACCATAAAAGGTTATTGGAGAGTCCTCTTCCCATCCTTGATACTCCATCTCTGATCTCACACCAGTTTTATACTAGTACAATGTAGTTGAGCTTAATCTGATACTCCTGATTTACTCTGTCATGGGAAACAGAATGAGCCATGACGTTGCTTAATCCATTAATTGAAGTGTTCTCCTTGTCTTACATCAACTATATGCAATTGCTCTAAGAATCCCCAGTGCAATCTCTGGCTTGGTCCTCTGTTGCTCAGTTTCAGAGAGACATCCATTTGGAATTCCCTTCTATTGACTATACAAGTATTGCAAGTCATAAGAATTAAATTCCCACTGACTAGAGAACTGAAAGTGATGCAAAGTTGATTTTGAATCTTTATTTGCTGTGGGATTGTGATAATGGTGTAAGTACACACTGCTGCCTTCTCTTGTCAGACCCAGCTCCTGCTCTGCAATAAGATGTTTCACTTCTGTGGACATTTTCTAGTTAAATATTTAAAACAAGTACAGAGGGGCTGATTTCTACACTACAATAGAAACTGGTAGTTTGAAACATGTAGTCTTCAATTCCCTATACTGTAGAAGTGTAACTCCAATGCAATATATATATATACACAGTCTCCCTACAGACAAGACCTTGAACACCTAATTAAACAAACAGCTAATAAAGATGCTCAAATATTTTGAAATTTTGATTTCGATTTTTAAAAATGAAAAGAACAAAAATGGTTTAGTACAAAAAACTTTGTCAAAAGATGGAGTTTAATCAAAAATGAATGTTTTCACAACAGATTATTTTCAATTAAAATAGGCGGATAGTCTCTGAAAAACTAAACCCAAAGCCTGGATATTTGTCTTTAATAGGAAACATTTGTTTTCATGTGAAAGCTTTTTGGGCTTTGGCAACTGCAAAACAAAAACTGTTTGGTTTTTCAACAAACACTCGATTTAAAAAATATTTGTGCGCATCTGTCTGTCTATATATACACACACAGAAAATGGCCAATGAAAACCAAACACATCTCTTAAAAGTTTGACAAAACACTAAAATAAACATTTCTGAACCAGTTTTAATCACTTGTACCAAATTCTCACACACCTGGGCCCAATTTACCCTGAATGTTACTTTATTGACATCAGTGGCATTACAGTCCTGTGTCTCCACGCATCCGTGTGCCAGGACAAACAGAAGGGAGGTGGCTTGTGCCTCTCTGCACCCTATGCTGCCAGGGACGGGTTGGGCCTACAAGCCTTGCGGAACATAGGAACTCCCCAGCTAGATCTTCTCCTGCTCCACAATGCCCTGGCTTTTGGGGCAAAGGTGGGGGTGGGGGGAGAAGAGACTAAAAGAGCAGAACTAGCACTAGAGACCTATGTTATACCGATATGTTCTAGGGGCGGGTTTACTGTCCATTTACAGTCACTGACTCCCACCCTTTCCATTGCCATAGGGCTGGACAAACTGCTAGACATGAGCCACTGCTATTGACATCGCTATGAGTTTGTCTGAGTAATGGCTGCAGGATTTGAGCACATGTTTTGGAGAAAAGGGACGATCCATGGGGAGAACAACAAAACAAAACTATGAGCAGGTAGAAATGTATGGGGTCTATGGCGTGCGGGAAACTGCCTAAATCTGCAAGTAAGGGACTGATCTTTATGAGTGAAATTCAGCCCTGTGCACCATTTAAGTCTCATTTATGCTAATCCTCTTACCGGGGGCAAAATTTCACCCTAGGACTATTTGGACCAGATCAGAAAGCCATATTAACATCAGTGCATCACACTTGCTGTGAAAAGGTGTCCCTAGCATATGCTGATCATCACTGAAAGTCCTGTTGCTGTGGTGCGTCCTTCTCTAAGAAATTGTCCTGATGGATGGGAAGAACAGTGAGATTAGCCCTCCAGGGGCTGCCTAGAGAGGCATCCCACAATCAGCTGCAGGCAAGAATCAGTAAGAGTCGGGGGGGGCTCTAGGTATTTTGCAGCCCCAAGCACAGCAGGCAGGCTGCCTTTGGCAGCTTGCCTGCGGGAGGTCCCCAGTTCCGCAGATTCGGCTGCACACCTGCAGGAGGTCCACCAAAGCCGCGGGACCAGCGGATCCTCCTCTGGCATGCCGCTGAAGGCAACCTGCCTGCCGCCCTCGTGGCGACCGGCAGAGCACCCCCCGTGGCTTGCCGCCCCAGGCACGTGCTTGGCATGCTGGTGCCTGGAGCCACCCTGCTAAGAGTTGCTCCTCCAGCACCTAGAAGGGGCGGGAGCAGGTAGAAGCCAATCAGGGCTCAGCAGACCAGATAAAAAGGGGGGCTGTCCCTCAACAAAGGGCTAACTCTAGGTGAAAGCAGGACAGAAAAGCTCTCCCTATAACTCAAGTAACTTGGTTTGGTCAGGGGCCAAAGCTTTACAGAATTTGCCTTGGACCTCTGTGAAGGACTATTTTTTATTTTATGGAGTTCTGTGCGTAAGTGGTTATTTTGACTTCAGTGATAATTTCTTCTCTGTGAAACCTGACCTGAGCCTGCTCCGTGGGGTGTCTGCCTCAAGGAAACCCTTGACACTTGCCCTGATGCTGCCCTCAAAGAGGCCAACCTGGTGCATAAAACCCACATTGTCCTTAGCAACCTTTCACTTTGCTAACCAAGTTTTTTCAAACCACATAAACGTCTCTCCTGAAGTAGAAGCAGGCTGCAAAGATCACAGTGTGAAATACATTTGTTTCTGCTTTGTACTCTGTAGTGCTTTGCAGTTCATTTATTAAGATTCCTCTAATTATGTCGGGTGTGAAATAATTCTGGTGTAATAGGCTACTTCGTGCTATAATTTTTTTTCCCTTTTGCCCATTCTCCTGTGAAATGTTATACTATAAACTTAAAAAAAAAAAACCATTCAAGCCTTACAAATGTTTAGAGGAAAATTTGCTCAGGGTTTTTTGAGGGAGGAGAAGGATAAGCAGAGAACAACCTTAAAAGAAAAGATCATTTCATTTGTATTTAATACCCAGCCTCCTCTCCCCTCTAACCTACAAATGCTGACCTTAATTACTCCCACAAATCTGATTAGACTTGTTAACTTCAGTCATTTCAATAATTAAGAAGGTGAACGAAGAAACAAGTGAACTCTAAGCAATTGTCCTCTGAGCTCCAATAATTGCCAGTTTAATAAATTTTGGCAGGAGTATGTGTATGAACTTTGAGGCACACAAAGCTGAATTAAGCTTGGCAGACTTTCAAGAAATCCTCAAGGAACTCTGAAACAGAAGCTTACCTTAGATTTGACTTGATTTCTTTAGTGCAATACAGTAGATTACATGATGATTATGCAAAGCTGCTACATAATAGAAAACCCTGCATGGCTTTAATCACCTTTCTGGGTACTCCAAAGAAATACAGTGTGTCCAATGCAAATTCTCAGTGTAGAAGTAATCACAGGGTGGGGTATCACTACAGTGGTAAGAATGTTTTGCTTCTACCTTTGACGTTCAACATACATTACAAAAATCAGCCTCCCATGAAGGCATGATAAAGCATCAGGAGAAACACACTAACTTTTGTCTCTGAAAACAGGATCAGATTCTCAGCTGGTATAAACTGAGATGTAAGAGACTTTCAGTGAAACTAGGTTGATTTATACCAGCTGGTTGTCTGACGTACTAGTTCAAATTTGGGATGTACAATATATATATATGTGAATGAATGAATGAATGAAATCAGAACCCTGAAATATTCACCCTTTTTTAGGATTGTGAAATGTTCTGAGGTCTTTTCAGCCTCTGACTCCTGATTCTGATCTCACTTATATCAGTGTAATTCCATTCACTTCAACTG
The DNA here is from genome assembly GCF_003597395.2 of Chelonoidis abingdonii. Lineage (NCBI taxonomy): Eukaryota > Metazoa > Chordata > Testudines > Testudinidae > Chelonoidis > Chelonoidis abingdonii. Next base: position 157,195,412 of record NC_133770.1, on the reverse strand, counting down.
ACACCTGATTTACACCAACGTGAGCAGAAAATCTGTCACCTGGTTTCTAACCAAGGACCAGTAATGGAAACAAGTTAAACATTTTTTTCTTCAAATGTAAATGAACCACATTCTGGGTCTGAGTCTATAGCCACTCACACCAGTGCAAAGTGGATGTAAAATGCTACCACATCAGAGTACGGGCAGATTTGCAGGGGTGTAAATGACAACACAAAGTGCCGGGCAACAAATAATTAGGGCTCATTCATTCAAGATAGGGAGCATCTAGCTATGATTTGTCACAGAGAGAAAGCTGTGCTCAAGTGTTCTCCTGCCACACATGTATGATACCGTCTGTGTTGGTTTGGAACTGAAGAATAAATGCACACCTGCTGAAATGGAAACAACCTGTGAGGGTTTGGTGAGGGGACCACAAGAACAGGCTAGGCAGTGGTACTCACTGAGCAGGAGAAGACCCGTCCTGTGACATGATTCATATAGCAACGCAAAGGCAGAAATAGATTCCCCACTACTTTGTGCAGTTACACCTGTGGAAAGCAACTGCAAGAAACTACCAGCCTGAGCTGGTTGTTTATATCTATTTTGCAGTAAGGATTCAGGCTCCCGGAGCTGATAGTAAGGCTATGAAAACATGCTTAGAGTTTTATTGTCAAACTTCAAAGAAATAAGGACCTTAAAAGTGGAAGGAAGAGCAAAGTACACCAATACGTCAAATCCCTCTTTTACTGCAACATAAAATGGCCATCCAGTGCAGTGCTATCGTAAAATTAAATCATTCCCGCTTGTCATTTTGTATGGTCTATACCTCAGATTAAAAACTACATGGCAAAATGTAATTTCCTAAACTGAGGGTATAAGAGGAATTTGAAATATCTTCCTTTGCAGTGTCTGCTCAGTTCTATGTCCTCATGGTAATAAAGCAACAGTCACAGCTGGGTAGAATTTAGCACTGCTGTCTGCCTCGAGGGTACAAGCTACACTTGTCCTAACAGTGCGGAGGGAAACAGCAGCAAGTGACAATTACAGTAACATGCCAAGGTTATTTTTTTTCCCCTTCAGAGAACTCTTGGAAAAGCTGCTGTTTCAAAGATGAAAACTTTCTAATTTTAAAGTCAAGAAAAATGAGAATCGCTTTTTCCCATTCCAGTCCCCATGCCCTAAGAACATGAATCTCATTGTGATCATCCAAGAGCAGACACACTATAAGAATAAAAGGTCAGCTGATCCCCCAAAGCACATCAGAATGGCAAAACATAGGTGACGCTCCATGACTATTGTCACTAAGCCTTTCTTCCTAATACAATACTGACCATTTTAACCAGACTATACTTTGTTACCATGAAATTCACCCTTGTGTAGGAGGCTAGCATGAAGTCTAACCTTCAGTTAGGTCCTATCTATACCCTATTTTTATGGGTGCCATATAAACACACAGATAGACAGCAGTCTGAATTAGCTGGTTTCTACCCAAAATACCATATTTCAATGTGCTTACTATGGGGTATGGACAGTAGTAACTATTCTGTATTGCAAAGGACTCTGTAAACATCTAACAACCCCCGTAACTACATTAGAGGTTTGTTCCTGGATAACTGGATGCTGTAAATCTTCTTTTACATGTAAGCAACAGCAGGACCAGGCAGGGTGCCAGAAATGTGTCAGCAGTAGGTATGGAAGCCCAGCTGACAGAAGGACTGATTCAAAGCCCCTGAAGTCAGTGGAAAGATTCCTGTTGACATCAGTGGGCTTTGGATCAGAGCCATGGTTACTGAAGGCCAGTGTAAGATGTTTTAGTGCTCTCACACCACCAATCTGTGTTGAAAGTGACTAAGTTGGTACTTAGAAGGGTCATGAAAATGACCAATTAAAATAGAATTTGATATCCCTAAAAATGCCCCATAGAAGGTGAAATATATCAGCAAGTACAATATCTGAAAAGGCCTGATTCTCATTTACAATTAATCCCCATTACACTGTTGTGGCAGTATAAAGGGGCTTTAAAATGAGAGCAAATGTAATTTAGGCTCACCTTAAATCCCTGTGCCGGAGTGGTGCAAAGGGCCTTGGTGTAAATTAGAACCAGACCCACAGTGTTCGTATCACAGTTCAGGGCAATGGTGCTTGAATTTCTCCTCAGTGACACAGCATGAGCACCCACTCTCAGGCTGCCAGCTCCCCAGAGGTTTCTGTTTTGGATGGAGACCTACATCTCACTCCTTTTAGACTGGAGTATTCCCAGGCTGCACAATTCCCTGCCTTCATTGTGTTATTCCCAGCAGAGGCAGGCCATCCAAGCACACCTGCTTGTTTTCTCTGAGAACAGTGTGATTGTCAATACTTTCAAGTTACCACACAGCTCTTCCTATGCAAGCCTATTCTATTCTTAAGGTAAAAATCCCTAAAGAGAAAAATATTAAAACCCTACACACATAGCCGCCGATTCTGTGGGTGCTCTGGGGCTGGAGCACCCACAGGGGAAAAAATGGTGGGTGCTGAGCGCCCACTGGCAACCCCCCTATCAACTTCCCCCCACTAGCAGGCCTCCCAGATCAGCGTCTCCCACTCACCGTGAAACACCTGTTTTGAGGCGTGCACGAGTCTGGGAGGTAGGGACGGGGAGGAGTGAGGATGTGGCACGTTCAAGGGAAGGGGCAGAACTGGGCAGGAAGAGGCAGAGTGTGGGTGGAGCAGGGGCGGGAAGAGGTGGGGCCTTGGGGAAAGGGGTGGAGTGGGGGCAGGGCCTTGGGCAGAGCTACGGACCAAGCACCCCCCGGCACTTTGAAAAGTTGGTGCCTGTGCCTACACATCTACTAATAAAGCAGGGTTCACTCCAACCCCAACATGGATTTTGGCAGGTGCAGTCCTTCAAATTCCCACCCAAGGGGATTCCTTGTGGTTACAAGTTCATCACAATTTCAGTTTAGAATAAGCATCCAGTCTTATGGGGCCTTGGTAAGCCCAGTCCTTCCAACCCTTCCCTAAGGACTGGGATCCTTCATGGACCAGGGCTTTGTTCGTTTGCTGGATCAGAAAGAAGGCCTGAGTCAGTTTAAAACCAAGCTATTTATCTTTCTTTGGCTTTTTTGGTCCCTGGAGAATCCAGTTTGAATTAGTATATGCATGCCTCTTACGGGGGGTGTGAGGGGCAGGAGTTGTTAAAGAGTTGCTAATACAATAGGTATATTAACATTACCTCCCACACACCCTACTAGAGAAGGCACATATGATTCCACAGTTATACTTACACAATTTCATTTTTAATACAATGGACCCACGAAGGTATTAACCCTAATTCAATAACGTTTAAGTTAATTCAGTAAAATTCATTCAGGGTATCACCGTTTGCAAGTGAGTTAGGGGCATTTAGTAATCACCAACAAAAAACAGGGTTTCTTAAGAACAAGTTAGCATTTGAGCAACATTATTAGAATGGAATGGCATGTCCCAATTTGCATGTTCCTGATGATGCCCTCACAGTGAAATTCACCCCCAAGCCCCAGGCAAAACTTCCCCCTTGCCCCCCCCCCCCAGCTAACTCTGCCCCCCCCACGGAAGCTAACTCAGCCCCCCACCCAGGGAGCCCCCCCACAGCAGCTACCCCTCCCACTGTGACAGCTAACCCCTCTCCCCCTCGTCCCCCTACAGCAACTAACCCTGCCCAGGGAGACTCCCCCTATCCCCCCATGGCAGCTAACCCTACCTGGGGAGACTTCTCCCACCCCTGCCACGGCAGCTAACCCTGCCTGGGGAGACCTCCCCCCGTGCAAGCTAACCCTGCCTGGGTAGCCCGCCCCAGTTCACCTTGGCTCCGCCTCCTCCACTGAGTCCGTCGGCACTGCTCTAATTCTCCTCCTCACCCAGGCTTGTGGCGCTGATTGGAGGAGACTTAGGGCTGGGCTGTGTGCTCAGCGGAGGAGGCAGAGTGGAGGTAAGCTGGGGCGGGGAGTTGTTCCTCTCTGCACCCCCTCCCCCGTTACTGCGGGCAGCCCTCCCCGCGCGCCCCCCTCCAGCTCACCTCCACTCCACCTCCTCACCTGAGGGGACTTTTAGGTGCCCCCAACCACTAGGCGCCCTAGGCGGCCACCTAGTTTGCCTAAATGGTTGCACTGGCCCTGCCAAGCACAGGGCTAGCACTAGTCACCCAGGCCCAGCGGCAGCTCCAGGCACCAGCACTCCAAGCACATGCCTGGAGTGGCAAGCTGCGGGGGGCGCCCTGCCGGTCCCTTTGAGGGTGGCAGTGGGGCTGCCTTTGGCAGCATGCCTGCGGGAAGTCCGCCGGTCCTGCAGATTCTGTGGCAGGTACGGTGAAGCCACGGGACCGGCGAACCTCCTGCAGGCAAGCCACTGAATCCATGGGACCCGACCAGGGACCTCCCACAGGCATACCGCCGAAGGCAGCCTGCCTGCTGTGCTTGGGGCGGCAAAAAACCTAGAGCCGCGCCTGCCCAAGCCTGGTGCAAATTCTCAGCACAGGGTGAATTTCACCCCTGGATCCAAATCCTGAAGTCTTCACCCTGACAACACTCCAAGTGACTTCAGTGGGAGCTACATCTGAGGGCTTGTCTAAATGTGGAACTTATCTCAGAATAGCTACTCTGCACTTGCTTCTCACATGGGCACTTTTATTCGACACGAGTGGAATGAAGTTATACCACAAAAAGGCCCTTTTAGGATGTCTCCTCAGCCTATGGTGGGCTGTAAAAGCCTGCCCCAGACTCTGGGTCTTTACTCAGGCAGCTAGTCCATACAGAAATCTGTGTTGCAGTGGCTTCACTGCTATTGGTATTCACAGTAGCTAGATTAAAGTGAGCTCATGTATATCTACTCATGCTGCCATCATACCTCTGATTGCAGTGTACGCATGCATATTTCTCAATACCTTCCCAGTGTAGACAAGCCCTAAGTAAGGGCTTCAGGATTTAGTCTTGAAAGTTTAAGGCATTTGCTTTGCATTACACAGTTAAGGTCCAATTCTGCCCATGTGCAGAGCTGCCAACAGCACCACAAGTGTTTTATATAATGTCCATGTTTTTACATGGGAGTTGTCACGATAAACATACCCTGACTGTATCCCACCATATATACTATCATGATGAAAAGTGTTCTTAGCAGACAGCAACAGAACTAAAGACAAATCTAGAAGATTGTTCTTATCTTATCCAGTGCTACTACAAAAGAAGAAACAGGGAGCTGTTCATATACCATGGGGACAGGGGCAATATAGAAATAGATCAGATAAAATAGACAGTCGAGACAGGCAGAGCTGTGCAGAAGGTTGGCAAGACAACCTCAAACTACGCGAATTGCACCTGCCTCTGAGTTTTGTTGCACATGCAAAACCAAGACCAGGTGGCTCCAAAAGTTCACTAAGATTCATAAGCCTTTGGAACAAACCTGGATTGATTTGTTTTTGTCACCAAACCAGGATATCATGTGTTACGTAAAAAGAGAGTAAACTCTAATGTTTCAACTGAGTTTTTGGTCTGAGCATTCTTAACCCCCAAATCCACAGCAAAATTCAAGGGGCGGAAAACCAACACAAAGTCAAAGGAAATGGGCATGATCCTCGTTTACTGTAAAGATATTTTATGCCACTCTAGCAGTGCAACTATGGCTGCAATATTGTGTCCATTTCTGGTGGCTAGAGTTCAACAAAGATGTTGATAAATTGGAAAGAGAAAAACCATGAGAATGATTAAAGGATTAGAAAATATGCCTTATAGTGATAGACCCAAGCAGCTTAATCTATTTAACGTAACAAAGAGAAGGTTAAGGAATGACTTGATTATGGTCTATCGGTACCTACATGGGGAGCAAATATTCAATAATGGGCTCTTCAGTCTAGCAGAGAAAGGTACAACATGATCTAGTGGCTAAAAAGTTAAAGCTCAACAAATTCAGACTGAAAATAAGGCATTAATTTTAAACAGTGAGCGAAATTAACCATTGGAGCAATTAACCAAAGGTTGCGGCAGATTATCCATTGCTGACAATGTTTAAATCAAGATGGATGTTTTTTTCTAAAATATCTGCTCTAGAAATGATTTTGGGGATGTTCTATGCCCTGTGTTATGCAGGAGGCCAGACTAGATGACTCAGTGGTCTCTTGCGGTTTTAGAATCTATGGAAAGGTTCCTTATTGTAACTGAGAATCAGGCCACTAGAGATCTATCCAATTCTAGTAAATATGCATTAAATGGGAAATACATTCATGTCCAGAAGTCAAGCACAAGGCCTGTGCATTGCTAATTTTGAGAACATAAGTGGTGCATAGACCTTGTAATGGCTTCTCTGTACAGGGATGAATTTCACACTCATCATATACAGTCCCTGTAGGAAGGATACATCTGTCAGGGTTCAGAGCACCTGTACCCCTATTTCCCCTTCGTGGTCTTCCCCACTCTTAAGCTTCTGGCTCCCAGCTATTAGCTCTCTTGGTGGAGATATGCATCTCTCTCCCTTCTGACCCAAATATTTCCAGATTGAAAAATTCCCTGCTTTCACTGTATTGCAGCAAAAGACAGACTACTTAAGCAGGCCTGCTTTATTTCTCTCAGAGTTGATACACCATCTAACCGCCTCAGTTAAGTTACCACACAGTTGTTTCTGAACAAGCTCATTTATTCTTAAGGTAAACACTTTACACAGAAAATATATTAAGGCAATAAAAGAAGCTATATGATTGCTAATAAGCTTATGAGAAATTACCCCCTCACTTGTACAAGGGTTATGGTTGGCCTTCAAACCCCACACAGGGGTTTTCCTGTGGTCACAAGCTCATCACTGTTTCAGCTCAGAACAAACACCCAACTCTTGTGGGTCCTCAGAGGGTCAAAGACCTTTCAACACTTCCCTAAGGATTGGGGGTCCTCCTTGGACCAGAAGTTCTGTCAGTTTGTGGGATTGGAAAGAAGGCCCCGAGTCACTTTACATTCAGGCTATTTATCCAAAGGACCTTTCTTTGTCCATTGGTCCCTGGAGAATCCCTTAAGGAAATATATTTAAACCATTAATAGTACATCAATATTTGAATATTTGATACAATGAATTCCTACAATATTAAACTTAATACAATAAGGTTTGTCCGGGATATTGCAGGTTATTGTCATATTTGTCAAAACATCTCACAGCAGAATCATATGGAAAGAAAACTCAGACAGCGTTAGCTAAAAACATGAAATGATAAATTTGCTCTTCACAGAACCTAGTAATTTCCCAGTTCATATTGGTCAGATTTAATATGCCACTTATACAAGCTAACACAAAGTACTAAATACTTCTTTCAGAATTCATCTGATTCTTTAATTTCTCTTGGAATTATTCTTAATGCACCAAATTTAGTTTATCCAACAGCATCTTTTAGCAACAATGTACATTTGCAGAAAATTGCAGACTGCAAGTGGTTTGTAAGAAAAACCCATGCAGTTTTATGAACAAAATGACCTCTACCAAAAGCCAAACATCTTATTTCTTTCCTTGGGTGTTGTGTATTCATAAACATTTACAAATGTGTCATTTCCTTAAGAATGCATCCAAATTAATAATGTAGGTTTTGTGAATGAATGTACATACTTAGCACAGTCAGATTCTCAGGATCTGCCTAACTAATTTCTTCTGCAGGCACAGTCTAGTACTTGCGGTCAACTCCATCTATATTTTTGTGACCCCAGTGAACTGTGGGCAGATACTACCATGCTGAAATGTAAGCACCTGATTTTCAGGCACTCAAACAGCCAGGTCCAAAATGGTAGCTTTGGTGCCTGGAATTTATTTCAGTTGCAAAAATACAGACACAAAATGGTGTCTATGGAGATTTGAAATTCATGCTCTATCAGTCTGTTTAGTTTACTTTTCTTTAAAAAAATGTGTAATTTGTAAGGAGGCCTTTTAAAACAGCATTTCAGACTGGTGGAATGGGTTGGAATTATAATTCTGTCTGTCAAAGTTAAGCGCTTTGTTTAGCCATGTGTCTCAGTTGAGATCTGGAGTGACCAATTCTTGCAGTGACTTATTCAGTCGTTCATACCAATGAAGCTGTGCTCATTTACCAAGCTGAGAAAGTGGCCTGATGTTTTTAGATTACAGCTCTCACTGTGGTAAAGGGTAGTTTGGTCTTTATTTTTAAAAGGTATTTAGGCACCTAATGATGCAGATAGGCACCTAGTGGGATTTTCCAAAGTGGATAAGTGAGTTAGATGCCTAACTCCCATTGATATCAATGGAAGTTAGGTACCTAATCTGCATCCTTAGGCACCTAAATACCTAGGGTCTATTCAGTCTTCAGATTCTCTGTAGGGTATGCTGAAAAGGGTGCAATATTTAGTATAAACTGAGATGGAGATTTTTTTGAGTCATAGGCAACTATCCACTAGGAACTAAGCCGAAGGCCAAGTTCAGGAAAGCAGTTAAGCACATAAATAAGCCCATCCCCATTTAGGATAACATTTAAGCACATGCTTAACATTAAAGGTACATTTAAGAGCAATTCACTTCAAGAGGACTTAAGCACTGTCCTGGATTGAAATCTGGGGTCATCAACGCATTTCACAGACTCCAAAATTAAGGAAAACATTAATAGGTCATCTTATTCCTTCTTATTTAAATTGGATGTTTGCTTGCAATTTCTGAACCTGAAATAAATAGCAGAGATGGCATGATCACTCCACCACTCCCTCTGGTATTTCATTAATTCACTTCTCAGTTATTTCTTTTGTTAAATCTGGACCCAAACTTTCTTTATAACTCAAACTATTCAGGTTATACTTCATGATATGCAAATGCCTAGTGACTCTCTCAAAATAAATATGAAGAAGTGTTAATCAAAGATGAGAAAAAGCAGCTATTGCTATCACACTAATGGCTTGAATCTGTTCCCCTTGAAAGTCAATGACAAAGTTAGCACTGATTTTTCAAAGAGGGAGGGAACTTTTTAAACAGTTCCCACTAGAGATTTCTAACACACAATTCTACAGTTTGGGCTTTAAATGCCATCAGGAATAACAACATGCTCTGGGGTTGGTCATCACAAATGGGATTGAACCTAGGACCTCTCGTTTAATAAGCATGAGTTTCTACTACCTGAGCTGAAAGGCATAATTCTGGTAATCAAGCTGCTGCAGCAGCAGCTTATCAACTTTTATATGCGGCCCAGCCACCACTAAACTGAGCCCAAAACAAAGTTATTTTGAGATTGAGGGATGAGGGGGTGGGGAATGACCATAGTTCACTTAAAAAAAATGGCAGAACAGTTTCTGGTCAAGTTTGGAGAGAAGTGCCAAAAATATAAGTCTGGGATTGTGAGTTTTGGCACAGCCTTGGGCAAGGAGCAGTACATAAATTGCTCCAACCCAGGATTAGCCCTCCGTGGCCAAGACTGAGACACCTCCGTCTTTGCTCCTCTCTTTCCATGCCTGCCTATTCACACTCACCAGGCCTGCAGCACCTAGTAACCCTTCAGTTCCGAGATCCGGGTAGCCTGTGCAAAGGTTTAAGGGGGATTCTTCCTCCCCAGAACAGGTGTTTAGTCCAAACCACAATCCAGCCACACTGAAGAAAGCTGCACTTTGGAAATCTCCGATCCAGTTTTGCAGATCTTTGAAATTTAGAGAAGTATTCAAACTTCCTAGTTTGTCAGTGATGTGAACCCTACCTCTGGGGCTATATGGCCAACAAACAAACCTTACTGCCAGTACCAGGGATTGAATGGTGACCATACACAACACTTTTCATTCGATTATCTCAAACTACTTTACAAATATTAAGCAATCTATTTAAAGTATTTAGCTGCCCCTCTTTACCTAGTAGCTGAGAACCTTGTCATCTTTAACATATTTATTATCACAACACCCTTGCAGAGTAGGGAAAGGCTTTTATCCCCATTTTACAGACGGGAAACTGAGGCACAGCCTAAGGGACTTGTCTTGAAAGTCAAGAGAGTTTAACCTGAGTGTCTCAGACCCTGGTCAGCACCCTTCCCATTAAACCATTCTTGTCTCCAGCCTTCTGGCTAAGGCAAACACCATGTTATACTCCCATACAGCAGGGCAAACAGCCACAAAGATTAAGGGCCTGGTGCTCATAATTGCTGAACAACCACACCTCCTTGATAATTAAGCCCAAGGGAGTATGGAGACAAAGTGGATGATCCAGAAAGTGAACCTAGCCACCCAGTCCAGCTCCCAGTAATGTCAATGGGCATTTTTCCATTTACTCCAACAGAGCTGGATTAGGCCTTAGGTACCTCAGCTTGGAGTCCTGTGTGTCAAACGAGAGGGAACACAAGGTGCTTCTTACAAACCTTCAGAGATGTACCTAACACATCCCACCAATACGGAAAGGTGGGAAAAAAATCTCACAGCACTAATCAGCATAATTATTACATGTCAAGGGAAGACTAAGCCAGAAATCCTGACAAAACAGGCCTTTGATGGAGAAAGGGACCAAATTCAGCTCTGGTGTAACTCCATGGGCTTCATGGAAGCACTGGAACTAATCTTATGCTAAACATGTGGATTCTTAAAGAAATAATTTAAAATTTCACTCAGGTACATGTAAAATACTGACAAGACCATCACATTAATTGGAATGTATTACTGAAGGGAATTTTTTTTTAATGCAAGGTGATAAGTGTGACATTTTCATTAATATCAGTCTGGGCTTTTTGCTATTACAATACAAATGGGTTTGAGGGGTGGGCACAGCTTGGGCATTAACTCATTAACCCTGTCAATGCTGTGTTCTCTGCAACCATCAATCTCAGTTATATAGCAACTAAAAGAGTGTTAATCAGTAAATGTTGGCTAACTTGGGTGCTTTAGGAACACTGGGAAAATTTGTGTTTGACCTCATTATTATTCATAATTTGTATTACCGCAGCACCTAGACAGCTCCAACTGAAAGCAGGGCTCCACTGTGCTAGGCACTGTACAAAAGCGGAGTAAAGGGACAGTCCAAGCCCTGCAAAACAGACAAAGGAAATATCAAATGGGCAAATAAGGCACAGATCCAATAAGGGACTTGCTCACAGCAAGTCTGTGACAGAATTAGGAACAACCCAGCTCTCTTGAGTCTCAGGCCTGGTTCTTAACCACTAGGCCAGCTTTCTTACCCCATTTTTCTTAACATCATGCTTTTGGAACAATGCAACCGGGATTTTCTTCCCTCTGCCCCATAACCCATTATGCATCATAATCATGAGACCCAGCAGACTGCTTGTGCTTAAACATTTGCAACAGTTTTGGAGAGATGTTGCTGGGCTGGAAATTAGAAGGAGAGCCCAGGGGCTGGGGCAGCAGGGGAGTGGGGGGAGGGCACTGGTGGTGGGGGGCAAGTGGGAGCCCAGCACTGGGGCAGCAGGGAGTGTGGGTGGGTTGGGGGGAGAACCCAGGGCCTGGTCAGCAGGGGAGTGCGGGGGGGAGCCCAGGGCTGGGGTGGGGGGCAGCCAAAAATTTTTTTTGCTTGGGGCAGCAAAAACCTAGAGCTGGCCCTATCTAACCACCACACTACGGTCACTAGGAGTTAGCAGCCATGATCAACCAATGCTAAATACCATCAGCTACGGAAGCTAGTTTTATACAGGGAATAGAAATATGAGTATGACATCATGGGCAACAGAACAAGCTGTGTGTGGTGAATCAAGGGATGCATCTCAGGGGATCTGTATCCGCCTATGTTGCATCACTGCTTTCTTACAGGGTCATTGAGAGATGCGCTTTAATCCCAGATCACTACTCAAGATATAATTTTCTTACAAGCAATTTCATAAGTACTGCAGTAAACAGGAAGAAATAAACAGTGTTAATTTTCTTGTGGTAGAAGAGGGGAAAACTATGCTTTATGCTTACTTAGCAGTAATTATCCATCCTGAGGTCTCTCGCTTAGCTGGCTCTCATCCACAAGTAACTATGATTCATTGCTGGGATAGGAATAACTCTCAAAGCAGGATTGGAGCTGAAGGGGAAATAATTTAAAGCAATAAGTGACTTTAATTAAAAGGCAAAACTAAGAGTCTTTTTTCTCCTTTTACTTTTGAGGAGCTGAGTGTAGGGATCTGCATTTCTCCTTGTCTGACACATTCATTCTGATTTTCAAGATCACAAATGCAAAACCTTCCTCTAGGTAACAGGCCTTTCCACCAAAATAACACCACTCACTATATTGACACTCCTTTTTACTCCAAACTCCCTAACAGATTACCAACCAAACTGAAGCAATTCAACTTTTACCCCACCGCAACCCCTCACCCCTCCAAAAAATTAGCAAAGAAAATAAAGAAAATATATAAAAATAAAATCAATACCCTAAACAGAGATTTTATCCCAAGCATGAAATGATGAGTGTGATGTCACAATGAAATTTACTATTGCTATCAATTTTACATGGAAAGTGCTCAAATACTATGGTGAGGGACAGCAGCAGAAAACCTTAAGATAAATATTAAATTATTTCTAATGTCTTGGTTTTCAGTTGCCCTTGGGGTAGGTGAACTTTTTGAGAAGAGAGCTTGTGCTGACCACAGCCCTGCTACCTTTTTTCTAAGATAGCCTGGGAGAGGATGTGTGAAGTGGTCTGAACAAGAGACTGGGATTTCCAACTCTTGCGAGCACACTCTCAAGAGAACTCAGAAACCAGAAGTTCCCGTTGGCCACAAAGGGTAGGTTGACGCAGCAATGTGAGCCTCTGCTTGAATCTGGGCTGCAAGCTAATCCACCTTCCATCTACAGTGCAATTGCACTAACCCAGGGTTCAGATCCCATGTCCCAGGACCCAGCAGAGCTGGAGGGTTCAAGATTGAATCAAGCTGGGACCTAGAGTCCAAGCCCTATTGTTTTGCAGTGTAGCCACAGCCCTGCTTGACTCAAGTCCTGAGCATCATCTGGAAGTATCCCATGATTGCATGGGACAACTTCCTTAGTCCTCTCTATCCCAACTATCTGCAATCCACTCCTGAAAATGGAAGCCCCTTCCTGCCTACTGTCGCTCTTGGCAAAGGGCAGCAGCTCAGGTCAGTGTTAACCCATTCCATTTTGATTGCCAATCTGCAAGCATGCTGTCAGAGAGCCTCCTGGGTTTGCAATGGAGAGCGAACCCATTGAGTCTTTTGCAAAGTGAGCGGCTTCCTGGTAACATGCAGGGTGGGCATAAAAGTTTTTTTAACAATGCACCATGTTCCTAGGGCTAGGGAAGCCACACTTCAAGGTGGGGGGAGAGCAGTAGGAATTGTGGGATATGGTTACTTTGACTAAGGTCTGTGCACTGCAGTGTGGAGGCCAGAGCTCTAGGGTCAAGCGAGGGTCAGAAAATTCTTAACCTAGGGTTCAAATACAATGTAGACACTGAAGCCAAGGGTTCCATACTACAGGTCAGCTGACTTCAGTCCCACTAACTCTGGGCTTACATTGCAGGCAGACACACTCTAAAGAGTCCTTATTCCTAGATGTAAAGAGTGGGACCAGCTGGGTGCTGTGTACTTTTGAAAATACATCCAATTCATTTAGGGGCCTAAAGGGGAGCTGGGCTTTTCTGAAAATTAGGACTCTGGTTTCAATTGATTTGTGTGGCCCTGGGAAAGCGACCTAAGGTTTCTGTGCTGTAGGTCTACACACGTGTAAAATATGCACAGTAATATCTTCCACCCTAATGAAATAATTACTTAAGCCTCACTACACCAGGAATTTTCAAAAGTGCTAAGCAGTTAGATGCCCACTGCAAATCAATACAGGTGCTCTTGAAAATCTCACCCTTAAGACACTATGATATTTCTATGCAGTGATCAGTCACAGACCTGGTAGAAGTTGATGGGTTTACTCAGCATTCCTCATTCAAACTCAGTGGGGGAGCAATTAAACACCCCTTTATTTAGTGATAGCTGAAACAATAGAAGCCACCAACCAAGGCACAGACTAATGTGACCAACTCAGTTGAGTACCAGCTGAGCCATCTGGCCTGAGGTTTCCCTGGAGATTGATTGTCAACACAACGGGTGAAGCATTTATTTGATTGCAGCTATACATGTGAACCTACCCAAAAAGCATGAATGAAGAGAACAGAAAGGAGAAATCAGTGTGAATCTAAGAGGAAGCCAAGAGAGTGCTTCGTTTGGGCAAAGTTCTCACTCTGAAGGCAAGTTTGGATTTCTGAACATGAAAACTGTCTGTCACTTGTTTCTGATGTGTTCAAGGAAACAGGCCTTTGTTTACATTCTTTGTAAATGAGGAGTATTGCACCAAAGAAATACCTGACTGCTACCATCAATTTCTCATCCTAAGGAAGACAACCCGGCAAGGTTGTGAATATTGGATAACTGCTCAGGTTAAAGGGGGCAACAATATTGTTTATACAAATCCCCTTTGATGGCTTTATCTTCAATTTTTATAGAAACTTTACTGCTATGATAACAGCATATCAGCTGAACCTAGGATGTCCAAGAAGTATAGCTAATAAACTGTTCTTTATCGAGAGACATTTCATCCCCAGAATGCCTGACATGCCTTCATTTCTCTCAAACTCTGCCCTTCATACATAACATAATCAGAGGAAGCTCAACAGAGGCCTTTCCTGCACATAAAGAGAAATTCCTATGTCACATTTATGGGATAAAAACTCGGCATTTTAGCAGCTTAGGATAATTTGAAACTTCTTGCCAGACCATGTAGTGGGATGCTTTAGAAATGCCAGTTTACTCTAATCACTCTGACTTTTCCAGTCATTACAGTGGATTGTACTTGAGTAATGTGAAATCCATTTATATAAAAATTGGAAGGAAGAAGTGCTTCTGCATCCCACTGAGGGGTAAAAATACCATCTCCCTCTTTTTCCCTCTTTATATAACAGCAATGACAAAAGACCATCTCTTATATAATTTGGCTTCTCCAGTTAAACTGAGCCATTCACCTGCAGTGATAAATGGACAGCTATGGGTTTTGATGGATTCTCCTATAGACATGTTAGCAAGAGCGGGATAATGCTTCATTTCTTGCACAGCACCCATTACCCTGGGATGCACCGAGTTTAGTTTCTATACAATAGAAGCCAAGTTTCTGCAACTGCAGTAGCAGCCAAGTGGAATAGCATAAACACAAAAGGAAGTCAGACATCACAATAGATTTCTACACATTGCTTCCTTCTACCTTCTGTGCCACACACATGGACAGCATGGTTGTTTTCTTGTAATGATGTGCATGTCTTTTTGGAAGCATGTACTAGGGGTTAAAATGAAGAAGTTAGAATTTGGAAGGTCTGGATGCCATTTCTCGCTCTTCCACTGTCTCGCAGTGTAACCCTGAACCAGCTTTTCAGACCCTGATGAAGCAAAGCTATGTGCTTAACTAAGCATGTGCTTCAGTCTAATTAGCAAAACACTTAAGCACATGCCCAACTTAAAGTCAAGGGGATTTAAGCACACCAGAGCTTTGCTGAAACAGGGATGAATGTAAGCAGGTGCTTAAGTGTTCTGCTGAAGTGGAGCCTTATCTTACCTTATAGGGCAAGATCTAGAAAGGAGAGAACTCTAGGGAGTGGTGGCTATTTACACCTGCTGAGGATCCAGTCTCCTGAGGCTTAACATAACCTTGCACTGCAAAACCAGAGTAATAGCACCTCACTTCCCAAGGATGGTGAGGCATAATGGATGTTTGTAAAGTGCTTTAGTATCTTCAGATGAAAAATGCTCCAGCAATTTAAGTCCAGGTGTGGTGGATCACTTGATGATTTTAAATCAAGACTGGATATCTTTCTAAGAGACACACTAGAGCCCAACCAAAAGTCGTGGGCATGATGCAGAAATTACTGGGTGAGATTCTTTGGTCTGTGTTGCAGAGGAAATCAGATTAGATTATCATAATGGTCCCTTCTGGCCTTAAAGTGGAATCTGAAGAAGGACTGAGGTATCATTATTGCACAGCACATATTTCATGTCATGCCACAGGATAATGGAAGTCACTTTTTCATGGGTCACAGTGCCTGAGAGAGCACTGCAAGACAGATGTACTTATCCCTTTCCACTTAAGCTATGACTCAAAATGACCATGTTCAGTGAAAGAATCTCCCTCTCTCTCCATCCTCTAACAAAAACACTTTAGGAGCTGTCTGGAAGGAAAGGAGCCAAGGGAACAAAACGTGTCTTACTTTGAAAGCAAATATCCAATATATTTGATTCAAGACCTTTCTCTGACTTGAAGGGGTAACGTACAGTCATCATTTTGGGCCAGATTCATGCACAGCTTATGGAATTGAACAGTTATTATATGTGTTCTGCATCTGAGGGTCAGGACTAGACTTCCCTTCTCATACTGCTAAATGGGGAGGGGTTGGAGATATGATGCTGCCTAGATCTCAGCCAGATCGGAGAGGTGGATAGGAGCAGGGATCCTGGTGCGGAAAAAAAATGAGAACCACTGATCTAGTACCTTAGGGCTAGGATCCTTTTATTTGTGTAGCACAATCTCCTGGCACAGTCCAGGTCTTCCTAAATGCTAAACAAGTAACAATACGTCTGACGAAGTGGGTATTCACCCACGAAAGCTTATGCTCCAATACGTCTGTTAGTCTATAAGGTGCCACAAGACTCTTGTCGTTTGATACAGCACTTGTCATCCATAGATCTCAGAGTGCTTTACAAAAGGTCAGTACCATTTAATCCCAATTTTAAAATGGGGGAAACTGAGGCACAGATAAGGAAGTGATTTGCCCAATTTCATCCAGCAAAACTGTGGCAGAACCAATAATTTAACCCATGGGCAATCTGGGGGGGGGGGGCAGGAGGAGCTGGATTTCCCTCCCACCAGCTAAAGCAGAGAAAATCTTGCTCTCCCACTCCTCATACTTGCTTACCTTCAAAGCTTGAGTATTCTGCCAGATTTCCAAAACACACACAATTATATGGTCTTATTGTGGTTATAACTGATACAGGTTTTGTTCTCATTTTTACAATAAATGTAAGGGGGTTGGCCAAGCTCAAAAAGTTGGAAAACACTGCCTGAGAGCCCACAGTTGCTGTGACTCTTTCCCTGTGAGGGTTCCCCTGATTGTACACCCAGTAACCCTTTTTGGCCAAGTGGGTGATGGGGAAACTGCTAAAAGAGGATTCAGGGGAAAAAACTGCAAGAAGGCAGTGCAATGCAAGTGACATTTCTGCTAATTAGGAGATTACAAATAGCTAATCATGCCGCCCGTCAATCATTTACCAAAAAGTCTCCCCCAATGCCAAGGGTATAAATTAGCTCTCGGAATATTTACATTTTTTAAAGATGTGCTTTGCCCCAAAGGGTAAACAGTCAGTACTGCTGGGAAGTTACTTTTTGGGCCCAATCCCGCCAGGGACTGAGCACCCTTGGCTTCCGCCAAAGCCAGCAGTTGTGGAAACTTGGTACCTTGCAGAAGGTGCTCTGTCCATGGCAGAGATGGGCCCAATCTGAGGGGGCATCCTGCTCCGGATCCAAGTGTAGAGCAGTACTTATTTGCAGAAGGGCTTTGGTTAACATTCTGAGATTCTACCAGCATCCTGCCTGTGTGCACAACAGTTCAGAATCACATTCTGTTCCTACATTAGCAATGGCAGGATTCCCCCACTGGTATAAATTGTATTTCAGTGGAGCTACAATGAGTCTCAGCAGCTGAGAATCTGGACTTCAATGGTCCTATGCTTTTTTATTTGGCAGGAGGAAAATGGCGGGGGGGGGGGAGTGTTACACTCTAATTCTGTTATCTCTCTGTGTATTTAAAAGGGACATAAACGACATTTCAAATAGTTTCCAACAAATCCTCTGCATCCTCCAAGTTTCCAATATTATCATGGAAATTAATCCCCAACTACTTATCTGGTTTAAGGTTAATTGATAAATGATTGACTTCTCACTATAAAAAAAGGTAGCTATGCTGTACCGACTAGTAGCACATTTCTATTAACATAAATAAACAATTGTGGTACCTCATTTGCATGGTTCCCCCTGCCCCTGCCCCAGACTTCTATTGTCAACTCTCGTGTCTTCAAGATTCACATGATTTCACGTACATATTTCTGCAAACTTCTTCTGGCCCCAGCAATGCAGGAGGAGGGCTATGGGTTGTCAACAGGAATTTGTCATAAGGCTTGGCTGTGAAAGGAGTTTTATTGTGTCACAAGCATGTGTGCCAACAGTTTACCTGTCACCGCAGATGCTAGTGACAAGCACACCTATAAATAAATACATAGCTCTCTGGGGGTTGCCAAAAATGAAGGGTATGTCTATACTACGGAGGCTATACTGAGATAGCTACATTTCTTGCCAACAAAACCTTGTAGCATAGAGACAGCCTATACTGGCCAAAGAGGCTTTTCCATCAGTGTAGGAACACCACCTTCCTGAACAAAAGTAGCTAAGTTAATAGCAGCATCCTTCCGTCAATACAGCTGTGTCTACACTGGATGTTAGAGCAGCATAGCTAGGTCAGGCAAGGGTGTGATTTTTTTTCACGCCTGTGATCAAAGTAGACAGTTCAATCAAACTTTTAGGTGTCAACCAAGCCTCAGTGTGGAGAACTAGAAAGTATTATTTCTTATTAATATTGGACATACCTCCATTTATGATGGGAATCTGGCAGCTGAAAGATGTACCCTGCAGAAAGGCAGTGGGGGAAGTTGCCAGCAGCTGCAGGCTGGCACAGACTGACCGAGGGCATATCTACAGTGCAGCCGGGAGGAGCAATTCCCAACTCGAGCAGAGGTGCACACTTTAGCGCCGAACATGCTGGCATTCTTAAAACAGCAGCGTAGCCACGGCTGCATGGGCTGTGGCATGGGCTAACTGCCCTAGTACAATCCCGTCTAAGATCAAGTGGCTATCCCAAGCCGCTGCCCATGCCTCTAGAGTTACGCTGCTATTTTAGGTCAGAGGTAGTGAGCATATATATCTACCTCTGCTGCACAGACATACCCCGAGAGTCAGGGTCTACAGCAAGCAGGCTGTATGTGGGTACACAAGAGAATGGGGGAGGGGACCAAGGCTAAGTCCTTGGGGCTTGAGGTGGAATGCCTAATTTAGGTAGGATTGTGTGTAATGTGTTGATCTCTTTAGGTTTTAAATCCACTTGCACCATTTTGGCAATTAAATAATGCTTTGTTCTGACGAAGCTGTGTCACTGCATACCATTACCATCCACAGGCTCCCAGAAGGAAACTTTTGCAGCTGCCCAGCATTTTGGGCCTGCTAAATTGGCAAGACGTCAGGGTGTAACTTGGAGATCCAGCCTGAGAGTGGTTGGATTGTGGGATCCCCAACCAGAAAAGATGTGGATGTACGGAGCTGGCATTTGAAAGGGGTGCATTCGGGGGACTAGAAATGGGTGTCAGAAAGGGCAGCGGCACCCAGGCTTTATGACACTTTGTAACAGATGCTTCATAGCTATAAAGCTATGAGCTGAAAACGTATCTCCTGTGCTGACAGGAGAGGAGAAACAGCAGGCCAACGAATCAAGAGGAAGGGTTGCCTTAGAGTTAAAGCCCTGGACTGGGACCCAGTAAATCCCCAATCAGTTCCTAATGCTTCCACAATTTTCCTTTGTGAACTGCAGAAAGTCTCTTAGGGCAAGATTTTCAAAGGTATTTAGGTGTTTACAGATGAAAATAGGTGACTTTAAAACCCCACTACGCACCTAACTCCCATCCATTTAAATCAGAGTTAGGTGCCTAATCTGCTTAGGTACTTTTGGACACCTCACTAGGTGTCTATCTGCATCCTTAGGAACCTAAATACCTTTGAAAATCCAGCCCTTATGCTCTCAGTTCTCCGTCTGTAAGATGGGAGTAGTAATACTTCCTTCCCCCGGCCCCATTATTTAGACTGTAAGCTCTACAAAGCCAGGATCATCTCTCATTGTATGTTTGTACAGCACCTAGTGAAATTGGGTCAGATCCTGCTGAGGGATCCCTAGCTGCTATTACATAAATACTTTAGAACTCTTTGGATTTGCCACAATTGGTGGAGGGAAATGTGGCCACAGTTCTTCTCCTGGCAGTTTGAAACGATGAAAGCAATAGTTAGAATAAAATAGCAATTTCCAGCTAAGCTGCTTTACATTTGGGAGCACTCCCACTCAGGGTTCGTCTATACTACCTGTTGGATCAGCGGGTAGTGTTCGATGCATTGGGGATCGATTTATCGCATCATGTCTAGATGTGATAAATCGATCCGCGAATCGACGCCCGTACTCCACCTCGGCAGAAGGAGTAAGCAGCATCAACGAGGGAGCCGCAGAAGTCGACTCGCTGCCATGAGGATGCCCAGGTAAGTCGAACTAAGATACTTCGACTTCAGCTACACAAATAGCGTAGCTGAAGTTGAAGTATCTTAGATCGATCCCCCCACCGCCCCCCAGTGTAGACCAGCCTTCAGTCACCAAGCCTCACACTTAAATCTCCCGTGGCTGGCCTGAATTAGACTCTCTCTGTACTACAAGAGCTACAGCTGCAGCTATGCCACTGTAGTGTTGATCCTTGTTTCTGTCAATATAGATAATCCACCTCTCCAAGAAGCAATAGATAGGTCAACAGAAGAATTCCTCCGTTGCTGCATCTCCAGTGGGGCGTCGGTTGATCTAACTAGACTTTTCACAGCTCTGAGTCATATATCTAGGTTGATCTAAGTTTTAGGTGCAGAGCAGGCCTTAGTTACCTAACTTCTTTAGTTTATTCTTTGTATTTCAGTCGTCCATGGAAGCTACAGCCAAGAGGAGAGCCTCATAGTGCTAGAGGCTTTACAAACACCTAGTGAGAGACACTACCTGCCCGGAAGAGTTTACAATCTAAACGAAGGAAGTGTTATTACCCTCATTTTTCAAGGAGGGGACTGAAGTTAAATGTCTCACCTACAATCACACAGGAAATCTATGAGTTCCAATCCAGTGCCTTACACACAGAAGTGACCTTCCTGTTGGCAAGCATGTTGTGTAAACCAAATCAGAGGTTGGAGAGTGAGGAAAGAGATAAAGTCACCTACCCGAACAGGATTTTAGCCCATGAAAGCTTATGTCCAAGTAAATTTGTTATTCTCCAAGGTGCCACAAGTACTCCTCGTTCTCCTAGCGGGAACAGAATCCTTGCCTCCTGTGTGCTAGGTAATACTCACCTACCCTTACTGCCCCCCACCCCCCAGTGACATAAATTAGGCTTTGCCTTTTTCTTCCTATCCCTACATTCAGGGCTTCTATACTTCACAATCAGATTTGATTTTACACAATGCCTTTTGTAAACCACGGTCTGTAAAAATCAAGGGCTCAAGTTATTCCTTCTAATCAAAGAAGATATCTGCTTGTGAGTTTGCAGAGCAATATCTCATTTCTTTCTCATTAGCTCAGAACTGGGGCACATCTTCCTTTTCTACTCTGGGCCATTCCCTCTCCTCTCTTCCCACCCCCTACAGGGGGACTGATCATATCACACAACTTACACAATCGTAATGGACTTTGTCATTTGCCTTTAGAGGCTCCCTTCTTGCAAGATTTAAATAAATTAAAAGCAAAAGCAGACTCTGTTCTAACAAGCTCCATTACCCAGACTGGCAAAATTCTACAAATCTTCTTGGCTTTGCCTGTATAAGCACAGACTTGTGCTGCTAACTGAAAGATCAAAAGGGCTGACAGTTCTGACTCTGGACCTTTTAGTCAGGAAATAAGCAGAAAAATCTTGTGTTGACTCCCTTTATGTTAAATTCTATAGAATTTAATAGGAGTGAATCCCAATTATTATAATGTATTATTTGTATTACAGCAGCCCTATGGGCCCCAAATGAGATTGGGACCCCATTGTACTAAGTGTTAAGCATATATAGTAGGAGACAATCACTCTCCTGAAGAGTTTAAACTCTAAATAGACAAGATAGACAGAGGGTGGGAGAATCCCCATTATCCCCATTTTAGCAATGGGGGAGAAAGTACTGAAGGTAGGTCTACACCAGAAGTGGGCAAACTATGGCCCGGGGACAGACCTAAGGAGAATGGTGACTGGAAGGAGCTATGCTACTAATTAGGCTTTAGAAAAGCTGGTAAGATTTTGCTAGCATCTCTGGAGCACAGCTTTATTTCTTATTCCTTGGGCTGCAGGGTTTGCTTGGCAATATTTTTTTGCAGCACTTTTGAGTTTAATCGTCAAAATATGCCACCAAAGAAAAATAAAATATTTATAGGACATTTTTTCTCAGCTTGGTATTCAGCCAAAAACAGGGGCAACAACCGTAAAAAACTGAGTACTTTGGGAGATCTCCCACGCCCAAACTCCCACTGGGCCCAATTCTGATCTCATGCACACAGACACAGAAGTAGCTTTACTGAAGCCAACTCACCATATTCGCAGCTGTACCTTGTGCAGTAATTTACACTAGTGCAAAGTGGGTTTGAAATGATACTGTTCAGACTCCAGTTAAACTCCAAAATGGCATGGGGATCCATGTGACTGGAATAATTTACAGGATTGGGCCAAAATATAGTTAGATATCTCACATCATCTTGGTTCATGTCTGGCTGAGAGTTCTACCATTTAGACACAGAGCAATCCTGACTCACCAAATTACATATGTAAATAAGCAGATGTTGCAGCTGGGTTCACTGACAACTCATAATTGTTCTTTAGCATTCTTTAAAATTAATCTACTCACTATCACATCTATGTGGATCAGCTTTCAGGATTGGGGGAGTATGTTATTCATCATTCCACCATTAATATGCATCCTTTTATACCAAACAAATGTTTAATAATTCTAGACAACAGGCAGCACATTTATACAAAGAGACCTAAATCTAAATGGAAAACATTAATCAGTCAAGAAAAATTGTACAGCATAACTCCTCCCTTTTTAAAATGCCTTATATATACCTAGTGGCATATAAATTCTCCCTCAATACAGCTCATCTATATCTAATCACAATATTAACCTATACCACTGCTATTTAATGGCCTGCAGCAGTCTACTTAATACCTACTTAGAAAAACAGGTGGGATTAAGTGCAATTTCTCCAACCATAAAAGTAATTAAAGTGAATTTATATTAATCCAGGAGAGCTCAAGGAAAGGACAATGATTTATGAGCAGTATTGCTGGCATTTTCTAGAGGCATAAAGTCATTAAAAATGAATTCTCTAAAAACTATGAGTTAGAAAGGCAGCCATAACTGAATAAGCAATCCCATATGTCTTTAGGCCATTTGGTTTCTAGGGAAAACGTCAGATGTTCATGCAGGAAAACGATAA
This sequence comes from Chelonoidis abingdonii, assembly GCF_003597395.2. Classification (NCBI taxonomy): domain Eukaryota; kingdom Metazoa; phylum Chordata; order Testudines; family Testudinidae; genus Chelonoidis; species Chelonoidis abingdonii. The sequence goes on along the minus strand of NC_133770.1, from coordinate 157,172,195 downwards.
AAATATTCTCAACCTTAAATTTCAACTAAAGAGAAGTTAAATTTGTTTCAAATTAAATTTAGTCTAGTTACTCTTATTTGTGGAATACATGTAATGATAGAAGGAAAGCTGGGACAATCAAAATTGTCCTATCAGGGAGAAAAATTGGTAATTTTGCTAGATTCAGTGCTTATAACAAGGAGTATCAAGTGGAATTATTGCAGGTTAAGTAGAATTTCAATTAGTGTCTAAATAACTCAAAAGCCTATGTTCTATTGTCAAAAGTGACTTAGGCACCTAAATACCTTTGAGGATCTGAATCCTAGAAACCTAAGTCTCATTGACTTTCTATGACATTTAAGGTAAAATTTTCAAAGGTGCCTAAATCACTTTTGAAAATGGGACTTAGGCTCCTAAGTCATTTACTTCTCAAAATTTTGCTCCTAGTCTCCCACATTTTGTTTAGCAGACTGTATAGGCAGTTAGATCTTAGAGATATGATCCAATTCTTTTTTAGAAGCTGTGCCCATGACCAGTAAATTCTGCCCTCGCCTTAATCCCCATGACAACATTCATTTTCAGGAGCAGCTGTTACCAAAAGGTTGAATGCATTCAAGTAACAAAACAAAACATACCACCCTCTGCACACACAAATACCACAACAACATTGCAGTTGCGTAAATTAGTCAAAAAGTGAGTTTAAGTGGTAAAACACTATGTCTTAAACTATCTGTTTTCCAGTGGGTAACTGAAATGATTGCAAAGGAAGAATTCACCTGCAGAATCAACTAATAGGGGTGTATAAAATAAAACAGTACCACCATCTATCTTCACACCTTGCTAGGCCTGATTCTAATTTCACACTGGTGTAAATCCACTGATTTTAGTGAAGTTACTGGTGTAACTGAGATCAGAATCAGGCCACTTCTCAGAAGGGAATGATATTTTTCTGTACAAGGTAAATTCATAACTAAAAAGCCATATCATGGCACTGATTCTGAAACAGAACTCACCATTCAAGCAGCCTACAACAATCTGAAGTTGGGGACCCATCTGAAATACATCTAGTAAGGATTAAAGGAATAAGGATCTATAGTTATTGTATGGAATTCTATAAAAATTACTCTAAAATCTAAATTTAATAAATAATTCAATCATTTCTATAGATTTTTGAGCCATCCTATAGTATTTTTATATGGGAATAGAATTCTCTGTTAAATATAAGAGGATCATCCAAAATGCCTATTGAAAATTTATAGAGGCAAGGTGTGGCAGGTGATATCTCACATTGGACCAACTTCTGTCATTGAGAGAGACAGTTTGAGCTACACAGGGTTCTTCAAGTCAGCTCTTTTTCAATAGGATTTCTCCCCATAAGGGAATTGGCCCAGAGGAACCGTAATTACAGAATGACCATAATTAAAGACAAATGCAGGTTGACGATATATTGAAAAGCTTCATCCTAGTTATATTTATTAGAGTACGGAAAAGTATCTCAAAAGAGAAGCAGCTATTTTATATTATTGTATGAATCAAAGGAAAATGTAAGCTAAAAAAACTAAAGCCTCTTGTGTGGACATAATGATAATAGTAATAATATCTAGCTTCTACACACTGTCTTTAATCGGTAGATCTCAAAACACTTTAACCTCATTTTACAGATGGGGAAACAGAGGCACAGAGAGGTGAAGGGAGTTGCCCAAGGTCACCCAGCAGGTCAGTGGTAGAGCCACGAATGAACCCAGATTTCCAAAGTTTCAGTCTGGTGCTCTATCCACTAGGAAACATTGCCTCTATCGCACTCTTAACAAAAGGCGCCATCCTCAGCTGATGTAAGCTGGGGTAGCTCCAAAGGAGCGATGCTGATCTATACTAGCTGAGGATCTGCCCCAAAATTTCTAAGCAAAACAGAGCCTTCCTCTGGAACTATGAAAGCAATCCATCCTACGGAGGTAAATGTTACAGTAATACTTTAAAATCATATAGCACAGCTTTTATCCAAGGGCCATACCACACTGTACAAAGATCAGTCCAATGAGATAAGTGGCCTCATGCCCATTACGAGTAACTTGCCCAAGGTAACAGACCCAGTCAGTTGCAGAGTTGGGACTCTTCGAATCCCAGTCCCTTTCTCTAACCACAGAAGCAAACTATTCCCTTTGGAGAGAAGTTCACATACAGGAGGGCAGCACAACGGGTATGCATCACATCAGCCTTGTTCTGGGGTCTTGGAGTTAGCATACACTGTGACTGGGAGAAGCGAGTGCAGCACAAAGTAGCTTGAATAATAATAATAGTGAAGATGCAGGGGAACAAGTGGTGGTGGCATGGCCTCAGTTTGCCCATCTGGGACACTGGGAACATATCTGAGATGCTTGCTCCCATCATCATCCATTCCGCTGATGCTTCACTGCTGTTATTATGTGAGCTATCTTTGAGCTAGCTATACTGGTATATCTACACCTGCCGCAATCACATCTCCCCCCATCTGCAGGATAGACATTCCCACAATGATGCATTTTGTTTTGTGCTGCCCCCTCTGCACACTGGTGAATTTCCCCCTTGCTAACTACCCTAAGGTTCTTTATAGATGAAATATAGTAGAGATGCTTCCACTTTGCCAAATATTTCCTCTTTCAACAATGTCTGACTTGATGGCTCATATAATTAAAGGTGAATCTTTGACTTTGCCTTTAAAAGGATGTGTACATTTATGCAGCACTCAATATGTCCTGTAGACATATTTAATGGTCCCTATTCTCTGTAATTAAACTCATCAAGAGCAATAACAAAACCTCTTGCATTCATCCTTTAAAGATGTCCTCTAGTTGCTTTAGCTTGTCTGGACAGATGGAGTCTTGCACAATCACCTTGCAAACTTTTTCTTTACCTGTTAAATTATGAACTATGTTTAACTGTGTTTCATTTCAGTGACAACATATATTTAAAAACAATATTTTTGCATTAACTTATTGCTTAGATAAGTACAAACATTGTATTATAAAAGTTTTATCCCTGTGGGTAAACATATTCACATGGGGCTTATTCCAAAGACTCCGACTGACTGTGAAACTGGTGCATAATTAATATTTGTTCCCCTCCATTTGGAAATTATAAACCTACTACAGTAATTTGCTGCCAATACCACAGGCATTAAAGCACCAATCCACAGATGAGCTACAGTACAATGAATCACAAATGTTACTCATGTCTGTTAGATTATAAAGGAAGCAGCTGATCCTGCAATGCGCTCATCCTTCTATTCTATTTTTTTTCCCTTCAAGCTTTCCCTTCCCGTCTAGGGCACTTTCCCATAGGACACAATTTTTAGAACTTTTCAGATTAACCTCCTCCTGATCTTATCAAACCCCCAAATCACTACTGGCGATTGCTGAACTGTTAACATTGGTAAGCATTTACTTACAAGGATCATCCCACTGAATTTAACAGGATTACTCATGTGAGTAACCATTCACCAACATAAGCGTTCCACAATCTACTCCTAGTGAATATTTAAGCTAGGACACAATTTAGAGTGTAAATTTCCCTGAAGTTATTCACTGCTCCAACCCCATTTTTTACTCAAATAATATCCATTGAAGTACAAGCAGATTCACAGCACCCTGACTTGCTCTTTACAGATCAGATCCAAAGCTTACTCAAGTCAAAGGAAAACTGATGTCTCGTGGATCTGAGCTTTATATGACATTTCAGTGCTGACTCACAACTTTCACATTAATGGTGGGGGTTAATTTCATGTCCATAAAAGCTCAGTAAGGCAAAAAAAAGCGTCCAGATTCTCGGCAGGTGTAATTTGGTATAACTCCAGTGAAGACAATGGAGTTATAGCCATTTATACCAGTCAAGAATCTGGCCTCTAAGGTGGTTTTCTGTACTTTGATGTGCTGTCAACTTTAGGGGAGCTATCCTGACATAGGACTTGTCTGTTTTGTCACCGCTTCGAAGTGGTGCAAGACCATCTGGCCAAACTCCATCTGTCTCCTAGTCCTGGAAGAATATTTCTGTGACCAAAGACATCAGGGAAAGCTGTTGTAACTAGCACTGCCAACAAATGGATAATCTCTGCTAGTCTGATCCTGCACCCATTGAAGTCTGCCCATCCGCTTCAACGGTGGCAGAATCGAGTGCTGCTTGCGCTACCCAATGGCCAGACACGCATAGAGAACATATTCTCAGTGTGCCTGGAAGCATCATTAAGGACAGAAGTGCTCTGCTGAGTTCTGCCACTGATGAGCACCTCCCTCTTCAAGACAGGAATCTTGGATGTCTTCCCACGACACACTGTATATTTGCCCCTCTAATTTTCAGCTCATAAGATGAGTCTGAACAAAGCACCAGCAGAGTCAAGAAAAATGCATTCACGGTGGGTGGTCAACTCTTTCACTCTGAACTAATTTTGGATAAACTCCCAGCAACAACAAAAATTCTCTCTACTGACTGAGTGGCTAGGAAATCCAAACCAACACACTCCTGCCTGCCAGATACACATCTACCCTGATACAATGTGACCCGATATAACACAGGTTCACATACAACACAGTAAAGCAGCGCTCCAGCAGATCAGTGTGTCAGCTCCCAGCTGCAGCGTTCCACTTCCCGCCGCCAGTGAGTGTGGGGAGGTTGGGGAAAGGACACCGTACTCACCTGCTTCGGGAAGCGGAGAACCACAGCTGGGAGCTGGCGGAGTGGAGCAGGCTGGAGCTGGGCTGCTCTGCTGCCAGTGAGTGCAGGACTTTTCCCCAACTCCCCCTCCTCTTTCCTTCCCCCCCCCCGCCCCCGCCGAGTGACATGGCTAGGGCTGGGGCAAGGAAAGCAGAGCGAGCTGGGGCCATGGCGCTCCACTTCCCGCCGCCAGTTAGTGTGGGGGGGTGTCCTTTCCCCAACTTCCCCACACTCACTGGTGACAGGAAGCGGAGCGCTGTGGCTGGGAGCTGGCAGTGTGCAGAGCGCTGTGACTGGGAACTGGCAGTGTGCAGCAAGCTGGGGCCGGGCTGCTCCGCTTCCCACTACTGCCAGTGAGTGCCTGTCGGGGGCGAGGGTTGTGGATAAGGGTCGGGGTAGTCAGGTGACAGGGGGGTTGGGTGGAGTTCTAGGAGTGATTAGGGATAAGGGTCTCTGAGGGGGGCAGTCAGGAGACAAGGAGCAGGGGGGCCAAAGCAAGTTCATTATAATGCGGTCTCACCTATAGCGCGGTAAGATTTTTTTGGCTCCAGAGGACCACGTTATATCGGAGTAGAGTTGTATTTACAATCATTAGTTAGTTACTGAAGCGCCACCTGCAGAACATGTGGGTTGGCCATGAATATGGGGTAAAATCTCACAAAGTTCAATGGGGTGGTCTGGCGAGTTAAACATTCCAGAAAGTTGGAGGCATGTACAAAGCTCACCTGAACAAAGGACCTTGTCCAAAACCCTCTCAAGTCAATGGAGGTCTTGGGCTTTGGATCAGGACTTAATTGGGTAACTTAATAACCATAGTACCAGTAGGACTAGAGCACATACTTAAGTGCATTGTTAAATTGATGCCTGAGCCTACAAAATTGGGATCCAATCCTGAAAGATGCTGACTATCTCCACTGACATAGTCAGCTCTCTCAACCACCATCAGCTGGTAAGAGAGTGTAAAAGGTATTGGCTACCCCTATGTACATAGACACGTCAGAAAACCAGTAAAGTGTGTGAACCCACTATTGCTTGTTGCTAAAAGCAGCCAAGTCAGCAGGCTTAGCTTAACCAAGGAAACAGGGGAGAGGGTTTTGGGTGCCACAGAAAGGGCAGCTTGACCCCGCATCCTTCCTGATAAGAATTGTGTTGAAGTTGCTGATACATGCAATTTAGAAGAGCCTCAAGGCTGCAAACTTTGGAAAAACCCATACCTGGTTAATCAATAATCAGAAGAAAACCTGTTGCTTGACTACTGTACAAAATAAAGGGGGAAAGTTTGGGGTAAGGGGACTCTTCGGGACTGGACTCTCCCTCTGGATGCATCTTGTGTTCCCCATCGGCTGCCACTGTGCCACTGAGAGCCACGCTCAGTTTCGGTAATTATTGAGGATTGGAGCTGTTTTACTAACCTGTTGCTGACGTGTGTAAGAGCTTGAGACTAAGTCAAGGTTTAGCTTTAAGGGAAAGCACTTGTGTTGTCCTGTTTGTGCCAGCCATCTATCAGTCGGAGGGCTGTGTCTCCCCGATTTATTTCCTGACACCACCTCACACAGAGTAAAAGTTATCCAGAGCTTTGGGTTGAAAGAACCCTGGGTAACACCTATGCACTACTCAGTGGTAGTGTGTGGCTCGGCTGAGGCCTGCCTCAGTTTCCCTTTCAGTGGGGTAACAGTGAGTTGACTTTAACAACCCAGGCAAGGAGAAGCAAAACACTAATTAACACCAGTGTGCCTCTCTTTAATGAAACCTTCTGAAAAGACCACTGGAATGGTAGTTTAAAGGCTCTTCCCTTAGAGCCCATGTTTGGAGTCTCAGAATTTAAAAAGTCCCCAAATAAAAATCTGTGAGTCTAGTCAGACCAGTCTTCAGGGAGCTGGTCCAAGGATCACCCACTTTTGCCAGGTGTCGAGCTGCAGCCACTCCTCCCACCTCTTCATGTTTTAAATAGAGTAGTCCTCTAGGTGGAGTAGGGCGCCTCCTGGATTGTACACAGGCGGTACTGATTGCAACACCTGACTGGCCCTTGAAGAGTAGTATACTCCTTCACAGGGAGGTAAAGGTGTGCAGTGTTTTTCAGAGGGTGTGCAACCCCTTGTGGAATGAGGCCCTGGAGCTGAGAACTTCATTAAAACAGGCCCTGCGACTGTAACTCTGTGGCCTTGAATAAGTCATTTGACCTCTACATGCCTCAGTTGCCTCCATCTATAAAATGGGGATAAAGATACCTCCCTTACATGGATGCTGTGATGCTTAATTCGTTTGTGTTTGTAAATTCCTCTGAATTCCTTTCTGAGAGATGCTATAGAACTGTAAAGTACATGGAGATAAATGAAATTCCTAAGAACCCAATAGCCCTGGTTTTATCACTTCAAGTTATGATGAAGGAGATAGATGGATTTTTTGCAGAGTATGTGTTAGCAAAATCCGTGAAGGATTTTATATTGAAACAGAGGAGCATCAGAGTTTTATGTTTTACAGATCAAGAGTTTTTTATGTTTGCTATTCCATTAAATATAAAGTATGCTGCTAAAGAGCTCTGGGGGAGGAGGGGCAATCACAGGACAAATCAATCCATCAGCTGGTGATGGACTATTTCTTATTCCATGCAACGATACAGAATGGCGTTTTTTTTATATATATAATCAGGACAAAGTCCATCCCTTCAATCCACAGTGAGAATCCTACCATATATTAGGCACTTGCTGAGGAGCCGGTTGTTGAAGGTATTGATCAGCTTCAGCATTAAGAGCTCCATACACAGAGCTGCCCAAGGGAAACCATTTGCAGCACACAACAAGAAGTTTTATTGATCCTTCAGAACCCAGGAAGGGGAGGTTATTTACCTTGTACAGTAACTGGAGTTCTTTGAGTTGTGATCCCTCTATGGTTGCTTGTAGTGGGGTGGTTACTCTGCCCTTGACCTGGAGGGCTTAGCACAGCCCTGGAAGAGGGCTGCAGCAGGGGAAAAGCTGGGCTGATGGGGGAAGCAGCCACAGCTGCAGCCAGTGCAATCAGGGCCCAGCTGGCCCTTATAAGAGGGTGGTAGGCCAGAAGGACTCAGACACTATCTCTAGCTCCCTAGAGAGGGAAGGACCTGGCTGCGGGGGAAGCTGAAGAGGGCACCTAGGGTGAAGCAGCGCTGGGGAAGGGCAGAGGGAGCTGGGGAGCTCCAGCCTAGCTAAGCCTCAGGCTGCAGGCTGAGTTAAGGGCCCGCAAAAAGAGTACTAGGGCTGCAGAGGGGCAGCCCAGGAATAGGCAGAGGTAGCTGGTCCAACCCCCCTTGCCAATGAGTGGATAACAGACTGCCATCTGCCCCAGTGTGTGGGGGCTGGATGGAGATTGGCAGTAGCCACTGAAGCAAGGTGGGGATAGCGGGTTGAGGGTTCCCCTGGGAGGGGAGATCCAGAGTGAAGAGGCCCTGCAGTGGACAGAAACCCTGATGTAAAGGGCACTGGGGTCCGGGAGGGACATGGGGGCCAATAGCAGGTGAGGCATCAGACAGCAGAGGGCGCTCTGGAGCTGGAAAAGAGCTAATTCCCTGGACAATCGCCAGAACCACATCGTCACAGACCCAACTGAGAGTGCCAAATCAGGACCAATTGCTCAAACAGGGCAGTCACAGCCCAAGGCTGGGGTTTTTCCACCTCTAAGGTGAACCAAACCAGCCAGACAAAAATGACTTTGGTGTTAACCCACTGGCTAACCTCAAGTCACACAGGCAATTTCCTTAGACACTCCAGTCTCCCAGTATCACCACCAGTGCCACACGTCCTGGGGATGAATGGTTATGAAAACCAACACCCCAGTAAAAGAAAAAGGTTCCCTCGATCACAAAGGACCAAGCCCCAGACCTAGGTCAATATGTTTATTAGAGAATATTTAAATAAGGATGATACAAAGAGTTTGGCATGTCAGTCATTAGTCATCAGGGGCAACATACAGAGTATGGGGGGACGCTGGTATTTGGTTATGGGTTAGCATATAGTACATACAGTCTGTAATGTCCCCAATGCGGGGTGTACGGTGGGTGGGGTTAAAGTA